>NC_060277.1:113952477-114276541 GCF_021613505.1 Equus quagga | reverse complement strand
CTGAGCAGCACAGCAGAGCAAAGACCCCCGCTCGCTAACAGGAGAGCACGGACCCATGAACAGCACAGCAGAGCAAAGACCCCTGCTCGCTAACAGGAGAGCATGGACCCATGAACAGCACAGCAGAGCAAAGACCCCGGCTCACTAACAGGAGAGCACGGACCCCTGAACAGCACAAAGACCCTGCTTGCTAACAAGCTGCATCAGAGCTTTGCCCTGCGCTGGCTAGCTGAGGGTGGGTATCCCTCCCAGGAGAACACATTTCTTTACAAAATGCAAACAAACAGCCTGGGAAGGCATTTGACCAGAGTTCTCATTCTCGGCCCTCTAGTGCCTGCTGGCCCGAAAGGAAAACATCACTGGGAAACAACGGGGTGGGGGAGCATCGACAGGGCCCGAGGGTGGACAATAGCTTGTGTCTCAGGACCTACTGGAGATGAGCAATGCATGCACTGAAACCTTCTTTAACAAATGATTTACAAGCTCGTCAACAACAACATTCAGCAAAAACACTGCACCTTCTAAGTGCTGCCTGCCCTCCCATCAAAGCAGTCTGGATGGAGAACACAGCACATCTGAAGACCCGTGTTCTCTAGGATCAGCACACACACCAACGGCTAAAGTGTGGGAAGAATGAGGACTAGAGAAAATGCTTATCTTAAATATCTGTCACAAGCTCTCTTTTTTAAACATACTTAGAGTTAGCCAAACTGCAAGGTTAGAGGGTACAGTCCCCAAGAATGTCCTCACCTCTGACACCAACTGCAAGTCTGGGGCTTCCCAAACCACTCTCAGTTTTGATAATTCACTAGACGGACTCGCAGTACACAGTGAAAGCTGTTAGATTCACAGTCACGGTTTATTACAGAGAAACAGAGGTTCAAACTAGTCTAGAGAGGGACTCAGGGGGCAGAGTCCAGGAAAAGTACCAAATGTGGGACTTCCATGTCCTCTCCTCATGGAGTCAGGATGCAGTCCCCTCTGGGCATCATGTGTGACAACATGCACGGAGCTCTGCCAACCAGGGAGCCCCTGGGGCCTTGGTGTCCACCATGGAGGCTGGGCTGGCTGACTGGCTGCTTGATCTCAGCCTCGTGTGGACTGATCCCACACTCAAAGCCCCCACCCTAAATCACGTGGTTGTTCTTTCTAGTGGCACGAACCCACATCCTAAGACCATCAGGGGTGGCTGGTACTCACCCTAAACAGAGACACTCCTACCAGGTACGACATAGTTACCTCCCAGAAGCTGAGGGCAAGGGCCAGAGCTTCTCTTTGGACAAAGCCAAGTTCTTCACTACATAAACATCAATCTGTTCAACATCAAAAACAAACCTGTTCAGGCCTAGATTTCAGCTTTTAAATTCACACATAGTCCTGGGTGCAGTGCTGGCAGGGCCAGGGAGCGCCTTTGCTACACTAAAAATAGCAGAGGCGAGGAGAGCAGAGGGCCAGGCCGTGTAGCACGCACACGCCTTCCAGGGAGGGGTGTAAACTGGAGCTGTGCTTGTCTCCCTGCTGTGAATGACGAGTTCGCACACACGAAGAGAAAACCCAAATAGACTGCCGGGCCACACTATTCAGTGACGCTCCAGGTCAGCTCCCGGTGAACAGAAGGTTGCTTTAGAGTAAATCTGTGGCCCTCACAGATGACACGTTGGGAGTGTGAGCTGGCACAAGCCTTCTGGAAAGGACAGTTTTATGAAGGTCAGAAAACATCTGTATCCTTTCCTCAGCAAGTCTACTTCCAGGAATCAATTCTAAACTGGAAACGAAGAACGGGGAAACAAGATACGCAGTGTTTTATTTACAACGGTGACAAGTCAGAAAGTACATAGGTGACCGAGAGAGAAATGATTAGGTAATTGTGGAACAACCACAACGAATAACTACAAGCTACTAAACTGGTGTTTGTGAATACGTTAGTAACACGGGAAAGTGCTTGCTTTATGAGATTAAGAAGCAAGACTGTATGGTCACAATTACACACAGCAAGTGCAAGGGGAGACGATCAGAAGGAAAAATCTCAAGATGCGACAGTGGTACCACAATGCTCTTCTTGTCTGTATTTGTACATAGTTGACAACTGCACTGATGCGTGTACCCCACTTGAACAACAGGGAGTAAACCAAACCCCTACTCCCTCGCTCCTCGTCCTCAGCCCTGGGGGCAGCTGGGGGGCAGTGCAAGCAGAATTGAAGACAGACGTCTGACCAAGGTCTGTTTCCAAACCTGGACTAAGCGTGTCACTGACGTGAGCCAGTTCATCTTGAATCAAGTGTCGGCGACAGAGCCCAGGCGGGATCCTCAGGATCTGACCCCCGGGTGAAGGGACGCTGCATTCCAAGCAGTGCGCAGCTGCTGCTGGATTCTCTGCCCTGTCGCCGCTCAGGGGGCCAAGCCGACAGGATGGACAGAGGCCAACACTCGACAGGTTAGTGTCCGTGTGCATTTAGGGATGTTTTAACAATTCGTATCTTGTGACAATCACCAGCAGATAAACTAGACTCCCTTTACAATCTCCTGAAAATTTCATTGATCTCTTTCACCAAGCTCATCGTGCCACAGACACAGCCATCTGCTTGACTGACTTCAGACAGACCTGGGAATCATTCACTTCGATCAAATGACCAATCAGTCCGCATAGCCTCCTCTGTCTGGCGGGCTGGGATGCCATACTTGCGACAACAAAGGCGGAATTGAGTCCAACTTCCCTCACTCTTCCTGTCACGCAGAATTAAATCGCTTCAGAAATTACTTGTTTCTCTCTCCCTCCTGTACTGGATCCTAAGGAATGTCAGAACCCAACCCACTCTGGAGCCATCTGAATCACCAGTGGCTGATCGAGGACCAGAGAAGGAATGGAATAGCACGGAATGTCAAACAAGACCATTTCATCATCATAAAAGTTCCTTCAAACCCCAGAGAATTTCATTAATAATCAAGATGGTTCTTTCAAAATTTAAATCCAGTGTTAATCAAGGACTAACTTCTACGTGAAAAGCATAAAAAGCTGTCGTTTAGGAACAGATCGTTGAATTGGGAGATGAGAAAACCCAAATCTGGTCCCAGCTGTGCTGTGTCTGGGTAACTTCTGGCATCTTGTTTCTCTGCTCTGAGTCACTGAGGCTAACCTTATATGCAAAATGGGGACTAAAATAAAATGGATAGCACCCCAAAAGGAGCTACTGTAGACAACCAGCACACATCCCCTTCAAAAATGCATGCCACCTCCTCAAACCCTTCATCGTTGCTGTCACTGACCAGATTTACTTCCCCTAACATCTGGGCTCACCTACAGCTTTCAGATTCTTGCCAGGAATTATTTTCCTTGACTTCAACAAACAGGTTATCTCTGGTGACCCCCAAGCCGCCAGCCCCAGTATACAGTTACTGAACTTCAGCACCCACACCCCCTTCTTCTAAGGGCCTGGAAGTGCAGGGCCAGGGCTGAAATGCCAGACTGCTGCCTCTCCTCTTGGACCATATTCTCTTTCCCCGACGCCTCTCTTTCCATCCTGCCCACTTTGTAATCAGTATCATGGTCCCTACCCTAGGAACTTATATGGCCCCAGCCTAGCTGTCATCTTCTGGCCAACCCAGACCCTTTACCTGGTAGAGATGGCACAGGCTGTATTTAATGCTGCCCTGAGAGCCCCCAATAACTAGGAAAACGCACAAAACCGTGCTGTCCTGCTGAGAGGGCGAGCACATGGCCTGCGATGCCTCATGTCTTCTCGCCCACCCCTCCCTTCCCATCCTTTCCAGTATCTTCGATCTTCACTCCCCTTTTATTTTCTGCCAAATGCCTGCAGGTTCCTTCTCTTTTCCAGAGAAAAACAAAATAACATAAAAAACCATACCCCATGAAAACCACCAAATCCATTTGGGCAGCCCACTCAAGTCTGGGCGTCTGTCTGTACGTCTCCTTCCTGTACCCAGGAACAATCAGTCACTGAGTTAGTCTCTTGGCGCCAAGCCCACCTGGCTACACTCCTGCTTGGTGCTGCTCCACCTCTCCCCAGGACCCTGCAACTGTCTCTTTGCCAGGCCCCCAGGCCTGTGTTTCCCTGTGCTCTGACTTTAAAAGATTTTATTTTTTCCTTTTTCTCCCCAAAGCCCCCTGGTACATAGTTGTATGTTCTTCGTTGTCGGTCCTTCTAGTTGTGGCATGTGGGACGCTGCCTCAGCGTGGTTTGATGAGCAGTGCCATGTCCGCACCCAGGATTCAAACCAACGAAACACTGGGCCGCGTGCAGCGGAGCACGCGAACTTAACCACTTGGCCACCGGGCCAGCCCCCCTGTACTCTGACTTTAGACTGCTTCTCCTGGTTCTAGACATTTTCCCTTAACATCTTTCCTTCATTATTATTTTGATTCCTCTTTTGCTGTTTTCAGACATCCTTTCTCTTTGTTCCAAGTACAACTGCTTTCTTTAATTATGACTCCCCAGGGGTGGTGACTTTGAGAACTAAGAGACTGACAATGGCTGCAAGGCTGGATGTGGAAGTGCAAAGACAGGCCTTCCTTCGCTCTGTGCTTACCTGTCTTCATGGCTCAAATTTAGTAAGTCTAACATCAAGCTCATCATCATTATTACCATCATCTTCTTCTTCCCTGTATCATGTGTTCCTGCTCCAAGAGTTCCTGTGGATTCTCTTTCATCAAAGCTCAAGACCTCAGAGACATGGCTCACTTATCTGTTCTCCAAGCCTCAACCATGTGTAGCTCACATTTCTTGCTTCTTGAAGGCACCTCTCCCATCTGCCTTGTGTTCACTGCTCCTGCTGGGCCAGGCCCGCAAAGGTACCCGAAATGGCTTTCTTGATCCACACTCTCCTGCTCCAGGTCATGCTGTGCCAGATGATGGCCTCAAACACGTCTTTGTTCAAAACTTGACACAGTTCTCTGCTTACTATTGTAGTGTTTTCAAAGACTTTTTAGCTAGCTCTACTTCAACAAAATCTCACTGAGAACAAAGGAAAGCAGAGTTCCTCTGGCTGGAGGGGTGAGGGCTGGAGCTCACGGGCTTTCTGGCTGCCCATGCCTCCCCAGAAGGGCCACGGGGAGGCCTCTGCTGAGCAAGGGCAAACCACTGCCAATGGAGTCAAGTAGGAAGTTCCCACTTGGCTTCAAAACCATCAATAATTGCCCAACTTGACGCATTAAACTTTGAACTAGTTTCCAATCTCTTCTCCCCCACTCCCTCTAGTCAGGTCCATCACCTCGCAGTTTGACAAAAACATCAAACTCTGTTTCCTTTCATTTGCTCATGTTGCTCCATGTCCCCACTGGAATAGCCTCCCTGCCCCCTTGGGCCAATTCTGGCTCACTCTTCACAAGCAAAGCTCCAACCCCACTGTCCATGAAGACACTCTTGACCAAGACAGCCTTGGTTGAGCTCCTTTTTAATTGGAACGGAACAATAACCTGGGTCTTCCTTTGAACTTCTTTGGCACTCCACTAATTACTTTTCTTCTTCTTTGTATTTATTCACCATTGCTCCATGCATGTTAATTATCTGTGGAACTAGATGATAAATTCCTTATGGGCACTGACTGACTTTCCTCGATATAAATCAATCTCCTTAGAGTTTCTGGCAGAGTACTAAAGCACACTGCATGATCTCAACAGCCTACAAAGCTGACTCATGTTACTTCCCTATTTAAAAAACAACGGCTCCCACTCATGCCAACAGCTCTCTGAACTCCTCATGGTGGTTTGGATGGCCTGGAGATGCACTGCCCAGACCTCCTCCAAAAGGACGGCTGCTCAGCCAGAAGGAGTGTGGTTAGGCGATTCCCTTCAGTTGGGAGCCTCAGGGCCCATCTCAGCTTTTAGGCTGCGATCTCCCAGCCAATGACGAGTGAGCGAGGCTGAGGAGTGGGGCCTGGTCCTTTCCAGCACAGGTCCCTCTACAGGCAACCTGTGCTCTGCAGCTCAGCGCCAAGCTGGCAGAGACCTCATCAGGTCTGCATCATGGCCGGCTTCCTTCCTTGCCTTTCCTGGGTGTTACTCCCCAAGAAACCTGTGTTCCCCTGTCTTGGTGTGTGCACCCCAAACAACCAACTGGCACAACTGGCATACAGATTTGTAACCTGCACATATTTACCTTCCTTGTGTTAGTTTCTATTTCTGTCACCAAATATGCCTCTTTCCAGCTCCTTCAAACTTGTCATGCTCAAATAGCCCGTGTGCCCTCAGACCTGTGCAGACCACCTTCCTGTGTTCCTGGCTTTGGGAGCACAGAGCAATCCTTCAGCATGCAGCTCAAGTTTTGCCTCCTCTCGGAGGACAGTCCCAGGGAGTTCCTCCCATCCCTGCCCAGGGGTCCCACTAGGCTCCTAGGTCACTGCTTTGAGGTTCCCACAGAATTCTGTAGAATCTTTGCCATAAAGGACGTTGTTGCCCAGGCTGTCTTCACCTAGGCTTGAAGTTCTTTGAAAGTGAGGACTATGTTCTTCATCATGTTAACCAATGCTTAGCACAAAACGTCTGATGCATAACAGGTGCTCCACACATATTTGATGAGCGAATGAACGAATCTCTAACAAATGATCATAAGCTCTGGGTAAATAAAATGGTAAGAGAAAAACTATGGTTTCCAAGAAAATGATACAAACTCACTAAAAATACTTAAGTGATAAGAAGATAAGACAAATCATCACAAATTCCACCATCTAAGAACCACTAGAAACATTTTGGTGACCGTTCCTCCAGATAGCTCTTCATGCAGAAAGTTGAATCATTTAAAATGCACTGAAATAACACGATGTAAAATGAGGCTACATTTTTGTTAAAAATACCCACAATCACACTTAGGAAAGTCTGGAAGGGTATGCACCGAAGTATTAACAATGATTATCCTGGCACGGGGGAGACTATGGATGATTTTAATTCCTTTTGTTTATCTGTATTTAATGATATGTCTATGCTGAAAACATACTACTTGCATGATAATACAAAACAAAACCTTTTTTTTAATAAGAGAGAGGGCCACAGCAAGTTTTCCTGAAAAGGGAGATATTTTAAAACTGTGTTATTTTACAAATTTATATCATCTCACATTCAATTCAAATAAAGCAGAATATACCTCTACTTTCTCTACTTAAATGACTTTACGAACAATAGTGTAGAGAACCTTGGGCTAGCTCATTTATCTAATGCGAATAATTCATTACTCAGAAATGTTCCATGACAAAGAACACGGGGAGGTGAACCGAGCAAATTCTTTTTAAACAGTTCTTTTGAATATCCAGGTGAGTACATAATGGTTAGACATTCGATAAGACAAAAGCCATATACATGAGACCAGTGGTTCTCCACCTGTGGGGGCTGGGTGAGGGAGGAGCGCCCACAAAGTCACTGAGAGGAGTCCTTGAACATGAGTATATGAATGTCATCTGTACATATATTTTCTCCATCAATGAATGCTATATTGAAACCAGAAATACACAAAATACACATACCTACAATCTCAACCATTAAAAAATGCGACTCAGCGGAGAAATAAAATGACTTGAAATGAAGGTTGGGAACTACTGCACTAGACAGTACATTTTGTGAAAATATTTTTTCATACACTGACAGTCTCCTGAACCAAATCAAGCCACATATCTAGAATATTCTTTTCGAATCTCTCTTTACTTAAAATTGTGTACAATTCAACACTCTATAATATTATCTCAATTTCCTATTATACAGTGCTTTTTATTCTAGCCATTCATGGATTTAAAGCAATGATAATCCAAGTCCATTTTAGCATGCAGGAAATCTGCAGCTTATAAAGCGGCTATATGATACCAGTCTGAATGGTTTGCACTTTTCTAGCCAGAGAAGTCTTTCACCTGGACTGTAGCACTACATTTGAGTGGTCAGAAGGAAAGAAGTGCGAAAGAACACAGTAAGACAGCCTGGCTGGAAATCAAACCACACCTGTTTGAACACAGAAAGCCTGTGGACGCCGAGATGCTCAACTGCTGTGATGCTACCGAAAGAGCTGAGGCAGCCAGGCCCTAACGAACACCTGCAAACCTCTGGGCATGTGGTTCAATTAGTCTCTTAGGGTTGAGAAGACGCCATGGGTTCCCTTCCTGGCAGTGTCAGATGAGGTGACTCAGGCCACTCTCCCACTGAGAACATCTAGAAGGGGTGTGTGCATGTTGGGAATCTTTTTGAGGCGATGGAAGGCTGACTGACGGGGCCAAGACCTGAGAGAGGAGAGGGAAGCCCACGCCTCTGGGGCTACCTTTCTCTCAGGTGCATCTGGTGATTCCAAAGGCAAGACTGAGAGGCACAGGAACTGAGCTGAGCATGGCAAACTCATGAGGCTGGAGAACAAAACTGGAGTTGAGGGTCTGCCAAAGAGATGGAGCTCTGGTAAAATTCCTGAAGCGGGACTCGAAGGATGAGCCAGAAATAACTCAAGGCTTCACAGTCTCAAATCATCCCAAATCTCTGTACCATTTTCATTTTCAATTTTCAGCATTCAATCGAAAACAATCAGGCATTTACTGGGAAATTAAATATATGTTTGAAACCAACAAAAACTACTAACATGAGAAAGAGATGGACAGAGGATTCAGACAATGGTGATATCAGACACAGAATTCATAATAAATTTACTTAATATGTTCAGAGAACTAAAGGACAGGGTGGAGAACTTTGGCAGAGAAATGGAAACTATAAACTCTGGAGATTCTAGAATTTCAAGAACTTAAAAATACAACATACTAAATTAAGAACTCGATAGATTGGTTGAACAGCAGATCAGACAATGTTGAAGAGAGAAATGGAAGATGGGTTGAAAAAAATACTCAGAATTAAGCATAAAGGGATGAAAGGGTAGGACATAAGAAAAAGTACACAAGAAATAGTGGATATCGTGAAAACATCTAAAATACACATATTGGGACCCAAAAGGAGAGAACTAAAAATTGGAGTTTAACTACTAAGAGGGATAAAGAAAAATCTAAAAAAGGCAGGAATGATAGCTGTGGGGAGCAGCTACTATCTCTTGGGCTCAAGGAGTATACCCAAAGGAGTAAATCTGGAAGAGGCTCCACCTAAGGCTGAGATTTAGACCTTGTTGGAGAGGGCGAGACTGCATCCCATTGAATGGTGGAGAAGATCATTATCGCTCAGAATACAGGTGCATAAACCTTTAACAAAATATTAGTTAAGTTGAATCCAGTAATATATCAAAGGGCAATATGCCATAACCAAATGAGGTTTATCACAGGAATGCAAGCTTTGTTTAAACTAACATTTGAACATCAATAATGTAATACACTATATTAACAGAATAAAGGAGAATAATCAAACAATCTTCTCAATAGACGGGTAGAAAGCATTTAAGTTTCAACATTCATTCATGTTAAAAACTCTCAGAAAAGTAGGTGTGGAAGGGAACTTTTTCAACCTGATAAAGGCTATCTATGAAAAATTCACAGTTCACAGAATATACTTAATGATATAAGATAAAATGTTTCCCCATTAATTGATCCTTAATTGAGATCGGGCTTGGATCCCTAGTTTTATCACGTCTATTTGACATTGTATTGGAGGCATTAGCCAGTGCAATAAAGCAAGAAAAAGAAATTAAATTGGAAAGGAACAAGTACAACTGTATTTATTTGCAGATGACATAATTATGTACATAGAGGATCTTAGGGAATCTATAAAACAGCTATCAGAACTAGCAAGTTTAGCAAGGTTAGAGGAAGTGACGTTCTTACAGAAAAATCAATTGTATTTCTATATTCTAGAATTAAACAATTTAAAAACTGAAATTAACTTAAAATATTTTCAAGATATGTACAGTTAAAACTACTAAGCATCAAGAGAACTAAATCAGTATATGATGACAATTATGGTAGATGAACCCACTTAGTGCTATGGAAACACTATGAAAAAATATGTAAGTTAGACTGGGGACTCCAAGAATTACAGAAAGGTAGGATAGAAGAAGAGTAGGAAGAAGGCTGACAGGAAAAAATGGATTCATTTGAAATATGCTGCTGGAGGAGAGCTCTATGGATGTCCTGGACTGCCAGATGGACAGACAAGTGAGTCCTAGAGCAAATTAAGCCTGAACTAAAGCCGGAGGCAAAAATGATTAAATTGAGGCTGTCCTACTTTGGGCACATCATAAGAAGGCAGGATTCTTTGGAAAAGACAACAATGCTGGGAAAAGTAGAATGCAGCAGGAAAAGAGACCAAACATGAGGACTGACTCCACAGAGGAAGCCATATGCATGAGTCTGCAGGAGCTGAGTCTGGCTGCTGAGGACAGGACATTGTGGACATCACTCATTCACAGGGTCACCAGGAGTCAGAGCCAACTTGCCAGCACGAAAAAAGGATAGAACATACCATAGTTAAAAATACAAGTGTTGGAGTCATAGAGACCTGGGTTTGGCTCTGAGACTTTTACTTTCCATTGTATGACTCAACCTCTTTTGTGCTCAGTTCCTTCATCTGTAAAATGTCAATAAGGACTCACTTTACTGGGGTAAATTAAATGAGATGAGGTATGTAAAGCACAATGGCTGATACATAATAGGTACTCAAGTAGATGTACATACAACTGTAATAATAAATAGACTCTCAAGAACGAACTGTTGAGAGGGTACCCAGCGAACTACAACAAGGGTATTCAATAAAGAAGGGGTGTACAGGCCAAATGCCTCAATGTCCAGTGGATGCCTGCCGCCTTAGTCACTTCCCAGCAGCACTTAAAATTCCAGAAACTAAACACAACAGTCAGCAATGAAAGAGGAAGATCTGGTCCAGCATTACCACAGAACGTGAGTCAACATCCTGGGCCATGCAGACGTACACTGTTGACCGTAAACTTCTCTTCTGGATACCAATCCCAATTTATTGACCAGACTTCTGATCAGAACTAGGCAAATAAGCCTGAGGATCCCCCCAGCCCTCACACAGTGACCTCCAAGCATCTGTCTCTGACTTCCTCGTTGTAAGAAGTCTTACATCTACTTGAAAAATGTATCCCCATGGGACCCCCATGAACACCTTCAACCTCTCTACTCAGAAGAGTACTTCATTTTCTACTGCATTTTTCACAGCCAGAGACACTTGATGCTATTTGCTGAACTCATGGGATGAAAATAAAAAAGAAATAAGTAACAACAATAACAAACCACAAAGCATTGGTGAGGTAAACTTTAAAAGACTTCAATAAATAGGGAGATATACTATGCTCATGGATCAGAAGACTTAATATTGTTAAGATGATAATTCTTCTCAAATTGATCTACGCATTCAATGCAATCACTGTGAAAATCCCAGCAGGCTTGTTAGAAACTGATGAGCTGATTCTAAAATTTGCAAGGAGCTAGAAAAGCCAAAACCTTTTTGAAAAGAACAGATTTACAATAAAGCTACAATGATCAAGACAGTGTGGTACTGGCATAAGGACAGACATAGAGATCAATGTAATACAACAGAGCAAAAGAGCTACACAATTATAGTCAAAGGATTTTTGTCAAAGGTAATTCAATGGGAAAAAGATAGTCTTTCCACAATGGTGCTGGAACACCTGGACATCCATATGGAAAAAAATGACCCCTGACTCTCACTGCACACCACATACAAAAATTAACTTGAAACAGATCATGAACAGGAACATAGAAGTTAAAACAAAAAAAGTTTAAAAAAAAATAGGAGAAAATCTTCACAACTCTGGGGTAGGCAAAAATTTCTTAGGTGGGACACAGAAAGCATAAATCATAAAAGAAGAAAAGTCTTAAATCAGACTTTATCAAAAGGAAAAACTTTTGCTCTTTAGAACGTTGTTGTGAAAATGAAAACACAAGCCAGATTGACCAAAAATACTTACAAGACATAGCTCTGACAATGACTTATATCCGAAATATATATAAAGGACTCTTAAACACAAACACCACAATTAAAAAATGTGCAAGAGGGGCCAGCCCGGTGGTGTAGCGGTTAAGCTCACGCAGTCTGCTTCTGCAGCCCGGGGTTTGCCAGTTTGGATCCCAGGCACAGACATAGTGCCGCTTGTCAAGCCATGCTGTGGCGGCATCCCACATGAAATAGAGGAAGATTGGCACAGACATTAGCTCAGCGACAATCTTCCTCAAGCAAAAAGAGGAAGACTGGCAACAGATGTTAGCTCAGGGCCAATCTTCCTCACAAAAAGAAAAAAAAGGACAAGAGATATGAACATACATTTTACTAAAGAATATAAATTAATGGCCAACAGCACATAAAAAGCTAGCTCAGCATCATTAGTCACTAGGCAAATGCAAATTAAAATCACAAGGACACAAAACTACACACCCATTAGAATAGCTAAAATTAAAAAGAGTCAGAATGCCAGTGTTGACATGGATGAGGAGCAACTGGCACACTCATTCATCACTGGTGGGGATGCAAAATGGTGCACCACTTTGGAGGACAGCTGGGAAGCTTCTGATAAAGTTAAATGTACACCTGCCACACAACCCAGCCACTCCACTCTTATCTATTTATCCAGGAGAGAAGGATACATATTTCCACACAAAGACTTGTACATGAAGATTTGTAGCAGCTTTGTTCATCACAGCCAAAATAAATGGTAACAACCCAAACGTCCACCAACAGGTGAATGGATAAAAACAACTGTGGTATATGCAATGGTGTACTACTTACAATACAAAGGAGTGAGCTACGATACACCCAACATGGATAAACCTCAAGGGCACCGGACTGAGCAGAAAAGCCACATGCAAAGGGACACATTATAATTTTCTATTTATATGAGGCTCTAGAAAAGACAAATCTAACGTATGATGAGAGAAAGCAGATCAGCTGTTGCCTGGGCCTGGGGGCTAGGGCAGGCCATTAACCAGGATGAGGTACAAGGGAACTTTTGGGATCTACTTTGAGTGTGGCGGTGTTCCATGGGTGTACAAATCTGTCAAAACTCATCAAACTGTAAACTTAAAGTGAGTTCATTTTATTGAATGTAAGCTATACTTCAACACTGTTGATTAAAAAATGTAAAAACAAATGCAGGAGAAATTATGGCATTTTCAAACAATAAAAACAGAACTTTTCACCGCAAACCTGCACTAAAGGGAGTTCGGCAGGACAAGAAAAATGATCTCAGATGGAAGATGCAGGAAGGAATTAAGGACAATAGAAAGTGTAAATATGTGGGTAAACATAAGTGAATATTAACAACGTTTACATAGCTGATAATATATGAAGAATTAAAATATAGGACAATAGTTATGTACTATATGTAATAGTCAGGAGTGGAGTGAACAGAGTCAGCGTGTTCTAAGGTCCTCGCTTTGGCTGGAAGTGGCAGAAGCACTGACTGATAGCAGACTTTCATGTCCGAGATGCACATTGTAGTCTCTATACCAGGGGTTGCCAAAACTACGGCATGAGGGCCAAATCTGGCCAGCAGCCCGTTTTGTATATGGCCCACTAGCTAATAATGGTCTCTATGATTTTAAAGAGTTGCAAAAAAAAAATACAGAAGAATCCCCTACAGAGACTCTATGTGGCTCACAAAGACTACAGCGTGCGCTATCTGGCCCTTAACAGAAAACACAAGTAGACCACCACTCTGGAGTAGCCACTCAAGTGCAGGAAAAGAACATGATTAACAAGCCAATAGAGGGGGAGAAGGGAGCAGTAAAATTGCTAAATCAATCCAAAAGATGCCAATGGAGGAGAAAAAGCAAGGTACGAAAAAAGAAATGAGGGGAAAAAAACCAAGAAAGCAAATAGGATGGTAGATTTGAACCCAAATATATCAATTATTACACTAAATATAAAAAGACCAGATACTTCAATTAAAGTCAACAATTTTCAGCGTAGATTTAAAAACAAAACAAAAGCCAAGTATATCCTGCTAAAAAGAGAGACTCCTTAAATATACATAAAGATGCAGAAATATATATAACACTACCTGCTTTCATATATATATGAAAAAGATACACTCTGCAAACACTAACCAAAAGACAGCTGTAGAGCTGCGCTACTATCCCAGAGTGCACTCTAAGGCAAACACATTATCAGAGATGAAGAGCGACATTTCTTGATGATAAAAGGTTCAATTCCTTCCACCAGGAAGGGAGAATGAGTCATGGCTAATCTGTCGTTCTGCAGTTCTGAAGGGCAAAGCGTGTGGTCAAAAGAGGAAACGGTAATAAATCATCAAAATCATTCCTTAAACAAGAAGAGAGGAGGAAGTGAAGATATATTTATCAGCAACATCTCTAATTAGAAATGGGGCAGCTTATAGGAAACCATCACATGGCATTAGGTTGAGGGCAGGACAGGGATTCAGGAGTACAAATAGAAAAATATCTAATGGCACTGACAACTAAAGGATGGACAATTACGGAGTCGGTATGTCCACATCTCCATTTGAACATAAGAAGCTTTCACACTTTTTGATCACAACTCCTAGTAAGAAATGCATTTTGCAGGGTGATCTGATACATACACATATCCAATCACATGTAAATACACACAGTCAAACAGTAGAACAAAAGAACATTCATATTACCAGGAAACGATGATATTTTCTATCCTTTTTTTTTTTTCAAATGCAGGCTGGGACCCACCAAACTGATTTTACAGCCACTAATAAACCATGACCTGCAGTTTAAGAAACACTGATTTAAATGAAGCTCTCTGGTAATTTCTCCAGGGGGATATTGGCTCAAGGTTATCAAAATGGTTTGATGGGGGACACGGCACCTGAGAGACGTTAGAGACTAGAAAATTACATAATTCCACCTCTGAGTAAGCTGACTGATCATTTTTTAAAACCCACATAGGCAGTTTGTTTTCTAATGATTTTAAAAAACCTGAGCTGAGTCTCTAAATCAAACAGCGGACGTGTGCAGGGCTGCTGCCCTTGGACCTCTTGCTTGCGGCATTTAATAGCTCCCACAGAACAGAAACCTGCTCCTCTTTACTCGTGAAGCAAACGTAGAAAAATGTATTCTAAAATTCTGGAGGAAAAGGAGTGACGATTTCCATGGCTCAGTGGTGAGCAGGAGTTAATCCAATACTGGAGATAATTCGTCTTTTACTGAATTTATGACAGAATGATAAAGTATTGCCCCTCCCCGGAGCCAGCCGCTACCAAAGCTGGGATGAGGCCTCCGGAGGCTGTAAACAAGAATCGTGAACAAGGGAGACCCGGGATCGGAGAGAGGAAAGGAGCAGTTTCCCAACTTGCTTAGTCAACATGTTTATGACACAATGAAAATAGATTCTTTTTTATTAAATAAGTACAGATTCCCAAACCCTTAAGAAATAAATCCAAGTTTATTTTTGAAGCATTTTCTGAAAAAGCTGATTTTCTTTGGACTTTTAGTGTCAAGACTGATCTTCAGACAGACCCTTTCCTGACAGCTACAGTCACAGAAACCAGCGGGAAAAGTCTCCTCCAAGCAGAGTTCTCTGAGAAGCTGCTAAAAAGCCTGTCACATTCGGGAAAGGAGGCAGCTTCTAAAATGAGGGGAAGGGACAGAATCCAGACAAATCCCAGGGAGCACTTCCCTCTTGCTCCATACAAATCCCAGGGAGCACTTCCCTCTTCATCCAGATGAATCCCATGGAGCACTTCCCTCTTGATCCAAATGAATCCCATGGAGCACTTTCCCCTTGATCCAGATGCATCCCATGGAGCACTTCCCTCTTGGAGTACTCTGCTACTTTCTGACTCTGTCTCTCCAGATGTCTCTTCTGGAATGTGCTGAGGCACCCTCACCAGGGGGTGTCTTTGTAAAAATCCAGTGTAAAGAAAGTGGGAGGTCAGGAGGGAGGGTGTGGAGCAGTTGGAAGGGCTGAGCTGGCCTCCTTGGCAGTAAACTTGGACGTAACACATCAGTAAAGATTGCTACCAACTTCGCCTGATGGTTCTTTGGCTGATGCTGATCTTTCTAGTCCACGAAGAGAATGAAACTTCAGGGTCACTCCACAGCTTGTACTGAGCAAGACTGCTGGTAGCCTTGTTGTAAATTCTGTCTCCTCCTGTGAATTTGTTAAAACACCACAGAAACAACAGTTTCCAAATACAATCAGGTTGTGTTTGTTGTTCAAGACCTTCTGGGGTAATTTTCCCCTGAGGTTTTCGCTGCAGGAGTGCATTAAACAAACGTGAGCTCCTGCTCCCACTCCTAGGTACCCGGTGTCCTGGCCAAACTGATGGGTTACTCCTCCCACACTGTAGATGTCCCCTCATTCATCCTGTCCACATCTAATCTGCCCTTGGAGACCAGACATCTAGACTCATAAAACTCATGACATCTCCCTCATAAGACCATTCCTGATATATCCTCAACCAAAATTAATCTTTCCTCCTTCTGAACATCTACACGTGATCTTGCAGAACATTAAGAGACCCTTCAACAGTGCACACAGTGCAGAGAACAACAGAGGGTGGAATCAGACACACCTGGCTCTGCAGAACCTCCTGGCTCTGCAGCTCTGTGTCTTTGGGCAGGCTACTTAACCTCCCCCAGACTCAGCCACTGCACCCATACCACTCAACTTCACAGAAAGACAGAAAAGCAAAATGAGTTAATATGTAACAAGTTAGCACGGAACCTGGGACATAGTAAGGGCTCAGGAAGTACAGTCGCTCCCATTTATTTGTTACAAAAAACCCCACAAGTTCTAGAGTAAATTAAATCAGAAATGTTGGAACTGCCCAAATAAACTGAAGTTTAATATAACAAACATGGTAAGCTTATGAGCAATCTAGGTTACCCGTAGCTCATTTTTATGTTTGTAACTTAAAAAGTAGCCTTAGAGAAAATACTTGCAAATCATACATCTGAGAAGAACTTACATCCAAAATATATAAAACACTCTTCCAACTCAGTACTAAGTGGACGGCGTAAAGAGTGAGCAGGTGAAACTGCAACAGCCACTTCACCACAGAAAACCTGCTCCACACAGCTAGCCATTAGCAAGCCGCAACGTAAAACCACAATGAGACCCATTTCACACCCACAAGAATGGCTGTAATCAAAGAGGCAGCCAATGACAAACGCTGGCGAGGACATGGAGAGACTGAACTCTCATGCATTGCTGATCGGAATGCAAAATGGTACAGCCACTTTGGAAAACAATTTGACAGTTTCTTCTGTTAAACATAAATTCACCATATCACACGGCAATCCTACTCCCAAGGTACGCACCCAAAAGAAATGAAAAATCTATGCCCACGCACAGGCTTGCACATGAATCTCCATAGCAACGTTATTCCTAACAGCCAATGAATGATGATAAATGATATGGATGAATAGATAAATAAAATGGAATACCATGCAACAATAAAAAGGAACAAAACACTGATACATGATATAATATGAATGAATCTTGAAAACACTATGCTAAGCAAAAAAAAAGCCAGACACAAAACACCACATTGTATGATTCCATTTATATGAAACATCCAGAAAAGACAAATCTACAGAAAAGAAAATAGACTAATGGTCATCTTGAGCTGAGGGTAGGAATGGAATTAACTAAAAATGGGCATGAGGGATCTTATTAGTGATGGAAATGCTTTAAAACTGGATTATGGTGATAGTTACACAAGTCGGTAGATTTACTAAAAATCACAGAATTGTACACTTATAACTTTTATGTAAATGATACCCCAATAAAGTTGTTGGAAAAAATACAGCAAACACAACGCCCAAAATACCTTTATTGGATACATAAACGACAATATAAAAACCCACTGTATATGTTTCACTTTACTTTCGAAGTTTCATGTTTTCTGCATTGACCCAATAGAGAGGCCGGAGCGGAAAGAATCATTTGTTGTCGTGCTACTTGATTTTGTCATGTTAAAATTCTACTTTTTAGTAGCTGTAAAATTCTCTCCCTTTCTGTTTTTCCTTTCTTTCCCCTAATAAACCAATGAGTTTTTTCCACTTAGAAAGTCAGACATTTCTTGCTTCTCCCAGCATCAGAAAAATTTGTGCTGCTTGGGTCGGAGGTGCCTTCAACACGGCCCCTAGCCCAACCACCCTCCCAGTGCAGAGCCTCGGCCCGCACAACCCACGCTTGGCCTGGCATGCGCTCCGCCTGGCCCACTTCACCGCGGTGGTCCTGACCACAAGGAGGCTCTTCGTTACACTGGGACTGCTCTCCCCGGAGCTCCCGCCCAGAGGCTCTGACGCTGGCACTTCTTGGTACCATAGAGATATGCGTCATTCACCTGCAATTTCGTGATCTGAAATTCAGATCTTCAATGATCTGAAAACAGCTACTGTGTCATTCCAGAGTCTTCTCTCCTCCAGGCTAAACATGCCACGTTCTTAAGTGTTTCTCAGCTGACATGCCCATTCCACATTCTGCCACGTCCCCATCAAGTCGAGAGAGGGGCCACCACCGCCCTCCTCTAGAATTCTCTGTTTTTGGAGAAGTCACTTCGAAGAGTTGACTCAAATTGTTCAGTTTACTAAAGCCCCAGCTTTTTCCACAGGGTGAGCGTTGTATCGAATATCCCAAATCTCACACTTGTACATGCGATTTGTTTGGATCACTGGGAGGTCTACATACATAATTCTGATCATTTGCATTTAGCTACTTGGCCTGTCCAGACTTTTTTATACTCTGGTATTGAGGCCACCCCAAAGTTTTCTTAACATGAGCAAATTCTTACTTTAGCTCTTAATACTTCAAATAACATTATCATTATTGTTGATCTGAATTTCTGAAAACTCTTTGCTTCATTTTGCTCTACTTTCCATGGTTCATTATTAAATGAACCCTCTTTAGAGCAGGAGAATGACGTCCTCATGAAGATCTTGCAGACGGGAGATGGGCCATGTGTAGGGGCATTGGCTGGCGTGCCCCTTTAAAAACCATGTGTCCTCAAGGCTCCTGTCTGGGCTGTGTACCAGCACTCACGAGGATAACAGTCCTGGGCTTGGCCAACCCAGCTGCTTTCTGGTGGGAGAGTTAGCACCAAGACCTTCGTGGTCTGAGGCAACACGGAGGCCCTCCGGGGGGCTCTGGTACCTGGAATGCAGGTCATACAGGGATGATCCCCCTGGGCAAGGATGCAGCCTTTGTTCCTCTGCCTACTTAAGCAAGCTTCTCTCAGGGGGTGGTAGCGGGTGCACATTGCTGTCCAGCCGGCCGCCATTGGACCTTCCTTGTAAGTAACTCCCAATAAACCCATGTCTCATTTGCTGTCTCCGGGTCTTTTCTTTGGTCTCTCAGCAACCTGTCCTACACTGCTCACACAGCTGGGCGTGCGGTGGAACACCGTGGGTGTTGTCACATGCCCAAGAGGCTCCTATTCCTCACGGTAGAGGGAGGAGCATCCACCCATCTGCAGTCCCAGCAGGAAAAGGAAACGCTTTATAGCTAAGACACAATACACAATACACCAAATCAGTGTGGGTCACCATCCATGGAAATAATCTTAAAGATCTCTTAAACTCTCCTAGCAGAACAAATGGTTGGAAGAACGGTGACAGCCCTCCCTGTGGATCTCAGTGGTACCCACTCTCCCTCGTGCAAACAGAGCGTGTTAGGAGGCTCTGTTCCCTTTGGTGGAATGCTGCGGTCAACAACCAAGACCTCCGACTTACAGCAAAACAGCGGGTGTCTTCCTCGCCACTGATCCAAATACTGCCTCTGCTTTGAAGCCCAGCTCCAGGTTCCTCCTCCAGGGAGTTGGCCCTGGAACTCCAGCTTGCCCAGGGCCCTCCCCTCTCTGGACTACTGCCCACTCACAGGCACTGACTGACTGACCACCGCACACTGACCGTGCAGGAGAGGAGGCCAACTTATCACCGAGCGTCCAGGCCAATCCCCCAGCTCTAAGAGACTTGTGGGCCAGCAAGCCCAGGCCTTACTTGTTAACGGTTCTACAGATATTACACTGAGTCCCCCAGTGGAATTTAAGCTCTTGAGGACATATCATCTCGTATACTTCTAGTATCCGTCTTTTTCCTACCATCATCCCCTAGCACCTGGTGCGTTACACACAGCCAGCACTCAAACACTTGCTGATGGACGGCATGGAAGAGTAAATGCCACCTCACAGCCAGGCAGCAGCCTACGAATTGAAACTGGAAACAATTTGGCTCCATCTCCAATTTATGTACTGACCAAGCTCCTGAATGCCTCAGTTTCCCTGTTTGATACAGTGACCTAAGTCAGACTCCGAGAGGTCACTGTGAATCCACTGACTGCTCCCAACGTAGCTGTGTTAGTTCTAAATACTAACCCTATGGATGCCCTCCTTCTGGACTGCACTTGGAGTACAGCCAAACGTGCCGGACTCATAGTCTGCATGGCTCCCGGACGGGAAGCGTTCTCCCCACTGTGCCTGGTTGGCTCCTTCTAGCCAGGTGGATCTCAGTTCAAGCGTTGTCCTCCGGACAGGCCTTCCTGGCTGCTCAATCAAAGAAGCACCTGTCACTATGTTATGGCTCCATCTAGCACTGTCTGTAATTTTATATTTTCTTATTTATGTTTTCATGTTTCTTCCTCCTGATTAGAATGTAAGGTCAATGAGAGTAAGGACTGTGAATGTCTTTTTACTGCCCAGAGCCTACAGCAGAACCTGGTACATATCAACTATTAACAAACATTTGTTGAATGAATGAATGTGAGGTCCAGGAAACAGACGCATGGTTCCTAAGTGTGTTTAAGCTTTGAACACCAGATGCACCTCTCAAAGCTGACATCTCATATATGATTTACTGGCTTCTAGATCAGAAGATGACATACTCAAACGATAGTAGGTGAGCTCTTTCTCTGGAAAGGCAACATGGCACAGGGGCTAGACAGCACAGCAGACAGGAGCGTGCTCAGGGGCCAGATAGCACAGCAGACGGGAGCATGCTCAGGGGCCAGCTGGCTTGGGGCTGATGCAGGCTTGGCCATTTACTAGTGACTCTGAGCAAGTCACTCAACTTCCTGTTCTCTTGGTTTCCAGACCCGGGAAGATGGAGATAATGCCAGTAGCCACTCCCTGGATTGTTGTTTGGACCAGAAGACATATTATACACCCAGGGCCTACCACAGTGCCGGGCATACCAACGCCTATGTCAGGATCACGGATCGCAAGTGTACTGGCTGTGCAAAAATGACTGACCGTGAAGCTCTAAGCCCTCCATTAACAGACAGATCTAAGGGAGGACTGCTTAAGGCAACTGGTCCTCCTCTCTCTCTGCCGAATGCAACAGGGTCTGTCCCAGGGGCTGCGAGCAAGAGGACAGTGCCACAGAGCCGGGCCTTGAACAACAGTCTCTCAGAGCAGACAGAGAAAGGAGGGAAAGCCTGCCTGCTTCAATATGTACAAAAGTGGGATGAGGCACTGGTTCTGGGGAGGGTGAAAGAAGCCCACAGCCTCATCTTCTCAGTCACATGACTGCTGCGACAAGCATCCCCAAGCGCAGAGGGCAATCCTCAGGAGACAACGGTGCCACAAGAAAGGCCAATGGAGTGACTGGTAGGCCTTTCTGAGCCTCATACAACCTTCAATTCTCACCACCTGAAGCCTGCCTTCAATTAAGAAAAGCCGCTTGCAAAATCATCTGCACCGCCAAATCTCGGCAGAGCGAGGGCATCCATTAGAGACTTGAAGACACATATTTTCCTTAGGACACCAGGAGGGCACTGAGGGCACCAGGCAGCAAGGAGAGAGGAAATTAGTACTGCAGACGCTAAAACGCATCATGCCGTGATGTGCAGGCCTTTGTTTTGATGACAAAGGCCAGGATTTTCGTCCCACTGTGATGAAAATGGAAGCTCTCTGTGCTGTGTGCAGGCGCCCCCACGGTGGCCTCTGAAACCTCTCATGCTCTCCCTTGGCAGCTCATCCACAATTTCATCTCAGAGCTGAGCCTCCTGCATGCTGGCTGTCAGGACTAACCAGGGAGGTCGGGAGGGTGTATGTGCAACACAAAGGGAACCCAGCACCCCTCATGCTCCCCTCTGACCTTTGAGGGATCTGAGTGGGAGGTGCCAAGCACAAGAGCCTGGTCCTAGTCCAGTGCCACTGAGTCCCTGGGGCGGTGCCCCAGGCAAGGCTGACTGATGACTGCTTTCCACGCCGGGGAGGGTCTGTTATTCTGTCACGTTACAGCATTCCCACGTTTCCGTCAATTACTCACATTCTCTCCACTAGGCAGCCTCTCAGGGTTTTGTTTTTCCCACTTTATTTCTACATTAGCTTCCAGTGAATCATTTCTCTTCTTATCAGTGACTGGCAGGCGTTAACGAATTACTGATTTTTCACATTCAATCAGCTGAGATAATATATTTATGTTGGAAAGAAAGGTATTTTTTGAATGAAGACTAGTATCTTTTGATAGTTTTCCTTTCAAACATAATACATGTGTACAATTCTGACTCGACAGCGGCGTAAATTCTAATCACAGCTACTGAGCCTATGTAACGGCAAGTGCGGGCTGCTGCCAGCTCCTCGCAGACCCTCTGCCAAGCCGGCCCTTGGAGGCCACTGCTGTCCTGTCCTGCAGGGCACACTGGGGGCAGGGCAATGGTGTGGCTCAGCGCGTGGGTGCCAGGCATGCCACCTGGCAAACTCTGGCTCCAGCTTGCACTCCCAGTGAGACCCTGGGCAGTGCCTGCCCTGTGCCTCAGTTTCCCCATCTTTAGAAGGTGGATAATAACAGCACCTCCCTTTGAAGAGTTCCAGCAAAGATTAGTGAAGTTAACATACGTAAAGCCCTTTGCAAGGCACCTGGCACACAGCAGATGCTCCATAAATGTTACCTACTACTATTCTTCCTAATTCTCAACCAAAAGAAGCACGAATCACCTTGGCTTCTCCAGCACCAGAGCACAGATCTTCCAGGATTCCCACAGATGGAGACCATAGCTAAATTAACAAAGTGCTCAAGGCTTCAAAGCCAAAATCAAATCCCAAATGCTGGCTTCAGCCTCGGCTGCTCTCCTGGACAGAACGGGGGCGAAACAAAAACCGCTTCTCGGGCTTCACAGGAAGCAGGACAGCAACTCATTTCATCCAAGACACAGGATTGTTAGCTATTCCAAAGATGCTGTTTACACATAGATGTTAATCATGAGTAATTTTTGGTGCGCTCTGTGCCTCCAGTGATCAGAATACTAACTAACAGCCTCACCGAACAGGTTCGACGTCTTTCTGATCTCCTGCAGCTTTCTGAGTACCCTAAGATTTCCAGCACTGTGTAAGCATTTCATTACTTTGTTTCAGGCCTGAAAAATGTCCCTTAATTTCCAAGCATGGATCTTATTGCCACGCTCTCAAATGATTCAGAATATAAATATGCACTGCAGTGGCAACACGCTTATTTATCAGGCTGCTAGGTTTGCTTAGATCATTAGAAATCGGGGGTGCTCGAGGAAGGTTCACTATAATTTACTTCCAGACACAGCAGCTTAATTAGAAAACAAATTCCTTCCCTAGCTTTAAAGACTGCTAAATAATTAGAAGACACAAACACCGCCCCTATCTTTTCTCTGGTCTCGTGTTGAGACTAAACAACACCCGTTTTGCAGATCTGACAAAGGTGGCAGAAGCTGGCAAGGGGTTAATACTCGATATCCTGGGAACCTTATGCTGAGCAGTTGCACAGAGGCAGCTGTTTGAAACAAACCTCATTTATTATAGAATTACCATGCAGGCATTCTGAAGTATGAAACTTTTTGATCAGGTTCTCCAGTGACAGCAAAGTGGAGGAGAATGGCCCAATCAGGGTGGATGTCTAATGGTCTCTGGGCAGCAGGGGAAGGCGCTGGCACCTAGTGTAACCAGAAACCAGGCAAGAAGACGGTTACTGAAAATCTGACCCTTTGCTAAACAGAGTCTGTCAAATGGTTTCCAGACAAGGAGAAAAGTAAACGTGCTGTTTTTCAGAAGCTGATGTCTGGTGTTTGCAAATGTTGCCATCCCACAGTGAAACTTAACACAGTGAACACTTAACAGTTGCAGCAGGGCCACAGCAAGTTGCTCCAGCTCTAAGTGTCCAACAGCTACCACGGGCCTGTTATGTAATGGGATGTTACACTGAACTCCTCAGGTCAGCCTGCACATGCGCCCTGATTAGGTCCAGTTGCTACACCCTTGTAACACACCCTCTGCACTCTGGAATATAAAGTCTCTACTGGCACTAGCCTCGGGGGGCGGACACTCCTTTGGGAGCTATCCCGGGTGTTCTCCATTGTTTGTGCAAGCAATAAACTTTTTTCTTCACCTTCTTCAGCCTTGGTTGTGGTTTTGGCTCACCAAGAGATGAACCCACTGAGTTCGGTTACACTAGGGTCATAAAAATGGCTGGAAAGAGAGGTCATGGAAGTGGGGCTCAGTGCCGCCGTCAAACCTCTACACCCTCCTGCTCCAGGTCCTGAGACTCCTAGGGGGCTCTCTAGGGGATCCTTGGACATGAAGTCATCTGCTGTGCAGCTTGCAGGCAGGATCTCCTCATTAGCTAACATCGACACTGACAGCCGAGCTCTGATCCTACTGAGCTTTGGTCCTGGAGGCATTGGCACACACAGAGCTGCACATGGGGAAGGACAGCTTCGAGAGAGCAGCAGGTGAGGGCATGTGGGCACAGGACACATGCCTGCCATCCTGGTCCATGCAGGCCAAATGCTGCCTGGGCACCCACAGCCAGGCCTCAGCAAGGCTACTCACCAGACTGTGCCAGGATGACCCTTCCTACACAGAGCAAGGGCCTCAGGAGGGAAACAGCAGGCAGAGGATGAGACACACATTATTCTTATTTTTTGCAGGTCTTCTTATTTTTTGCAGGGCATTAGGCCAACAACACAGGCCTGAATCTCCCTGTCTCATCTCCATATTATGACTGGTCACTCTAGTCAGGTGGGATAGGGACCAGAATCGCCTGCACACTTAGAGGTGACACAGTGGTTCTCAAGTGCAAGAATTTCCATGTGCTTGGCTGAAACGAGACAATGAGCTGTGTGCAGAGCTAAGTCTTCAGAATCCTTAAATGCTGGCAAAAATTAGTAACGTATTAAGTGACAGCCCAGCTCACCTTATGTTTATGCATCACAAGAAGTTCCCTAACGTCTGTCTCTCCTCGCAATCTACATAGCTCACACCGCTCTAGAAAGATAAATACTTTCTTAGGGGCTTCCTTGCTGATGGTGTTTCCTCCCCACCAATCTACAGTCCTTAGGATTTTGCTCAGAATAAAGAACTGCTAAAGAATAAATTAAATGGGATCAAGGAATTGAGCAAAAGATCCCATTTCTGTTTTACACCATAACTGTAATTTAAAACAAGTTATCCCACCAACTAACCTGGACCCTCGATCAGTTTATCCAACAAGCTGTACTGGACATCCACATGAGGTTCCCACAGCTCTGCGGCGATGGCCACATGCACCCCAACAGGAGGGAGTGGGGAGAGGGACCCCCAGGGAGTTAATGCTGGCAAAGAAGTCAAAATGACGGATGCCATCTGTCACCCTTAATGCAGACGTGATTCCAGGAGCCCGGAGCCCCGTTCCTCTTGGAGAGGAGAACCGGTCACAGTAACCAGGGACACGTGGAGCATCACTCAACCAACCACCAGGCTCTCCAAGACCTCACCTGGCAACCACTCCGACAGCTGTATTGATATTGTGCAACTTTTCTATTAAAATCTCTCAAACTACTCAAAAGTTTACGTATTTTGAAATATTCCGTGGCTCCTCCAAACATCAGTTACTTATAAATTTTTAAAAGAAACACTTCCTCATCCTACCTGGGGCAGGGAGGCTGGTGCAGAGGTGCCTCTGCCCCCACCTTGCTCAGTCACATGGCCGGGAAGGCGAATCTGGGGTTGAATGTGTATCACAGGATGCTGCTGGAAAGCCCACCCTGTGACAGCCGCTGGGTAGGACATGGCTTCTAAAGGAGGAACGCCCTCCTGCTGAATCTGATGCAGGGGACATCCTACCCACAGAGTCTGTGAAGAATGACTTTAAATCAACCGAAGTGACTGGTCCACCTGAGCAGGAGCAGTGAGCCAATTTGTAACTACTCAATTTTAGGAAAGTTTTGAAAAATAAGACAAAAAAATTCAAAAGGCTTTGCCCAAGTCAGCTGTGGCCCCGGGACTGGGGCACTTGCACACTTGGAGCACCGGAAAGAGGGGACTTGGCAGGAGGATCTCACTTTCAGAGACTGATCTCTGGGCTTCTGTGTCAGGGAGGTGACTCCACTTGCCTACGGGTACACTGGTGACAAGCTTGCCCTGGAATGAGCTGGAGAGAGCCTCATCCCGAAGCACAGTGGCCCCGGCATTTTGCACAAGGCAAGGCTGGACCCACCCCACACCAACACTGGTGGAGCAGACGCAAGCAGAATGAAGGATGGCGGGGACTGAATGTGGGAGCACAGCTGGGCTGTGGCTTCTGGAATGACCAGACCGGCTAGAAGGCCACCGGGGAGACGTGGTGTCCCTCACACACTCTGCTTCCATCTGAACCACCAGGCCCGCCTAGCATAGCTGGAGAGACAGCCCAGTTTGCACTCATGTCCCTCACTGCTCATCTGCCCATCTTCCCGCCACCCCCTAGGCTCTGTGTCCCTCACTCCTTCACATCTTGACAAAAGGGTTTCAACCTGTGTTTGAATTAAAACACAACAAACGAAAGTCTGGGTCTGAGTCTGGACTGTACGGTTTTCAGCTGTTTCGCTGCGGATAAGGTCGCTTGGCTTCCTAAGGCTCAGCTTCCTCTGTCGCTCCTGGTACTGAGGGCAGTCGAGACCCACACGCCCTTGCATGGAAACACTCTGAACACGACAGCACCACACAACGTCTTGATTAGACAGCCACTCAGCACCTCTTTGGGCGAATTACAGACCAAGTATCAGAGACGGGGTGGGAATTGTGCTGAGGAAGTACACCTAAATGGACAAAGGGGACTCAACATGCTAGCAAATGGCTGATGAAAACGGGCCTACTGCTGACATAACGAGGGAAAGAGGGGGCACAGGCCTCAGCTGCCAGGAGTGGGGTGGCGGTAGAAATCGTCCCGCACAGCCTCAGGTCTCACACACGAACAATCTGTTCGGCTCTGCGCTGTGTCACATGACAGCTGTCCAAGCGGACCCGCCTTCACTGATGAGTAGGTTAACATCACAACGAGCCACATCCCGGTCCTGAGGGAACCCCAAGTGGCCCCAACGCAGTGAGTGGAAACGAACCATGGTCCCAGGAAGGGATAAGCCGTAGAGCTCACTGTAACCAAGAGTTATGTATTTTGAGAAGAAATCTCCAGAAAATGATAATAAAATAGGTGAAAATAATGAGACATTTTTTCCAGGAATGTTCTCTGAATGTAGAAACCACAGCAGCCTGGAAGAGTCTATCATCAAACACAGATGTACTGCATTTCTGCCCAGCTTCATAACTGCAAAATCAAATCTGCTTGTTGAAAAATTTTCTTCTTATAGACTGTGAGCATAATTGTGGAAAAAGTTAAAAATCTAAAAAATAGAATAGCGTTTGTTTTAAATGGAAAATCTCTTGAATACGCTATAGAAATTAGCAACTTGCATCTACTCATACAGAGACCTAATGGCTGTTGTGGCCGGGTGTCTTCTGGAGCTGAACATCTGGATTTTTTCTAGTGCTACATAATTCTAAAGTTTGGAGTTTGTCCTGGCATAAAAAACAAACATAATTCAACCACTCACATTGAAACTAAGCTTTGCCAGGCTACACGGGAAAACAGCCCTGTGGTATCTCAACCTGGAGATGACTGTGTGTTGATTCGTGTGTCTCAACTGAACTACACTTCTGCTGAGCTGTAGCCAGAGATCAGTGACTCAGACCAGAGTCAGCACACCTTCAACAGTTATTCACATAAAGACTTGAGGTTTCTAAAATGACCTGCTCTTATTCTCTTTTTGTCACCACCATCACAACCCCCTCAAGAAGCTCTATCCTCGATGCCTTGAGAGAAAAGTGTGGTTCATTCTGGACACTCGTAGCCCGTCCCAGTTAGTCTGGATAGTTTTCTGAAACGCAAACCTCTCTGAAATCAGAACTATCTCTTTTTAATTGCACAGTTGGACTTGGATATACAGTTTTCCAAAAGACATATGACAGCATTTGCCGGATGGTGAGCAGGACAGGTGTATGAAAGACATTTCCTAGCGCAGTCTTTATCTGGAATCCAGACGGCTTCAGAAGTGTAAAGTAATATGAACCATTATTCACACTGTAGCTTCAGGGGCAGTGCTGAAGAACAGAAGAGTCTGTGGGGGCGGGTCGGCACCCACTGAGAACCCACAGAGGCGAGGCTGCGGCAGGGAGCGTGATGCCCATCAGCACCACTCAGTCCTCAGTCAGACCCGTGTGAGGCCCGCTCTTCAGGACGGGGACAGATATGGAGGTGAAAGAGGTGCACCCTGCAAGTGTAGCTCCTAAGGCTGAGGCCAGGACCCGAGCCATGTCTGCCCAACTCCCGTCCACGGTCTTTCCACCACACCCACTTCTCTGCCCCCTGATCCCCACTCAGGATGCATTTTGAAAACTGCCTGCTGTTAATGACAGTTAATTACGGTTTTTTTAAAAAATTAAAACACACACACCCAACCTTTCAGCATTTAACCAATTTTTTTTTTTAAAGATTGGCACCTGAGCTAACAAGTGTTGCCAATCTTTTTTTTTTTTTTTCCTTTTTCTCCCCAAATCCCCCCAGTACATAGTTGTATATTTTAGTTGTGAGTGCCTCTGGTTGTGCCATGTGGGATGCCACCTCAGCATGGCCTGACAAGTGGTGCCATGTTCGCGCCCAGGATCCAAACCAGCGAAATCCTGGGCCGCTGAAGCGAAGCACACGCGCTTAACCACTGGGCCACGGGCCTGGCCCCAGCATTTAACCAACTTTGTAGCATCACTTGGCAGAGAGGGTGAGATGGAGAAAAGAAGAGGACAATGTGAGTCAGCCGTCAGAAGCTAAAGTGTAGGTTTGTCAGCAGAGAAAGTCACTTAGTGCTGGGGAGGGCAGTAAATACTGTTTCTGGGAAGGACATTGGTGGTTGCAAACTCTAAAGTCATGACTGAGGAAAATAATGCTTGATGAAAAATACTAAAATCTTAATACATGAGTGTTTACTTCTATTTTTCAATCCTCATGAAACAGCGTAAGTAATGACAGCGAAGGTTTCCTCCCAAGAAACAACAGAGCACATTGCAAAGAAGAAACACCACTTCCTCTCTCAGCTCCTGCTCAGTCTGCTCCTCAGCCCAGGCCACGGTTGCCATGCCGTCCTTCAGTCATTTTGAACTATACTCACTTGCAGGTTTCTTACTTCCCCAACTTACATATTAACTTTATTTTCTAAGCTGTCATATAGTAAGTGGGTTTTTTTGGTGTACAGTTCTATGATTTTAGCATATGGAGATTTGTGGGACCACCACCACAATCAGGGTAGTGAACATTCCTTCACCCTCAAAATGCCCTCTCTGGTGGCTCTTTATAGCTACACTCTCTCCAGACTCCTAACCCCTGAAAACTACTGATCCGTTTTCTGACCCTTCACTGCTGCCTTTTCCAGAATGTCACAGGAATAGAATCACTCCACACAGGGCTCCTGGGATCCCCTACATGGCAGTGAACCAAATGTCACCCCTGTGTCGTGCTAATATTTCCCGGTATGGACGCACCACAGTGTGTCTACTCATCCACCCCTGAAGGACATTTGGGCTAAGATTTGGCGATGATGCATCAAGCTACCATAAACATTCCTGCACAGGATTTTGTGTGAACTTAAGTTCTCATTCCTCCAGGATAAAGCCCTGGGAGCGGGACTGCTGGTCATATGGTAAGGCATGTCTAAAGGTTCAAGAAACTGCCACATTTTTCCAGAGTGGCTGCACCACTTTGCATTCACGCCAGCAACGTATGAGTTCTGGCTGCTCCACATCCTCTCCAGCACTTCGTATTGCCCATTTTCCATTTGAATCATTCTAACAGGTGTGTAGTGGTATCTCGTTTGGGTTTTAATTTCTATTTCCCTAATGGTTAATGATTTTGAGCATCTTTTTACGTGCTTATTGGCCATGCTGAAATCCTCTTCAGTGAACTTTCTTCCATTTTTCAATTGGACGGGTTGTTTTATTTTCTTATTTTTGAGTTTTGAATATCTTTATATGTTCTGGATACAAGTTCTTTTTTTTTTTTTAGAATTTTTATTTTATTAAAAAAATTTTTTTAGTTGCAGTAACATTGGTCTATGACATTATATAGCTTTCAGATGTCCCTCGTAAGGTATTTTAAATTCTGTGTGGATTCCATCACGTTCACTGGCTACAGGTTCTTTGTCAGCCATGTGATTCGCAAATATTTTCCCCAAGTCTGCAACTTGTCTTTTCACTCTCTTAGCAGTGTCTTTCAGAGAGTAAACATTTTAAATTTTGATGAAGTCCAATTTACCAATTTTTTTCTTTTGTGGATCATGCTTAGGGTGTCAAGTTGCTGTGCACATTTTAAGTCTGAGAAAGCGACAGGACAAGGCTGGTTGTCCTGACATCGGAGTCTGGGTGGAGGGAGGGTGGGTGTGTGTAAGGACCACAGAAAGACACCCAGAGATCTGGCCGCAAGGCTGGCCCTGCACTGCCAGGTGGAAAATGCCACCCAGGAAGCTGAACTGAACTGAACACCAGGTTTCTCTTCAGGAAAATTAGAGGGTTTGACTAAATAACTTAAAATTTTTTCTTCCTACAATTATGTGATTTTTAATAGCTCTTTTTACTCTGGAGACTCGAAACATGTCACGAGCTTTGTCTGGGCCCATATGGCTCAACAAACAGGAGCAGGGCACAGTCTGGAGCGGCCACCACTGTGCTGAGTAACCAGGAGGGGAGAGGACAGCACAAACCTGGGCCATCCAAGATGGAGGGAGAGCTGGGACGCTGTCCAGCACGGAGACAGAGGAGTGGGCTGGCTTCATGCTTCCTGCTGCCCTGCCTAACGGGAGAGGACAAACCACTCCGTCCCCTTCACAGGGAGCTCCGGAAATACTCACAGGGAGGCAAAAGGAAAACAAAATCAAGACAACTTTAAACCAAGAACTGTCTGAATAGGCCACCAGCAGCAACCTAGCTCTGATAAACTGTAATTTTGTTGAAATTTTCATGGATATGGTTTATTTGAGAAATTACATGTATGTGGCAATGCACAGCATGGGTAATGGTACAGGCAATGGAGCATTCTATAACTCAGAAACAGAGGGGAAATAAAGACCCGAAAGACAGGGTACAGCAAAGACTGGGAAACGGAGTTCTAACGGAACAGTTTTGCAGAGCTGTGACATCTCGTCACGGAACCAAACCAAACAGACTGGGTGACCAGAAGGATCTAGTATTTTCTTATTTGTTAAAATCCTTTTCCATGTGCTGTTTCTCGATGATGACATGATCATTTGGCATTGGTAAAAGGTCTTCCAGGTCACAGCCCTTCCTGGAGGTAAAAGTGGCTTAGCACATGGAGGAGCTGCTCTCATGAGCAGTGGCGCTCTGTGCCTGCCTGTCTCTGGAAGAGAGTGTGTGGGTTTGGCCAGGACGTGAGCAAACATGGAAGACCCCTTAAAGGAGAACACCTTAATGCCTGTGTTGCTTGGCCCGCGTGTGCCCCAGCACAGCCCTCTACTTCCCGACCATGAGTATGCCGAGTGAGCAGGGTCTACAGAGCGCAGACGGGAAGATGGAAATTTGCCGTGCGGCTCACCCATGTTTTACAGGTGGTCAACAACAGTGCTCTCAAAGCTATCACCAGACTGCACCGTGGCTCACGATTTGTAGAGAACCAGCAAACACCTGTGCCTGGAGCAGCATGTACACAGTAAAGAGCTGTGAGAAGAAGGAAGCAGACAACCAGTTTACTGGTGTGAGATGGATGGTGATGCGTGTCCAGTGAGACTCTGGAACTTGCACCCTCACTGACCACTGCAAACTCGACAACGCTAAGGTCCGCGGTCCCTGCTCTGGCCACTGCGTCTGCGCCAGGCCAATCACCTTGTATCCACTCTGCCTGATGTAGCACACGTGGCTCCTCTGGACACAGCTTTAGCACTGGTTCTCAATCACGACCCGCAAAGCTGCCGCTACTTTGAATCCAGCTTGCCAGCACCCTCACCTGTCAATACGCCTCAACCTCTGCTTCAGCCAATGTTGCCTTTCTTTTTTCGTTGTTGTTTTTTGTTTTTGTTTTTGTTTGTTTTGGGTTTTTTTGGAGGAAGACTGGCCCTGAGCTAACATTCGTGCCCATCCTTATCTACTTTACATGTGGGACGCCTACCACAGCATGGCTTGCTAAGCAGTGCCATGTGTGTACCCCGGATCTGAGCTGGCGAACCCCAGGCAGCCAAAGTGGAACGTGCAAACTTAATTGCTGCGCCACCGGGCCGGCTCCTAAGGCCACCTTTCTAACAAAGACTTCCAAGTCTCTGTCAACTATGGGCTGGTTTTGTGATACCCAAGACCTACTCTTGAGCAGAGGGACTCCAACCCTTTCCATTTGCCCTGCTGGCACTGATCGATATTATGTGAATTCTTTCTTGCCACAGCATCCCATTTTGCTGGTGAACAAATGCATCCTAAAATAAACAGATGCAGTGACCGGTCATCTGATTTCCTTAGATATTTACTCAGAATTTAAAAGGAGAAATTATATTCAATGAATTGTCTGCAGGTATCCTAATTATATTTGTTGACTCTTCCTTTTAAATTTATTTCTACATGTATTTTACTTGTCTACATTCTTATAAAAAAAATTTTAAAAGATAGAAAAAATGGGAGTCAATTAACACTGCTTCTCTCCCCTCCTTTCTCCAAATTCTACTTTCCTATCAAGACCAGAGTGAACTACAATTACATCATTTCATGCCCTTTTTATGTGTATTCACACACGCACACAGATGCGTTGTCTTAAGAACACTCTCGGTGTCCTACCGTGTGCATTGGGCTCAACTGGCCCTTCTCACTTAAGAACATCCCACATCAGTACAAGGTTAGCTACACACTCTTTGCATCTGCCGTCTAGCGAGCAACCCCCAGTAGGAATGTACCGCGATCAACTCCATCGGGCCCCATCGGTGGACATCCAGGCATAATGCTCATATGTTTCCCCTGACACGCAGGCAAGTCTTTTCCTAGAAGAGAAATCTAGAAGTAGATTTGCCTTTCGTATCTAATTTAGTTAAATTCAGGCCTTAGCTGTTTTAACACATGATTTTGTAAAACAAAACTTAGAAAACAATTATCTCGTATGTTACTTCCAGAAGAAACAGGGTTCAGAGCAGAAGGGTTTAAGAACAACCCCCTAGATGAACAGGATGAGTCAAATGAACACACAAAGAAACAACACACACAGGTGCGGTGTAGAGCCATGAGAGTGTTTCGGACGGACAGAGGCTCACAGCAGCAGGCGGACAGGCCGGCCCACGGACCCGGAGGGCGAGGAGAGGCCCTGGGGCTCCAACGCGCCAGGAAGGACACCTCCTGCCGGCACCGCCCCACCTGCCCTGCCACAGAACAGGGTGGGGGTGGAAGGCTGCAGGATATTAAAGGGTGAGTTGAAGATCAGGTGCACACGGTACCGCAAGAGGCCTCTGCAGCCACGGAGCAGACATCTGTATGTGCAGTGAGACGTTTTTGCTTCAGCTGAGTGTTGGGAGTATTTTTTTTTTTTTTTTTTAAAGATTTTATTTTTTCCTTTTTCTCCCCAAAGCCCCCCAGTACATAGTTGTATATTTCTCGCTGTGGGTTCTTCTAGTTGTGGCATGTGGGACGCTGCCTCAGCGTGGTCTGACGAGCAGTGCCATGTCCGCACCCAGGATTCGAACCAACGAAACACTGGGCCGCCTGCAGCGGAGCGCGCGAACTTAACCACTCGGCCACAGGGCCAGCCCCATGTTGGGAGTATTTTTAAATGTTCAAAAGGATTCAGCTTTTTATTCTTTTCTTTTAATATGGCCCCACATTTAGCTATGTCCTACACTAAGCCCTAATGTAACAATCACAAATATGGCCTTAATCAGAGAACAAAAGAACACACCCACAAGAAAGAGACGTCCCCATGCTAACAGGAAGTATGTCTGAGAACCACAAGCAATAAAAGGAGGAGACTCCCCCTCAGACCCAGAAAGCCTCAAGAGCTTAAAAATCCTACTTACTTTTCTATTAAATCCAGTGTGACTCCAGGCACCAGACTAACACACTTCTGCATGCAAAACCTGCAGAGAAAGAAAAGAGAGTGAATCACACTAACGGGACACTTAACAGGAAAATGCAACAGGCCCTCAGAAAAAGTAAAGAGACAAAGCTGGGATGGGGACTGCAGGGTGAAAAAGAAGCCCAGGTTTCCTTAATTCTGGCAGCTTTTAGATTTATGAAGACAATCTCACTGCCAGCCTGTCACAGGCGCAGGACCACACAGCTGCATCAGTGAGTTTTCAGCAGATGGAGAGAACAAGTCTTCAGCGACATGGAGCAGAGCCCCCACCCAGGGGTGGGCGGTAGGGGGCAAGGAGCGGCGACGTGAAAGGAAGCTCTCCCCCAAACAATGGACAGACTGGACTTCTCTTCCTTTTTTTCCTTCTTATGAAAACAAGCTGAGGAGAATGACAGGAGAATCAGTGAATAACCTCCAGGCACACAAAATAAATTTGAGGGAGAAGACAAAGAAAAGTGAGTTCAGTGCTATCATTTTAATTATCCTAAAATCACAGGCGTCAGAGCCGAGAGACTTAACATCCTCAGGCAGGGCCATCCCGGAGGGCTAGGATGGGACTGTGACCATCCTTCTTCCCTCCCGTCAGCGCTGCTGGCACCAGCAAGACAGAATCAACGGTAACACAGAGTAACAGGGCAACTCAGTATTTTTAGGGGGAGACATGTAAAGTGTTTAATTCACCTGCTTTACAAATTTAGAACAAATAATCCCCTCTACAAAACAGCGGCAGGCACACAGCAAACACTCACACCTGCAAAATGCATTTCCATGTATCTCTGGCTGGACAAGAGAAGGGGAGGAAGATGGGAGAAGGCCAGTGGGCCCAAGGGAGGGGACAAGTACAAGGACCAGGACTCACTCCAGGAGACATGGAGTGACGCATGTGAGGTGGGTGGGAAAGAGAAAGACAGGAGGGTCAAGAGACTCAGAGGCGGAAAGACAACAGACAAGGCTGTGAGGACGGTGTCTCGTGGGCAACTGGCTCCTGACAGGGTGGTGGACACGGAGCTGGCTGCTGGTGATCCCTGGGCTCCAAGCCTGGCCAGGCTCACTAGCTCAGGAAGCAAAGCCTCACTCAGCCAGCAGAGAGGAAGTGACCTTCCTGGTAGTGGCTGCCATACCAGTGTTCTCTCATTCAGCGAGCAGAAGAAACGAAAGTGCTGGCCACGTTTGCCTGACGCAGAGAGCAGCCATCTCCCGCGGGCACAAGGGCTCAGCACCTAGACGCTCCATCAGTGAGTCAATTCCACTTGGAGCCAATCCTTCTGCTGGCTCCACCTTCAGATAGCTCCGCCCGGCCTGCTCCCATGCACCGCTGCACCATGCACATGCAGCACAGTGCCGTGTAAATCAGAATCCCCCAGTGGATAAAATGCTCTACAGGAAATATGTTTTCCAGTCTGACTTCCATGCAGACTGTGCTACTTGGTGGTTTGTCATTTTGTCTATAACACACTTATTGATTGGGACTTCTGGATTCCAGTAATGACAGAATAATTTGTAAGACTAATTCTTTTGCCAATAACAATAATAAGCTCTGGACAAAATATAAAAAACAACCATTTGAAAGCACTAAAGAACAAATAAATACAGGCAGAAATGGAAGGGATATCACCCTTAAAAGAAGACTAACTCTGGGTGAGATCCACCTTTATCCAGCTTTTCCCACAGGTACTCCCCAATTCACATAGCATGTGGGGGTGGCGCTCAACTGAAAAGCAACTGTCTTATGGGGTGAGGAGTCAGAGATCAGCACTGAAGCCTGCCGGAAACTTCGGGGGGAAGTCTTAGGAAGGAAGGAGCCAAAATCTGCAAGCAAGCTCTCCTGGAGTCCTTGGCTGACTCCCGCCCTGCACACACGAGATGAGACTCCAAGGAGCCCGGTGGATACAACATCTGAAAGGCTGAAGGTGCTGAGCAGAGATTTCAACACCTGCTCACTAGTGTGCCCAAAGACAGGGAGAACCAGCCAGCCAAATTAGAGGGGCTTGATCAACACCTGGGGCCTTCCACTGACACCCCAGAGGGGTCATGCCTTAGTTACAGCCACACTCCAGGATTCGGAGCCACACTCCAGAACTAAGAGCAAAGCCAACAGAGATCAGTCCTACAACCAAGCAAGCACAAGAGCAATTAAACAGCCTGGGAGAACAGAGCTAAACACTCTTCAGAGGAAAACAACAGAATCCAGAGTTTCTTAATGTCTCATCCACAATGGAGAGTATCCTATATAAAGTCAACAGAAAAAAGTTAGTAAAACAGATTCATAGTCGGCCAGATTTTGGAATTAGCAAAGACTTTAAAATTATAAAAATAACTTAATTATTGACTGGGAAATGGCATTATTATAAATCCACTGAAAACATCAAGTTCCATTAAACAGGAAATTGAAAATAGGGACAACATGCAACTTTAAAATATTCATGGTATGGTTCTACACATAAGAGCAGCATGGATAAATCAGTCACTGATAATCCACACATTTTACATCAGCAATAACATCGATTCCCTCCGCACCAGAATTGGCAACAGCTGGTTTTGTTGCTCACAGTATTCTCTCCTTCCTCCATACAAGAGCGCTACTGGGCAGTGAAAGGCCGAAGAGCAGGCCAAAGAAGAAGTAATAAAAACGGCTCAAAAACCTCCCCAAACTGGACGTTAATCATTATAACAATCGACACAACAGCTGGTGCTTCTTCGGTGCTTACTGCCTGGTCCTGGTGATGGAGCGCATAAAGAGGCTGGGGCCATGTGTGACTCCTCTTTGTCCGACACACCACTTCCAAACAGCGGACGGATCCCGTCTGCTTTATGTCAGTTCCACGGCACCTGACATGCTCACCTCCTGCCTGCTGACCCTCTAGGCCAGGGTTTCTCAGCCAGGTGCTGTGGACACCCAAAATCCTAAGATAACTGTCACCATTTTCATATTTACCTTTTACAAAAAGTTGAATCATGTTGATTTTGTTCTAGAATAAAGGAAGTCACAGTCACTGCAAAATCCCAAACAAGACAGACACGTGTAATGAAAAGTGAGTCCTCGCTGCGCCTCCCCCATCGACTGCGCAGAAGCAGCCACGGCCGACAGCTGAGACGCCCCTGTGCTGCCCGTGCCCGGCGTCCGTGGCCAGCCATTATCTGCACTCCGCTTTTGTTAGCTTTTTGTTTCTCACCACAAGAGAACTGTGCATACACACTACACTTTTTTTTTTAACATTTCCTTTCCAACATTTTCCAACATTCAACAAAGTTGAAAGAATTTTACAGTGAATACCTATATCCCACCACCTAGGTCCCACCGTTGGCATCTGCCTACGTTTCCTTTATCACCTCTCTGCCTCTCCATCTGTTAATACAACTTCTCTTCGGTGCAAGTGAAGTTACGGCACACTTCCCTCTAAATTCTAGATCTCAGTATTTGTATATTGTTTTTGTCTTCTGATGTAAACTAACTTACAATGAAGTGCACACATCTGAGTTGTACATTCATTGGGTTTTGATAAATGCATACACCTGTGTAACCCATTCCTACAGAGACCGCTCCCAACATCCCTGGAAGTTTTCTCCTGCCCTTTCCCAGCCAATTCCTACTCCCTCCCCCTGCTCCCAGAGGCAAAAACTATTCTGATTTTTCCACTGATTAATTTCTGTTCCAGAATTTCATATCAGTGGAGTTGTCCAGTATGAACTTTTACAGAAGGCCTCTTCCAGTCAGCATAATGCATTGAGGTTTATCCATGTTTTCGTTTATATCGTGAATTTATTCTATTTTACTGCTGACTAGGGTTCCATTATATGAATCTATCGCAGTTTACACATGCTGTTTTGTAACTTGCGCTTGTATATCATGGACAATATAAAAACCACTACATAGAACATTGCCTTTTCTCAATACATGAATGAATCCTGTCTGTATGAACACTAAGTTTGTTGTCCTCAGGATACATTCTTAGAGGTGGAACTGCCTGATAAATGGGTGCACATGTGTTGAATGACTATCTGTTCTTCGATGGCTCTCTAGAAGGCAAGTGTCATTTACTGTCTCACCAAGGCTGAATATACCTATTTTTTTTACTTCTTGCCAATACTGGGTTTATCAACATAAAAACAAAACAAGCAAAAAACTTCTGCCCAGCTGATAGGTGAGAAAAGACACATCACTTGAATTTCTGTAATTATTACTGTGGTTAAATGCCAGCTAATAATTTTTTTGGTTCTTTGCATTTTTTGGTTTATTTGTAGCCTGTTTATGCCCTTTGCATTTTTGTTTTTTTTCCCTAAAGGTCGGCACCTGAGCTAACAACTCTTGCCCATCTTTTTTTTTTTCCCCTGCCTTTTCTCCCCCAATCCCCCCAGAACATAGTTGTATATTTTTAGTTGTGGGTCCTTCTAGTTGTGTCATGTGGGACGCCACCTCAACATGAGCGGTGCCATGTCCGTGCCCAGGATCTGAACCGGTGAAACCCTGGGCCGCCAAAGTGGGGCTCATGAACTTAACCACTCGGCCACGGGGCCGGCCCCAACCTCTGCATTTTTCTACTGGGGTACTCATCATCCCAATGATTTTAAGAGTGTTTTACACATTAACAGAAGTAACCCTTAGTCACATGTTACACAATTTTTCTCAATTTATAATTTTACGTTAAATTCTATTTTTTTTTGGTCAAACAAAACTTAAAGTTTATCTTTAAAAAAGCTATCACTCCCTTTATGGCTCTTTCATTCTCCTAACTGATAATTTTTCCAGTACTTTTTGTGAGTTTTCTTTTTTACATTTAAATCTTGGCATGTTTGAAAATTATTATTTTTTAATTATTATTTTTTTTTGAAGAAGAAGATTAGCACTGGGCTAACTGCTGCCAGGCCTCCTCTTTTTGCTGAGGAAGACTGGCCCTGAGCTAACATCCATGCCCATCTTCCTCTACTTTATATGTGGGGCGCCTGCCGCAGCATGGCTTGCTGAGCGGTGCCATGTCCCCACCTGGGATTCAAACCGGTGAAACCTGGGGCGCCGAAGCGGAACGTGTGCACTTAACTGCTGCACCACTGGGCCGGCCCCTGAAAATTATTTTATTAAGGTAAGAGGGAGGGATTTAAAATGCTCAAATGGTCAGCTATATACCCCAAATACTAGATATTGGGTAATTCATTCTTTTTGCAAATGATAAATTCTTATATACACAGATTCTGTTTCTGGAACTCTCCATTCTGTTTCATTGACTTGAATGTCTACTCCTATTGCAACTGAAATCCAAAACGCATTTTAATAACTGGTGGGACAAGTTTTCTTTCACAAATCTTTTTTTATTTTAATTTTCATGGCTATTCTCAAACATTTATTCTTCCAGTTGACCTTTAAAATCACTTTGTCAATATTATGCTAAATTTATGGTTTAATTTAGGGAGAATTTATATTCTTAATTTACCAGATCTCACCACGCAATGTGGTCAATCCCTCCATTTATTCAAACTTCCTTTCATATCAGTAAAGTTTTATAGAGTTTTCTATATATACATCCAACATGTTCTTAAAAGTTTATGTTTTTGTCATTATTTGTTACTGTTGCTATTGAGAATCAGATGTATTTCCCTTCCCAATGTTTCCTTGCTGGCTATTTTTAATATATAAAAAGGATAACGATTTTTTAAAAGTTGTAAAGTATACCATACATGAAGAGCACAGAAGACATAGATGTGGGTTTAAGGAATAATAAAGTAAATATGACCACCACCCAGATTAAGAAATATTACATTACAAAACCTAAATGGCCACGTGTGTCCCCCCAACGGCATCTGCTCCTGCCCCCTCCCCCAGAGGAAGCCACTCTGACTTTCCTGGTACAGATTTGTATGTACATATTTATTTAGTAATCAGTCACTTTGCTGAACACTTACGGTATTGCTAATAGTTTTCCAATGGATTTTATTGGTGGTTTTTTTTTTGGCGAAGTTGACAATCGGATCATACATAAATAGTGCAAATTTGCGTTCTCTTTAGAAGACGTATGCCTTCCATTTCGTTTTCTCATCCAATTATCACAGTGGCTGGCATTTCCAGAGCAGTTTGTTGAATGAATTACACTTCGTGTGCATCCTCCCCTTGTTCTAACTACGTTAATGGAAACACAATGTTGGAGCGTGGGAGTATGATGACGGCTGCTAGTCCAGAAGAAAATCTCTCACATGCGAAGGAAGTCTACTTTTATTAAAATTCATTTTTAATTTTATCAAATAGCGTTTCTCCTTTCACTTATTAAGATGATGAATTTTATTGATAGGCGGCCTAATGGAAAGTCATCAAAGCAGTCTCGGAACGACTCTCAGTCGGCCAAAGCTTACTGTTCTCTCACTACACTGCAGGATTCGCATTGCTAATATTTTATCGTGAACTCATCTGTAGTGGCTGTGCGTGCGTGTGCGTGTGTGTGCCTCTGTGTGTATGGCTGTGTGTGTGCGTGCATGTGTACACACACTATTTGTCAGGTTTGGTACCCCAGTCATGGTAACTTCATGAAAAGAATAAGAAAGCCTATACTTGTTGAAATGATGGCATATGCTTATACCCTGTTTTGTTACCATTTGTTCTATTGCATATTTCAAGAATAATTATCTGTATATTGACTCTTCATTGTTTTATTTTTCATGCTTCCACTATTTTTTATTGCTTTCCCTTTCTTATAATACCTACTCTACTGACCAATTGATTTTAAGGTCACTTAAATTTTGAAACCAAATTTGATTTCTTAAACTTTTTCCTTCTGTTAGTTCTCTTTCCATCTTGATGTATTTTTTTGTCATCTCAATATTTATCTTTTCTTTTTCACAGAGACCATTTTTATATAATTTCATTGAGGGTACAAAGCATGTGCTGCCTCCTTTCCAGAGTGTCTTTGTTATTCATAAGAAGCCCCTTCTGACCACACCTGAGTTTATGCTGAAGAGGTGACCCAGGGTAGGGCCCAGAAGAACCAAGCACTGGATTGGAGAGTGGGAACTTTCCACCCCAGGCTACCCTCCACCCTCCACCTCCGCAGTGAAGGGTGCTGGAGACGGAGCTCTAGAGAACTCCTGAACAAGGAGACTCAGAGAGCGGCCAGGGTGGTGAACACACCAACATGCTTTCTTGGGGGGGTGGCGCACCTCTGCTCTGTCCAACGTGCAGGAGCCCCTCTCCTCAGCGGCTTCCTGGAGCTCTTGCTCCAGCACTCCCTGTGCAGCTCCAGCACGCGTCTGCACCTGGGCTCAAGCTGGGAGACACGGGAGAGGAAATGACCCTCGGAACTCATCCCCGCTGCGGCTTGTCATTCCTGTTTGATTTCAGTCCCCAAACTTGAGCCACTGTGCTTGCTGGCTTTCCAGAGTCCTCAGGAGCTGGGCTCTGTACTCTGACCGGGCTGTGCTTAGCGGGGAGCTGCAGCCGCTTCCTTCTTCCGAGCGGGCACAGGAAGTCCTCTTCACAGAGTGCTTCCACCGACAGAGGTGCCATCGAGGCTGGCACAGAGGGGCCTACTTTAACCCCGTCCTTCTGAACTCGAAACACACTGCCAGACACATTGGGCTTCAAGTACTCCTTTTTTAAAAGGAATTTTGGGAGATAGCTGAAAGTGGCAATGAATACACTGTTAGAAGTAAAACAAGCAAATTCCTTGGCATTTCATTTAATCCAGTAGGTTTAAAAAAACAAAGAAACAAGCAAAAAACCCCATACGAAACTAGCGCATAATCATCTGGAATGTGTAACTCAATTAAAAAGTGTGCCATTTGGTATTACTAGAAAAGAAAGTAGAAGACGACACTTTCCTAATGTAGAAGCTGTCAACAGCTGCTGCTGTAAATGTACAGAACAGCTTAGTCTCTTTAGGAGCTTCCCGCCCAGCAGGCAGGACAAGACACAAATGACGTTCAGGGGTCTGCTGTCTCAGGGTTGCCCTCTGTGCTTCAGAAGCCAGCCAGCTAAAACAAGAACTAATGATTTCACTAGTCAGAGAAATTCAGACCAGCACCTCATCCGAGCTTGCTGCCACACAACAAAGGTGCTGCCCTGTATGTACTGCTCTGGGCTACAGCCCCGCTGCCAGAGACGGGCGGGTGTCCCAGGGGCCGGTAAGCACCTGCAGGGTAAATGAGCCGCAGGGCACAGCAAACAACTTTCAAGGGAACAGTGCTAACTTTGCAAGGGTTCTGGCATTTTAGTTCAGAAGAGATTAAAAAGTCAAGACAATTGTGGTTATAAGGAAAATGTCTTTAAAAAAAAGAAATAGATATTTAAATATTTGGTAGTAAACATCATAATGTCTGTAATTTACTAAAAACAGCCAGAAAAACAAAACAACACAGCAAATAACAACTATAAAAGTTGGGTGAAGAGTACATGAGGGGTTCATTCGATTATTCCTTCAACTGTTATGTAGAATGGCTGAAAATTGTCCTACAATAATAAAAAGTAAACAAAGAGAGAGAGTCAATACAGACATTCCTACACTAATGAGCTGATGTCAGGAAAACATTCAAGGGAAAGACCTAATTTTTAAAAACGTCAGCAGTTTGTTTCTACATCTGAAGACTGCCAAGATTTAAAGGGGGGGCTCCGGGCCTCCCTGCCCGCCAGGCTCATCCCTGTGATCATTAACAGTTGGTGCTGACAGAGAGGCCACTGAATCGGTTTGCAAAAGCAGAAAACCAACAGTCTTTTGTAAAAAGGCATATTTCTTCCATGGAGGTGACTCTCCAGCAAAGGAAAGAGAAACACACATACAACAAGCCTCAGAGGGGTTCTTCCCAACCGTTCCGGCACCCGCTTCCACGCAACGCCACCTCGTGAACTTAGAATTGCTCAGGACAACTTCAGATTCTCCAGGCTCCTCAGTCTGATTCAAATCCTAAGGTTTTTACCTAATAAACTAAAAATAACAGGACTGTGTTTACACTACCTTCTGACAAAGATGAGAAGTGAACAAATACTAAACCTGCCTGGAGGAAGCCAAGCTGAGCCAGGAAGGAGGCAGCCACAGGGGACAGGGATTTTGCACGTGACACACACACAGAGCTCTGATCCCCCTACCCGGTGACTCCTCAAGAGCCCTGGCTGCGCAGCTCTTAGTTAGTAGGCATCTTCTTGTGCCATTCAAAACCTGCTGATAGTGCTGCGAATGGCTGCAGGGTGGCAGAGGCTGCGATGCTTGGGGACCAAGGTGCTCTAGCATAAAGGAAAAACAGTGCTGAATGGCTGAAAGGGAACGTTTCCTAATAAATGCACCTATTTATTTTCACACACAGTAGACAGGCTCTCATCCATCCTTGTCTGGATGTACGATGGCCTTGTGGCATTCTATGAAGTTAAAAATTAAGTGCTCCTTTTAAAGAACCAAACACTTAAATCACAATCTTCTACTTGATTATTCTTATAATATTTTTCTTGTCTGATTTGCTCCTTTTGTATTAAGAAGCTATGCCCTTGACCCTCATCCTTCCTCTACATCCTGAAGTTCACTCTCGTGTCAATTCATGCCTGTGTCCACCAGGAGAGAGGAAGTACAGGCCAACAAGAGGCCGCCACCTGCCTCAGTGAGTGACAGGAGGGTGCCACAGCAGCACCAAATTCCTTACCACTCACCATTAGGTGACAACTTCAGAAGAGCTGACCCTATTTAAAAACACAAGCCTATGATACGCAGAGAGCAGCAGTGCCCTGACTTTACTCCAAAATACAAGTGAAGGCAAAATCGACTGTAGGAATTTTAAACAGGACTGGAGACCAAGATAAGCTATGCAGTATCACAGCTCCTTCTGCAATTGAAGGACACAAACGAAAACCCCTCCCGTGCATTACCGAGGCTTTACTGGAACAAAGCAGGCATTAATTTCTCTTTCCTTCCTACACCAAGTCTTGTCCCTATAAGGAGGCTCCTGGAAGCTGAGAGTTGGCTCAGGACTCTAGTCAGTCGGGTTGTCCAAGCCCAGTCAGTTTAGAATTAATTACCAGATCTCATTCTCAGGCGAGGTCGCACTCCAGGTCTCATGGAGAATGCCAAACTTCTCAGTGGCTGCTGAGCTCCCACTTGAGAGAGCGCACGGCAAAATTTGCTCTTAAAAATATCCACAAAAAGGAGGCTCTTTTGAATAAGTACCATGTGTTTTGAACCTGGAAAGTTCTTCCTATTAAGAAATTTGAATTCTTTGACTCAGTTACTTCTCAGCAGCAGCAGGTTTAATTCCTAAATCACTTCCAGGAGGAAGGGCACAACAGGAGACCAGGAAAAGGGTTTGCTGTTCAGAGTGGAAGCCATGAGCTGACCCTGAGACAAGGCAACTGAAGATAAGTGGAAACACGCACTCCTCCATTGCCTAGGTTCTCTCTGCTCCTCCTCACTCAGTCTACCCAGCAGTGTCTCCTAAGGATTCAAGGAAGATTAAGACTGGGACAGCATCATTATTAAGTATGTCCTGTAGCCAGACAGTTTATACATTTGCTGTTCTTTTCTTTTTTTGAGGAAGATTAGCCCTGAGCTAACTGCTGCCAATCCTCCTCTTTTCGCTGAGGAAGACTGGCCCTGAGCTAACATCCATGCCCATCTTCCTCTACTTCATATGTGGGACACCTGCCACAGCATGGCTTGCCAAGTGGTGCCATGTCCACAGCCGGGATCCAAACCAGTGAACCCCGGGCCGCCGAAGAGGAATGTGCTCACTTCACTGTGCCACTGGGCTGGCCCACATTTGCTCTTCTTACTGCTATTTCACAGAGGAGAAAGCAGAGGTTCAGAGGGTCTGAAATTACCTAGCCAGTTGCGTGGCTGAGCAAGAGCGCCTCCTCTGGACCCATGTGCCACAGCATTCCCACATGGGCTAAGGCAACAGAACTCAAATTCAAAATAACGTACAACTGTATTCCTCTTGACAACTAAGAGAACGTGTTCAATGCATCATCTCAAACTCAATCGGGGAGAGCAAGAAGAAAAGAAAAGAATGGCAAGACGAAAGCTTATAAAAAGAGAGTCCCCTAGCTGTGCAAGTGAGGTGGGAGCAGGGGGCAGAGCAAGGGATGCAGCGATGAGCTCAGGAGCCAACTGACAGGAAGCGTTTGCATGTTCCTTTCTAACGTGTAAAATAAAGACAACAGAGAAGCAGCAGAAAGAGCAAGGGAATGAAAAGTGTGAATATCTCAGACAACAGTTCTGGTCCAACATGCTGTCATCCACCTTTGCTAAGAGCCTTCCAGGTACACCATGTCCCGAGTCTCTTTCTTCACGGCTGACGTGCCAGCTGGTCTAAACGGCTGGGCGCTGGGCTGCACAAGTGCAGGACCTGGGCTAGAAACCACAATCTACGCAGTTGTCTTCCTTAGGATTTCAATCTTAGTGGTTTTCATGTCTCACAGTTAAAGTTAAACCGATTTTGTACACATCCTCCTCCATTCTAACATCTAAGTTCCCCCTGTATGCTTTTCTTCACTCGTGTCTCCAAGCACACTTAAGGAAAATAACGCCCCCAAAATATGTTTCCAAACATTAATAGCACCAACATGATTTAAATTTCTTGTGAAGTAGATTGATAAGTACCAGATCATTTAGCCGCTTGAGGAACCGTGACTCTGTGCCCATTAACTTAACAGAAGCAGATGGACATGAAGATAACATTGCTGGTCCTGAGGACCGTGTGGGGGAAACCAAGCCAGAGGCACGAGAAACTTCCACAAGAGAGCAGGTTAGCAGACGAGAACCGCAGCACTATCAGTCAGGTAGAGGAAATGACGTCCAGATAGTCCATCAGCTTTTCCAGGTTCTTATAGCATTAGAATCACCAGAAAAAAGTCCCCATGGGGTGGGGCTGAGGAAGCGCACTGTCAAGAAACTGAGCGACCTCTGGGCCATCTGGTAGCAAACAAGCGAATTCCCACTGATTTTCCAATTACCTTTTAAATGTAAATCGTGTTCCTCAACATGCTTGATACACAGTTTGTCCTTGTACTACTAACTGATGCAGGAAGCTTGGAAACAGGCCGCGGGGGTGTTCATTTTGTCACTCTTGCTGATTTTATCTACTCATGCTCCTGGTTCACGGTTTAGACATTAGGCCACAGCCTCACGGCACTATCCTCCACTGGGATGCTCTCCAAACCTGCTCCTGCGGCCCCCAGAAGCAGGTGAACCCCACTGTCAGGAAGGGGCAGTCTCTGAGCACACAGAATTTCACATTTCTTTGTTTACACAGGAAAGCCCCAACGGCATCTGAGTTTTACCCCCTGCTTCTATTAGCCAAGTGTGCACGAGCATTGAAGAGGAACGTGCAGATAGAGATGCTGCCCCTCCAAGGTGTCCCTCATTGACCCCAGGTCTCGCTCCTCAGCGCTGCCAGAAAGCCATGCAGGTCCCACTCATCACGGGACACAAAAGTGCCTGTTTACCTGGACAGGTGCCTCAACGAGACATCACATGCCTTGAGGACCGCAATGGTGTCCTGTGATTTATTGTCACTTACTTTTGTGGATAATTTTGGTATTTTTAGGGGAAGAATTTTATATCTGTGCATGGAAAGCGAGTTTACCACAACACACCCATGCAAACAAGAGTTCTGCCTGCTATGCCTAGTCTGACGAGGTCGTTCAGGTTGTGATCTATGCGGAGGTGGGGTAGCGCGATGGAGTGTGTCACAGCCTGTCACTGAACCTGTGCACGAACTCATGGCACTGCTTCTCCCGTGATGCGGCAGGTGCCAGCGTAAGGTTTGTTTTTGCACTAAAGAACAAGAATATGGTCCAAGCTTTTGACAGTGGCCGATCTGAAGTCGGCACACCAGTTTGGTTCTTCCTTAGGCCAACAAAGAGCAGCGTGTTCACCTGCCTTGTGGGTCGCACGCATTTCAGGTTCAGTTAGTGCTTTTGTCCTCCCTCCAGTCCTGCGATTTTACCATCCTAATCCTGAGTGAACATTCTTTTATCGTTGTTTACAGTATGCGATGAAGAAAAAACACCATAACATTAAAAGAGAAGAAGGAAAAACACTAAAAAGATTTCTTTGCACTTTATTTATTTATTTATTTTTTGATGAGGAAGATTGGCCCTGAGCTAACATCTGTGCCCATCTTTCTCTACTTTATATGTGGGATGCTGCCACAGCATGGCTTGATGAGTGGTGTATTGGTCTGCGCCCAGGATCTGAACCTGTGAACCCCAGGCTGCCAAAGTGGAGCACGTGAACTTAACCACTACGCCACCAGCTGGCCCCTCTTTGTACTTTTTAAACTGCTACTTTTGAACAAGGTGGGTAAATCACGACTCCCAAGAGGCACCCAGCAGACAAAGTCCTGCGATTTTCCTCTTTCTTGGGTCTGGGTCTCTGGTTCCCTTAGGAAGAATCCAAAAAATCCACCTAAAGAAGGGTGATTTTCTCTCTGACACCAATTTTCACCTGCCATTAAAAACAGGATCCTAATAGCTGTTCCCAATATAAGAAGCCGAGAAGTGGCTGGCCCTGATATCCTGTGCCACAGAAAAAATGTGATTCTGTGTGGTTTCAAAGCTATGTTGGTAATTTGATTAATCCATAAAAGAAAATATATTTTTTAGAGTTATTATATACTCATCATAATTAAAACTGCAAACATTTATGGAGGAGGTACCAGTGGTCTCAGGTTTTGTCTTTTCTCAGTGTGATAAGGGGCATAATGAATTAATGTTTTAAATTCCCCATAATAAAGGAACCCCAGCTGCAGTCTATCAAATGTTGCCTTACACAGAACCACACTAAGCAAAGAGCTCTTCAACCTCCAGGATTCACCTTTGCTTTACACAATTCCAAAGTCATTCCAGTAACACATCTGTCATTCCTGTAGGAGACATTCTCAAGGTAAAAGATCAAAGTCCAAGGTATGGTTCTCTTAAGACTTCATCATGCCATTCACAAAAATTAACGCAAAAATGGATCAAAGACCTAAATGTAATAGCTAGAACTATAAAGTCTTAGAAGGAAATATAGGTGTATAAATTTTTGTGATCTTGGATTAGGCAATAGTTTCTTAAATACGACATCAAAAGTATAAGCAATAAGAAAAAAAATAGATAAAATGAATTTCATCAAAATGAAAACTTTTCCTACAACTAAGGACACTATCAAGAAAGTGAAAAGACAACTCACAGAATGGGAGAAAATATTTGCAACTATGATTTGCAAATCATTTATCTGATATGGGGCTAGTATCTAGGATATATAAAAAGCTCTTATGACTCAACAAAGGAAAAAGACAAACAACACAATTAAAAAATAAGCAAAGGATTTGAACAGATGGATAATAAGTGATATAAAGGATATGGAGAAAATGGAACCCTTATGCTTTGCTGGTGGGAATGCAAAATGGTGTAACCACTGTGGAAAACAGTTTGGAGTCCCTCAAAAAGTTAAACATAGAGTTACCATGTGACCCAGAAATTCCATTCCTAGGTATACCCAAGAGAACTGAAAACAGCTGTCGACACATAAATGTCTATGTGAATACTGACAGCAGCACTATTCACTCTCGCCAAAAGGTGGAAACAACTCAAGTGTCCATCAACAGATGAATGGATAAACAAATGTGATGTAGCCGCACAGTGGAACACTACCCAGACATAAAAGGCAACGAAGCGCCGATACAAGCAACAGCACGGGTGAGCCTGGAAAATATTATGCTGAGTGAAAGAAGGCAGACACAAAAGGCTCTGTCTGATTCCATGGATATGAAATGTCCAGAATAGGCAAATTCATAGAGACAGATAGTAGATCGGCAGTTGTCAGAGGTGAGAGAGGTGGAAAATGGGGAGTGACTTCCAATGGGTACGTGGTTTCTTTTGGGGTGACGAAAATATTGTGGAATTAGATAGTGATGATGGTTGCACAACACTGTGATAATACAAAACACTAAAGTTTACATTTTAAAATGGTTCAATAGTGAATTTATGTTATGTGAATTTTATCTCAATTTTCAAGTGGCAAGAAAAAAAAAAACGGCTTTTCATAATTTACCTAGTCAGAAAGTTAAGTAAAAATGAAAGGACTCTAAGTTTCCCAACTTTCAGGGCACTAGGATCCGAGAAGGTAATGGAGAGAAAGCCTGTTGAGTCCAGAGAAGAAAGGGATGGTTACCTCCCAGGGGCATCTTGCTCCGCCGATGGCCAGACAGACTCGGGATGTGGAGGCAGAGCAGGCTGCTATTCGGGTGTCTGACCGTGGAGAAGCATCAGAGTCATACTGTAAAGGCTCCATGAAACTTGAGTCCCTTCAATAAATTCTTCTCCTTAAGGACAGCAAAGTAATGGGACAAGGGCCACTATATGACGTTGTGAGCTCTGACAAGATCAGAAACGGACCTGGAGCCTTCCGGTGCTGTCACGATACCTGCAGAGCCTATGGACAAGGCCTGTCCTCAATCCTGCCTGACCTACTCTACAGGGACGTGTAATGTGGCCTGAATGGTTAGGGGACGGAGTCCTTACTGGTAGTTAGTCAGTCAGTCAGGTGAGGTTACTTTTACATCAGCCGCATACACACTTCTCCAGGCCGCCTCCTCACTCTGAATGCAAGAACAAACAGTAAAACAAATTATGTCTTTGCAAGAATGTCAGAAAAACGTTTTTGTCCTAGACCTGTTTGTATACTCAAGTTTTTAATGGTTTTCCACTGTATTAAAAATGATCATAAGCGAATTTGGAAATAACACGAAATTGATATATACAATTTAGAATTTCTTAATAATGTGTGATTAATAACTTAGAGTGATGCTGTCCAAAAGAACTTTTTGTCACGGCTTACCAGACAGATCACCGCTTTACTTTGTAATCAATAACTCAGCACTCGAGTCCACCAGATTTGGTCCAGATGTCACTGTGGACCTCCCATCACTCTGGTGGCAGATGATGCCGTCTTCATAAGCTGACTTGTAATACTAATCCTTTCTCACAGTGATTTACTGGACCCACAGAATATCTGCCTCTGAAAATAAATAAAGTTGTGTTGAAAATGATACTTTCATAGATGTGTGATTGGGACAGTGTAAATTAGAGCAACTTTTTGTTAAAGAAGTTTGGCAACTGATATCACAAGCTATACACTTTGACTTACTGATCCCATTCCTGGAAAGATATACCAAGAAATAATCCAAACTAAGGAAAAGTTCTATGACGCATTGGAAAGATGTACAGGAAAAAAAAAAGCCTGCAAACACTTTAATTTTATAAGAACAGGGAAATGCTTTAAGTAATATTGTGTATAAATGGGATGGAATATTAAATTTGAAAATAAAATGCAGGTAACAATATAAAATGATAATCTTAAAATTTAAAAATAAAATGCAAAATATATATAATTCCAACTAAGTAATGTTATGTGCATATGTGGAAAAAGAGTCTAAAGGAATGTGGAGAACCAAAAACAGCTGACTTCTTAGTGGGTGGAATTATGGGTGGTTTTTCTTTCATTTCTTCCTTCTCATTGTTTACTACTACAATATGGTTTGTACAATAAATTAAAAGAAAACAAAGTCTCAATCTAGTGCTCTTACAATGACATGTCTTTCTGGGTCATTCTGTTTGAAGAGCAAACACCGGGGCTTGTGCCTTTTTTCGCTCTGAACCTGGTGCCCTGCATGCTTGACGGGTCAATTATAAGCCTAACATTGCGGAGTTGAGAGTGAATTCAGTGTTTAGTCATAAAAGCAGGGCCCACTCTGGCCCCTGCTTCTGCTGTACCTTCACTGCTTTCCACATTCTCAAGCACCCCCTGAAGAGGCAGGAAAGAGAAACAACTCCAGGGGCCTAAGCAAGGGAAAGAGAAGACTACGAACAAGTGAAGGAAAACTAAAAGAGGAAAGACTCTGAAACACAGAAAACGGCTGAAAACAAGAGAAGATAACAAACAGCTTGCAAAAAAGGCTGTTCCATTTCCTACTCTGCAGGGAAACATATCCCCCAGTTGGGGACCCAAGTAGGCGGCTGGATGTCACCAGGCTCCCGGCTCGGGTGGTGGCTGAGTGGAGGGAGAGGCCCAGACCTGCTGCCAGGCAGAGCTGAGGGGCAGGCTGCACCCTGGGGGTGCAAACAGCAAGAGAGGGACGGCACCGAGCCCACGAGCAAGCGTGAGCACATGCACAGGGTGACCCTCACAGAGGACCAGGGCAGGAAGGCTGAATGTTGAAGGAAGCAACCTAATGACTTGGAAACCTTCCTCCCAGAGGGGAAGAGGAGGGGCATTCTACACGTTGGAGGACAGACACTGTGTCTGAGTCCTCTTTCATTTCTTTGTGGGACCTTACAGTTCCCTGCAAATGGGAAGACTTTAGTAAATAGTGCAGGACCGAGTCAACGCAAACGCCATGTCACACAGCTTCACAAGGGCATCACACCGTTCTGCCAGGTACTGGAAGGTCTGTAATGTCCCCAAAGGAAAGCTGCTTCTCCTGTGAGCTGTGGAACAGCGTCCATTAAAATGATGCCATGTAGCAACATCAGTTCACACGTATACAGCAGGCAGCATGGACTGGTGAAAAGAAGACAGGGTTTGCGCTCAGAAGAGCCAGGTTTCCATTCGCTCTGCTATAAATTAAGCTGTAAGCCTGGGCAGCAGCACGCTGAGCATCTGGGTCCTTATCAATAACACAGTGATGTTTTATGCATCACGCCAGCTTTGACTAGTCCTAGGGTTATTAGTGACAGCAAATGTGAAGCCACATGGGAAAGTACTCTGTAAATCACAGAGCACTCTACAATTAAGATTATAAAGGCCTACATTTACATTGCAGTCTCCACTTCAGAAGCACTTTCACAGACAGCTTCACTTGTCATCTCCATCACAAGAAAGGGAGAATGTTATGATCCTATGTCAGAACACTGAGAACTAGAGATGCCGCTCGCTAACAGGATGGACGGGACCAGAATGGTTTTCAGATGGCCAGAGCCCCCGGTTTCTCAGGATATCATGGTGTCCTCAAGTTACACCAACAGGATAAAAGCCTTTTAAAAACTTGAGGTGTTTCTAATAAACCTGACAGTCCGTGCTCCTTTGAACGGAGAGGCAGGAAGGTGCTGGGGCAGGTGTGAATCAGAGCCTGAGCAGAGCCCGTCCCGGCACCGTGCCGGCCGACAGAGCGTGCAGCCGCGGCCCGTCGCCATGGTCTGGCGTGGCAGGAGAGGACAGAGCCACCGCAGCCAGAGCTGTTTGGAGGGGACCTGGCCAAGTCAACCCATCTGAAGAGAGCGCTGCTGTGCAACAACACACACGCCGCTGCCCGGCTTGCATCTTCCAGAAAGAATGACTTACTGGCAGCCCCACAATGACAACATGTCCCGGACGGGCAACATATCTGTCCTGTTGGTCTGTTCAGAGCACCGCTAGGAGGGGAGACCTGTGCCAGAGGAAGCAACACCAAACGACATTTAGCAGCGACCAGCTGAGAATGGAGGGCTGCAGAAGCTCGGCGTGGAACCAGCCTCCAGGCCAGGCATCAGCTACCGCTCCAACAACATCCTCGGTGTGGGAAACGCCTCCAGTGGCATGCCTCGGAGCAAAGTACCGGCATAAATCAAAACAAAGGGAGATCCTTCCCAACAAACTTCAAACTCAACAATCGGCAAGGGAGTGAGAAAGAACAAGAAAAACTGACCCATAAAAAGAAGAGACATTTTAAATGACTGCTTTTCCATGCACTCACAGAATATACGGCCTCAACAACCACCTCAGATATTAAAACCTACTGCCAGAAGACACTATTTACCACAGCAGAATTTAGTTGCAACTGCGGCATTCTATTACATTTTGCAGAGTTGCTGTGCTAACAGAAAAATTCCCACAGGCTGCAACTCTAACAGAATCCCTCAGAGGGTTTTGGTGACAAATTGCAGGTGAAGCCCCAATGTCCAGAGCAATAAATGGCATCCATGGCTGCCTGTGCCGAGTGTGGTGTGGGAGGAGTGCTGCCGAGCGTCACCGATTTGGCCACATGCCCCACCCGGGTGCTGCCTTCTCTAACATGAGAGACCTGTGGAGCGCTCTCCGTGTCTCCCGGTATCCCATGATGAGGGCTTTCCACTCTTTGAGAACGCGTCATTTCAGAAGACCTGCACTTATTACGGCAAGTAAGGGGTAATTACTAAGCGGCAGAATGGTAACAAAGCACACAGCACCCAAGTCGGGAAAGCCTGGGTTCCAATTGAAGCTTTGCCACTTGCGAACTGTACTGGTCTCAGGGAGTTATTTAACTTCTTTACATCTCGTTTTCTTCATTTACAGAATGAGGCTAAGATACCTATAAAATTGGAATTACTGAGATTAAAAAAACAAGAAGTCTTAATTTGTACCTGGTACATAATAAAAATGAAATAAAATAGTAGTTTCCTCTTAAGAAAAAATTTTTGCTCACTTATTTAATAATGACTTCTAGAACATTCTGCTATACACAGTCACAGTGCTAGAGCTGGGTGCCTTGGAGGAAACAAAATGAGGTCCCTTGCCTTCTGATGAGCACTCACGCACTGTGGCCAGCTGAAGCCCTAAAGCAGAAGGACAAAGGCGGCCGAGGAGGAGGGCTGGAGGGGAAGCTCAGATGGGGACCGACATTTGGGCTAGGTCCTGACAGCCAGTGAAGGGAAACAGGGCACCTCGGGAAGGGGCAGGGAATGGCAAAGGAATGCAGCTGAGTGCCTGCCGAGTGTCCCTCTGGTCACAGTGAGGTCCACAAGCAGTCACTCCATGAGCGGTGTCAACCCAGCACCGGGAAATCTGAGACTGCAGCATTCCAAGGGCTGCCCATTCCAATGAGGGCTTCCGAGAACCGGGGATTATCCAGGTTTGGGATGTGATATTAGGGAGCAAAGTCAAAGACAAAGACTTGTACTGACTTAGTCAGCTGGAGGCACACAGTAGCATGTCAAATGCAGGTCTAGTAAGTTTGGTTCTGCAGCAAGGGGGAACTATGACCTCTCGGCTCTTCGCATCTATCCACTTGGAAGTGAAAGCTGGGGGAATCGCTTCTCTACTGGGTCGTCCTCCCATGCCCTGCTCTCCCTGAGTGACTAGAGATGGCCGACCCGCACAGATTCCACAGGGAAAATTCTCTCGTGTTGCACATTACAGCAGGCGACCACGTCCATCCCGTCTTCCAGAGGCTGTTCCCACTGCTTTACACCTGTGGTCTCCTCTCCCTCGACTCCACAGGCTCCTTTTCTTTCTCTTTTTACTTATTTTTTTTTAGAGAAAAAGGGGAGCAAACGGGAATGAAATTAATAGAGACAGGTGATGAGGGAGTATTTTCTTGCCTGATACTGTGTATAACGCTCAAGACAACCCGAAGCCCTGTCTGGACTCATCCGAGAGGGAAGCGAATAAACCATGTTTCGAACATCTTCCTGTGGGGAGTCCAGACCTCTAAGAGCTTTGTACCAACGGTGCACCGCAGCACGCCTTCCTGAATAATAGGAAATAGGCTGTATTCACAACTGATGAGATGTTATCCTCAAATAAAGACAGCAATGATCGAAAAATCTGATCCCTAATTTTATAATTAATTTTAGCAAAAACTTAAAATATTTGCACCAAACATGTACTGTTAAAGAGTTACAAACCCATGTGAAGAACACAAGAGACAGCATGGTGAGGGTACTTGAAGACATCCCCAGCCTGCCCCGCCTCATCCACAAGGCAGTCCTGCTCATGCCCTGGAGACGGGGCCTTCCCTGGTTCTGCTGGCCCAGCAGCAGCTCTACCAGCCTCCCTGGCTGGGGAAGGCAGACTCTGCAGCTTTGACTGTCAACTTCTCCAGAAGCTTCTATAGGTCTCCTAAGGGGGCCGCCTCATCCCTGGACCCAGAACTAGCCCCTATGACCAGCAGTGCTCTCCCATACCCTCCTCCTGTGCACGCCGGCCCTGCCCCTCAGTGCTTCTTCGAGCATTGTGACTGCTCTCCACAATCCTTCCACAGCTGCTCATGTTCCCTACCCGCCGAGAACTCTCTCCAGTGTCTGACTGGCTTCCCTTTCCTAGCGACACGACTTTTCTCAAGCTCTCCCGATACTTCAGGAGTAGTAGGCAGGGCTTCCTACGGCCACTTCTAACATAGGTTTTCAACTTCTTTTTCTTTTTAAAAAATAATCGCCTCCTTTGAGCCCATGCCACCCATCATACTACCGTCCTCTGCTCAGTTTTACTATCCACCTCCCTCCTTCCAAGTCGCTGTCATAGAGTCTGTCTAGAGTCTGGCTCATTTACTTCCTCTCCATTCAGTGTCCCATCATCATCCTTCTTGAATTTAACACCCACATCAAGGACCCATCCAACACAGTTCCTTCCTTTTCCCTTCGTAGGACTCATTCCAATGACCCCAAAACCCATGTACAAGGGCAGCCACATCCTAATCTTAGAACTCTTCTACCCCCAAGATCTTGAATTTCTCTCACCTCAATTTCATCTTCCATGCCCCCACCCCATCTCATCCTTACCTCCAATCCTTGGCTTCTTCTGGATTCCAAACCAATGGATCCCCCTTGGCTTGTCTCTCCCAGCCCAATTCAGTCTAAAACCCCCCTCAACCACTCCAATGACACTCTCACCAAAGTCCATAATTTCTTTACCCTCTGACCAACTGTCACCCACGGAATACCCCAAACATCTGGCTTTTGTTTGTTTGGGTCCCTACACTTACTCTACTTGTGCATTGCTCCCAGCGAATCATGTGACTCCGCCGACTGGCTTCACAATACACCTGGGGCTTCAAGATCCAAGCAGATGCTCACTGCTGCCCAGTCTCTGTGAGGGACCATCTCATCCCACTCACCTCCTCAAAGGCCTCCCTCTCCCACCGCCCCACGCCATTTCAGCAGACTACCTGCCTTACCTAGGCCACCACCATGAACTCTCACGGCATCGTCTTCCATTTCAAAGCTTGTCTGTATTCTTCTAAGAGGAAAAGTGCCCTGCTCTTAAGGCCTTAAACCCATGGTTCTGACTTACCCTCCTCAGTTGCTTCCTCTCTTCACGTTTCGTCTCCACAAGATACCAACCTTCCAGTCTACACGTTTGCCTATTAAAAACGAGAACTCATAAAAAGCATCTAACTTAAACCAACCCCGCCTTTCCTTAAATCTCACATCTTCCCCCTAAAGAGAACGTCTGATTCTCTCCCGCTTTAGCACTGAGCTCCCGTCAGAGTGGTACATACGTATGTGTCACCTCTCCTTCCTGGAGTCAATCGCTGCATTCTGAGCGCTGCTCGCACAGCTCTTCTGGAACTGTCAGAGGTGACCAATGACCTCCTAACTGTCAATTCAAATGCCCTCTCCCAATCCTCAACCAGAGAGCTTCTGAGAGATTTAAGCGACCAGTTACGCTCTCCCATCTGAACACCTGCCTTCCCTCTGCTCTCATTCTCTCCGGCTGGCTCCTTCCCCCACTCTGGGTGCGCTCTCCCACTGTTGTATTCTTGGCCCTCTTCTCGACTTACATGCTCTCTGTGAGTAACCTCAACTGCATCAAAGCCACGTAATGAATCCCACTGAAATAATTTCTCTTGAAGGCGTCAAGCTCTCCCTCTGAAGTGCTTTCCTCTCATCACACACACCTGCGTAAGCCTCTCATGCCTAAAACCAACTGACGACTACGACAACAGAAAACTCCCACCATCAACCAAGAACCCACCTTCGTATGGCTCCCATCCTTTCTTTCCTCTGGACTTAGCTAAATGTCATGACAGAGTGCCTACGTCAAAGCCTCTCCTTACTCCTTACTCAGCCCTCAGATCTCTTCTACCTGCAAGCCACCTCTCCATCCCAGGCCCATTTGTTTAACTAGGCTGTTCTTTATTTTTGTTTTGTTAATGGGAGGAGGGCATCAGAATGACCTGAAAAGCCTTTATGAGTTACACATGCAAACTCAGCCACCATTCACTCTGATGGTGGGCAGGGTTGAGTACAGGCCAGCTAGGAGCTCCCAGGTGTCCTAAGCCTCTGTGTCCACCAGAGAGCCACTGCTATGGCCACTCCAAGCCTAGCCCACACTGGGGACACTGCTCCTTGGTGTGCCCAAGCACTCTGTGCACATTTCTAGCAGCACCGTGTCACCCTATTGCTGATCTACGTACATGTCTTCTGAGTCAGGCTTTACCTTCCTTGGGGGTAGAGATGAACATACCTCACTGGCTCTGGAGACCAGACCCCAGGCCTGGCACGGCACCTATCGTCACAAAGCAGGTGTTGCCTACAGAATAAGACCCACCTCTGAGCTTCACAGTCATTGACCTCTTCATGGTCACCATCCCTTCCTGCAGAGACTTCAGGGTCTCTGCCACCCTGGACTGTTTGCCATCACCCAAACATGGGTTCAGGCCTATGACCGGGATCAGACCATCTGCTCAGAATGCCTTGTTCACTTTCTCGCTTTAGTGAGACTTTACTCATCGGAGGAGGTTTAGCACAGATGACACCCCCAATGGTGAAGATCTTGCCTGCCCCCAAGGCACGCACAAGGAATCTGTGGCTCTCCTGTCCCTCTCCAAGAGCAGCACTGACAAGCGTGTGCGCATCTCTATTCCTGGCAGACAGGGACTCTGACTCACGAATCTTTATAATTTAACACTTACGAGGCTACCTGACCAGACAGCTGTTCTTTCACACGGTCAACTCGATCTCAGAAGAAGCAAACATCAGGCTGTTCCAGTGAGTATGGTGACAGCTCTCGTCACTAAAGGCAGGTGTCAAGCCCAGCCTCGTGGTGCCTCCACGTGGCCTCTGCAGCCGGGTTAAGCGGCTCCAAATCAAGTATGTGGATGTCAAGGCATGAATGACAAGAAGTAAGAAAACCAGAGAAGAGGCTGACACCTCATGGCTTAATTTACACCATTTTAAAACAATGCTGCAGACACTACCCTACCATCCGCATGGGTTTTATGTGGTCACGTGGTTCTGGTATTCAAAGGAAGATACTATTTAAGAGGGATCGCCAATTTCATCTTAGCACAAGTAAAATGAGAATGAAAATGGTTTATGCAATGCACTGCCCAGTGCAACACCAAACAAATGACTGCTTTTTCATCCCCTAAGGGTCATGAACGTCCACTCTTAAGTATGCAGCTGTATGCATTAACCATTTTTGAAAGTAACATGACTTAATGCTACTGATTACACACGTGGGCGTGCGCGTGCGCGTGCTTAGGCACGCAAATCAGACAAGGAGCCAAAGACCACTAAAATGCCCAGAAGGTGAATAAAAAGACACAAATAGGCACACAAACAGTTAACAAGTAATTGTTTTATAAAATGTGATGTAATTTAGTTGCTCTGCAGGTATGATTTCAAACGGATTAAAACTAATTTGGAACATAGTGAAGACAGTATCAAAACAGCAGAGGACAAATGACTTTCCTCCCTTGGCAAAGATAATCAGGAGGACGGGGACGGGTAGGGATGAGGCTGGCAGAGGTGGAAAGCTATTTCATGAGTACCGTTTCACCCGAAGTTGATTTCCTGGAATTATATTAATAACTCAGTGGCTGTAAGAGCCCCACTGTGAGCTAAACTGCATATCATCTTTACGCTCTTCTGAGCACTCCTGTTAGGTTAAAAGAATACTCCGTTCACGATTGCTACCCTTGAGTCTTCCACGCACATTACAGACTGATGTACTCAAACTCTCACTGAAGACGCTTGCATTCAGTAAACTGTCTAGCAAGATCTCATCTAAGATAATGCATTCTATGGTTCTCTTGTTAGATAAACACTGGAGGAAAACAGAGAATGGGAGCCAATAGTAAATTACTAGGAGATAAATAAGCCCCAACACGAACCAAAAATAAAAAGGCAGCCTGCCCTTTGAAAAATCTTCCTTTAAGAAATACTTTTTCTTAGTTAATAAACTGATCTTCAAAAGGCCCTAGGTGACTAAAATTTGGTCAAATTGGTCAATATTTAGGGAGTAATTCAGTAAACATTATTTCTTAGCTTTTATCACTATTGATTCCATTGAGCCTTGGCACAGTACTTTGACATGGTCAGCTGATATTTAAAAAAAATAAAAGGAGACATGATTTTAAAACACAGGTGTCTCACAAAGGGTTGCGTGTCTGGTCTGTCTCACAGCAGGCCCTCTAAGGCCTCAGGCGTCCAGGGCAGCTGCTCACAGTCCTCCATTCGGGCGCGTCAGCACGGGCGTGTGCCTTCTCAGCTGTCTCCCCCGCGTCCCCAACCCTCCTCAACACCCCCCAGGCACCACATCTAGTAAACGTGTGTGTGCCCTTTGATATTTTAATACAAGCCTATGTGTAAGCTCAACTCTACACTGTACTTTTTGTGTTTAATTTATAAAAAGTATTGTAGTATAAATCTAAACCTGTTTCTTAGTTTTTCACTCAACATTTTGCATTTAAAAACACTTAAATCGACCTTAATGAGGTGTAATATGCATACAATAAAACACACCCATTTTAAGATTCCGGTTTGAAACAGTTGACAAATGTGTATCTGTGTAACCAACGCACAATCTGCACGTAGAAAAACCCTATCACCCCAAAACGGTTTCTCGTCCCATTTCCCATCAATCCCATCCCTATATGTGGCTCCAGCAAGCCAGGTCTGCTTTCTCTCATCGTGGTTCAGTCTGAGAACTTCACAAAATCACAAACTGTACTCTTTTGTGTTTATCTTCTTTCAAACAATATGTTTCTGAGGTTTATTCAAGTGTGTGTCAATAGCGCGCTCCTTCTTATTGGTAAGTAGTAATACGTTCATGGGTGTACCACGAATGGTTATCCATTCACCTGTGGATAGACACTGGGGTTGTTTCCAGGTTTGGGATACCATCAAGAGAGCTGCCATGGACATTCTTGTGCACATCTTTGTTGGACACATTTTCATTCCTCTTGGGTAAATACGCAGGAGTGGAATTGGCAGGTTGTGTGCTATGTGTGTATTTAAGATTATTAGAAACTGCTACACTGTTTTCAAAAGTGGTTGTACTATTCTGCATTTCCACTGGCGATGTAAGAGTTCCAGGCGCTCGACATTCTTGCCAACATAATGAGCACCTTTCATGTGCCTATCAGCCATTCATACAGCTTCTTCGTAAGGCATCGATTCCAATCATTTGGCCATTTATTTAAAATTTGTATTGTCTTCTCATGGGTGAGTTTTTAAAGGTCTTTATATATAATGGATACAGATCTTTGTCAGACCTATATTGTAAATCATTTCAACTAGTTTGTGGCTTGTCTTTTTATTTTCTGAAAGTGTCTATCAAAGAGCAGTTTCTAATTTTGATGAACTTCAATATATCAATTTTTAATGGTTTGAGCTGTTTGTGTCATGTCTAACAAATCATGAACAATTTCTCCTATGTTTTCATCCACAAGTTTTATAGTTTTATCTTTTATATGTAGAAGACCAGAAATTAATTTTTCTGTAAAGTGTAAAATAAGGGTTGGAGTTTTGTGGGGTTTTTTGTTTTTCCTGAATGGAGAGCCAGCTGTTCCAGCAAGATTGTTCAACAATGTTGGAAAGACAGTCCCTTCTCCATCAAATTATCTTGGACCTTTGTCCAAAATCTATTGACCACACATGCGTGAGTCCGCTTCTGGACTCCACACTCTGTTCCATTAACTACATGGCTATCCTTATGCCAAGAGCACAGTCTTGATTACTGTAGCTTTAGGTTAAGTCCTGAAATAAACCAATGTGCCTCTTTTTCAAAATTGTCTTGGTTAGGCCCTTTGCACTTCTACATAAATTTTAAAATAACCTTGTTAATTTCTTAAAAAAAAAAAAAAGATGGAATTTTTTACTGGAATTGCACTGAATCTATAGATCAAGTCGGGTATAATTAACTCTTTCAAATATTGAGTTTTGCACTCCATAAGCACAGTATAATCTTCCATTTATTTAGGTCTTTCATTTTTCTCTGCAATGTTTTACAGTTTTGTGTGCACAGGTCTTGCATATATTTTGTCACATTTATCCCCCAGTATTTCAGAATTTCAGACACAGCAAATCACATTTTAAAAATTTCAACTTCCAACTATTTGTTATTACTATACAGAAATGCAACTGATTTTTAGGTATTGATCTTATATCCTGGAACCTTGCTAAAATGAATTATCAGTTCCAGTGATGTTTTTATATACTTCTCATGATTTTCTTTTTTTCGTTTTTTTCTTCTCCCAAAAGCCCCCCAGTACATAGTTGTATATTCTAGTCGTGAGTGCATCTGGTTGTGCTATGTGGGACGCTGCCTCAGCATGGTTTGATGAGTGGTGCCACGTCTGCGCCCGGGATCCAAACTGGCGAAACCCCAGGGCCGCCAAGGCGGAGCGTGCAAACTTAACCACTCGGCCACAGGGCCAGCCCCATGATTTTCTATGTAGACAATCATGTGCCAATTTGCATGACTTTTAATTTTTTTCTAGCTTTATTGCACTGACTATGACTTCTAGTACAATATTGAACAGTACCGGTGAGAGTAAACATCTTCGCTTTGTTTCCAGTCTTCTCGGGAAAACATTTAGTCTTTCACTATTAAATACAATGGTAGCTACAGGTTTTATGAGCTTGAGAACGTTCTCTTCTAGTCCTAGTTTGCTGAATTGGTTTGACATGAATGGGTGTCATTCATTTAGACAAATCTTTTTTACTGATCTATTGAGACCCTCACATGGTTTTTCTCGATTCAGCTAATATAATGAATTACATTTATTGATGTGTGCATGTTAAACCAACCCTGCATTTCTGAGATAAACCTTACTTGACCATAACACTTGATCCTTTCTATCTACTGGTAAACTTCATTTGCTAATATTTTGTATGAGTTTTTATACCCGTGCTCATGAGGCATCTTGGTCTGCACATTCTCTTTTGTTTTTCTTGGAAAGTCTTTGATTTTGATTTTCAGAGTAGTTAGCCGCTTAGAATGAGATAGCAAATGTTCCCCCTTCCACTGTTTTCTGGAAGAGTTTATATAAGGTGTGGTATTATTTTGTTCTTAAATCTTTGAGAAATCCAAGATACACGGGCCTGCAGTTTTCTCTGTAACGCTTTTAACTAGGAATTTGTGTCTTTCACTGAATTGCATCCATTTCATTTAAGATGTAGAATTCATTGGCATAAAGTCCTTCATAAACACCTGTGGGAGCTGTAGCGATGCTCTCTCGTTCCTTTCTGATATAGGTAATTTGTGTCTTCTTGTGTCTTTCCTGACCATTTTAACTAGAATTTAAACAATTCTATTTAACTTTTCTATCTAATCTCTAAAATCTATCACCTAATTTCACAGGTTTTCTAGCTTTTTCTGGTGCATTTTCCACTTTATTTTTGCTCTTCTCTTCATGTTCTTCTACTTAGAATCTAACGTGCTCCTCTTTTTCTGGTCTCATATAGAAAGCTTAGGCCATAAATGTTAGACTTTCCTAATTGAAATCTACAAATACCATTACGATCTTGAGAGCAATGTTGCTGGCAGATGTAAACCTCCGTCAGTAATTTCACCTGCTGCTTACACGGTGATTTACCCATGATGCCTTGTGATAAACAGTTATCTCACAGACAGCAGCGCAATGAAAAGGTTATAGTACATACTCTAATGGGCTTTCGCAAGCATTTCTATGTACCACTAAGGAAGAAAAAGTGCTGCCAATTACACAGGCATGTTATTTATTGTAAGATGGTACTGGATCTCATGTTCAAATGTGAAAATGTGCATCCTAGAATCGATGAAATATGATAGATGATCCACACTGTACACAGATAATTACAAATTTTTATGTTTCTTCTACTATTTACCTTGTCTTACTGATGGCTAGGACTTCTAACATTGCAGTGGTGCCAGAGAGAATCCTTGCCTAATCCCAATCTTAAAGGGAAGGCGTCTCAAGTTTATCCACTAAGCTTGATGTTTGCTGAAGAGCTTGGTATAGCCTTTACCAAGTTAAGTAACTCTTCATGACCTCTATTTAAACGTGGTGGATTAAATACGCACATGGATCGCCACTCCCTCCATAACTCCACTAAAGTGAAAGAAAAAGAGTAAGACATGGACCAAGAGTACCAGGGAGAAAATCAGAGCAAAGGAGAGAAGCTGGTAACCAAGCAGATGGGCAGAGCACACCAGCAGTTCCGAGTGGCAGTTCTAGGGTCGGCGCACTGAGTTTGAGTCCTGGCTCCACTAGTTACAACTCACGCAACCTCAATTTCCTCATCCTGAAAGTAGGTCTAAAGGTAGTCCATTCCTCACAGGCCTGTTGGAAGGGCTGAATGAGTTAACGGCACTCATGATGCTCAACAAATGCTACCTACTTTTATTACTGTAATTTAAAAGTTCCAGCCAAATATAAGAAAGAGTTTGACAAGTCGTAATGACTCAGCAGAAGAGAGAGAACTGAAACCTTAAACCGGGATGGGGAAAAGCCAAAAAGAAGTAAGCCAACTCATAATGCAGAACTTCAGAAAGGATAAAGAATTGAGGTACCACGCTCCTATGAAGGAGCAACTGAAAATGAGAGTACTGGTCCAAAATTTGTATGAAGAGTGGTTGGAGCCCTAGGATTTCTCTTCCTCATTGGTGGAATTCTGGAGAAATTATCCAGAGGTGCTCTGGACGTGGAGGCACTAGGAACAGTTAAGGGCTGCCTTTACCTTCAAGATTTCCTTTCTTCATATTTCTTTTGGTTTACTGCATTTTCGCCCTGGCTCTTTAAGGGGAATTTTGATTTTTCTTTTACTTCTAAATCTTTGTTTTCTGACTAATGTATTAAATCCTAGCCTGCTTTAGCTATATGCCACAAATATGAAAAGTTGTGCTATCACTGTCATTCAGCTTTGAGTACTTCATAATTTTTTTAAAGTATGTCCTCTTTAAGGATTTTGTTTTCAAGAGTTTTAGTTTTCAGACTTTATTTTTTAGGAAGATTGGCGCTGAGCTAACATCTGATGCCAATCTTCCTTTTCGCTTTTTTTCTCCCCAAAGTCCCAGTACATAGTTGTGCATCCTAGTTGCAAATCATTCTGATTCCTCCATGTGGGATGCCACCACAGCATGGCTTGATGAGTGCTGCATTGGTCCGCACCCAGAATCGGAACCAGCAAACCCCAGGCCACTGAAGTGGAGTGTGCAGACTTAACCACTACGCCACTGGGCCAGCCCCCAGTTTTCAGACTTCTTTAAAGCTATCCTTTCGCTATTGAGTTCCAAATTTATCGTATGGTGGTCTGAGAATACAGTTCATATGATGTTGACTCTCTGGGATTAGTAAAGCTTCCTTTGTAGCCTAGTACGCAGTTTATTTTTGTGAATGGTCCACATATGCTCCAAAATAACACGCATTCTATATTTGGTGTGTAGATGGTCCTCTGTGTCTCTGTTAGATCTAGCTAATTAATCCTGTTATTAAACTCTTATCTATTTTGCTTACATTTTATCACCTTGGGGTCTCAGTATCTACATTCCTGACTTATCTACTTCTATCCCTAGTTCTTTCAGTTATCATCTTAAATATTTCAAGGCCATATTGTTAGATGCATATAGAGTCCTGAGCAGAATATCTTCTTGATCTCCTACTCTTTTCACCACGATAACACATTTTTCTCTGTTCCTTTCAGTAATTTTTATCTCAGATTCTGCTTTGACTTACATTAAAATTGTCCCTCCATCTTTCTTTTGATTCATATCTCTCCTTTTCCATCCTTTCATTTTCAATCTTTCACATATTTTATTTTAAACATGTATCCTGTGGATGAGAGATTGCTATATCATGATGATTTTTATCCAACATGAGAATCACTGTCCTTTGAGAGATGAAGTCAGCTCATTTACAGTTAGATAATCATTTTTATTTCAAAACTTATTTCCGCCATCTTATTTCACATTTCCTATTTACTATGCTTTTGTTTTTTCTTTTTCTGACTTCTTTTGGAGAGAAATTTTCTTTCATTATGTGAAAATTATACATTCTATTTTCAGTCTTTTGGTGGTACTAATATGTTGATACCTATACTTACACTTATTTTTCATGATCAATATCTTAGATATTCAAATTTGAACTGTCTTTCTGGTCTCTCATTTTTCTCTCCTTCTTTCCATCTTTATCTCTTTGGTGAGAATTCCTTGACCCAACTTTCCAGCCCTCAAATTTGTCCTTTGGCTATGCCCATAGTGCTGCTTCTTAATCCACCTCCTAAATTCTTTATTTCATCAATTACATGGTCGATATCTCCCACTGACCTTTCTTCCTAAGAGCCAGTTTCTTCTTCATATTTCCAGTATCCTCCCTTACCACTTTGAGCGTGTTTGTCATCCTCACCCTAACTTCTTTCTCTGCCTGGTATGGTGTTCCTGCTTTTCATAGGTGCAGGCTATTCCACAAAGGACAGGCAATACACCTTCTTTCTTCCCTTCCCTCCCCCCTTCTTTCTGAGCCCCAGATACAGCAAAGCAAGCTGTGCCCATCCAGGGCAGTAGGGGGGACCCACATGTACAACCAGGAAGCCCAGCCCCCCACCTGCCCTTGTCTGTACCCTCTGTTCTCACCTGCTCCACCATCTCCATGCCTGCCTCCTCTCCCCACCTGCAATGGTCTCAGCCATTCCTCCAGGGTTCCAGGCTGCTTCCGACTTCGTTGTTAAGTGGATTCACCGTAGGACCCATCAGTGTTACTCTCTCCGGTGGTGCCCCGAGGACTGGGTTCAGGGAAGGGAGTCAATAGCCCATGCCATTCTGTCTGGTTCAATTCTCTTTCTTAGCAGCATAAATCAGGATTTTGTATGTCAACTTTTTTTAAAGGAGCTCTATTACAATACATGATGATATTTATCTTAATTGAGTGTGCGTCAAGAGACTGAAACAGTGAGAGTACATCATCTAGTTTGCGGAGAAAAAATATTTTCCTCAGAGTAGGCACATGACAAATTACATATCCTGAAAGACTCTGGAAATTACCCTGAAGCCATCTTGGAGTTTATGCAGCAGGATCAGCTTATGGCCAAGGCCATATCGTGAAGACCTCCAGATAAGAAAACCATATAATAAATTCCAAATGGAACCTATCTACTACTGAGGCCTCGGACACAGCATGACATTACTGCAAAGTAAACTGGTGAGACAATTTTATTCACTAACATGTCTAGATTGCTTCACTCTCTGGGAGGCTCCCTGAACTTCTCTCCTTCAAACACGAGAAGTAAGGCAGCCATTTTATCCAGTTGTTTAAAAGAAGCTGAAGAAGTTCACAACACACAGAGCATTGAAGGTAGGCAGAAAGTCTTCTCTAGCAAAGAAGCCATACTTTAGAAAACTCTGCAGAGAACAAATGGTTAACTCCATCACCAAAAACCAGCAAGAATTTATGTTTCCAAAGTAATTCTGACTGATTATTGGCTGAGTCTTCAAGAAAAACTGCTGAGCAAATGTCACAGCAAGAGTCTGAGTTGAGACAAGCACTGCACATTGCTCAGCCCGGCCAGATAAACGAGGAAGAGCTTCACATGTCACCTGCCGAGCGGGGAGTCTGTGCATTTGCCACCTCTTGCTGGGTAAGTACGAGGGTGGAACTCTCCATGCCAACAAATAAACATTAATACTATGTTATTAACATTGAAACAACTTGAAATTCCTCAACTAAATTGAAAGGAAGGAAACAAGCTTCTTGACCTCTATTCAATCCAAAATAACGTCTATCACTTTCATTAATCGACATACAACTGCATGCTGCACACTGCAACAGGCATCCATCTGTTTTATAGCAAGTCCCACAGCAAATTGAGTTCCACTGAGTTATAATTTTCAGTAGTATACAAATACACCCGTAATAAATTTAAAATGGTATTCTGCCACTCAATCAAAAAAGGAGAAAAAGCCAAAGGATAAAAACAGATTTTGGATTCTTACACTAGATTGATATATATGGTGAGTAAGGTTAATCATTTATATGGAGAGTAATGTAACTGCTCATTTCAGAATTATTGAAATTATCAGTTTCTAAAAATTAGAGTGAGGCAAAAGTGAGGCAAAAAGTGAAAAAGAAATCAGAAAACAATATTTTCCAAAAACTACTTCATCATCAAATAAGATTCATAAATACACTTGCCACCAAAATACACAGACACATGTTACACATGTGCAGCAAGGCTCTATTACGTTCACAAAGCACATAACGGGCTTCTGCAACTGTGTCTCACATAATGAGAGGAGGGTTGTTAAACACCATCCTCTTATTCACACAGGAAGGAAGGACGGAAGGAAGGAAATCTCTGACCAAAACCTTTTTCTAAGTTATTTACAGACCAGTAGATAGGTGCAGCAGTCATTTGCAGCTAAAATCTTGGTTCATTTTCTAAAACAGGGGTTGACAAACTACGGCCCACAGGCCAAATCTGGCCCACCAGCACACTCATTTGTTTACATACTGTCTACGGCTCTTTCGTGCTCCAAGGGCAGAGCTGAGACCCTTTGGCCCGCAAAACCTAAACTTTACTATCTTGCCCTTTACAGAAAAAGTTTTTGGACACCTATTCTAGAGCTACTCTGAGCTTTCCTACCTTGACATAGCTGCATCCTAAATCCTAAAACCCTGGATTTTGGTTAAATAAAACACGGAACATCAATATAGTGCAATATTATGCAATTGTTACAAATGACGTTTACTAAGAGTTACTAATGATCTAGGATAAATTTATTATAATGTTAAGGATTAAATATATGAAATTGTAAATTCAGTGCTATTACATCAGAGCAAAAACGTATATGCACAGAAAAAAAGATTAATAGGCAATACACCAAAAAGTTAACAGTAATTGTGGTAAAGATGGTAAAATCTGGGATAATGTTTTCTTCTTTTCACTTTTTAGTAAATTTTCTACAAAAAATGTATACTCTACTTTTATTTGGAAAATATTAAGTTGACTCTTTTAAATGAAAAAACAAAACTGTAACACTAAAGGTACAAATAAGTACTGTCTGCCAAACTGTTTCCATTCTCCATTTTAAAAAAGCTGGTGGTTTTTAACTCAGCTGTTACAAAGTGCACATTTCACTTGACAATTCTCCCAGTGAACATGGTTTACTGCCATTCACAGATTAAGGACATCTCAGCAAAGCGTTATGTTCAATCTAATTTCAGTACCTCAGGATGGCAGAAAGAGGTTTATTGTAAAAGACCTACCCACCTGGGACACTTAATTGTCCTAGGCAGTGGTTATCTGACGACCGTCATCTGCAACTGTGCTGTATTGATTTCAAAGTCCAACTATGGTAACTGTATTAGTTTGATTTGTTTTTCACTGTGCTTCCTACCAAAGGCTTCCTTTTAAAAAATTTAATTATATCCTAACTCCAAAAAAGATTCCAGGTAGCTACGCAGAGAAGGCATCACGTCAGGCAGAGTGAAAGCCCATGCCCTCATCAGAGGGCTGACTGGCCCCGACATGAAAGCAGCTTCAGGGGTACACGGCTGTAAGGGAAGGGGCGCCAAGTCCTTCCTGACTCATGGTGGAGAGACGGGGAGAGAGACATCTCAACTCTCGGCGCTGGCAGCAGGGTGTGGAGGGGGAAGGCCGGAGAGGGCTGGCAGGTGCAGGTTCCGCTTCGGGCTCCATTCGTGTTCTTCTTGCCTCCTCTTTCCTCACTCCCTCCCTGCCCCTCCTGGAGGTGCACATAACCTGCACCCACCTGCCTGGGGACTTGTGGGACTGCCCTGTGAGAGACCCATCGAATACAGGACCCAGCCCGGGCTGGGCGGAGTCCCTAAACAGAGCTGGCACGCAGGATCAATTGCGGAGTCGGGGTGCACAGAAGCAGGAAAGGCAGGAAATCCAGAGGGAGAGGTGGGAAAATGAGTGGAAACGAGGCCTGTGCCATGGCACAGTCCAAGGGGCATCTGGCAAGAGCTCTTGCCCACGGGCCCCTCGGCCATCTTCAACTTCCTGCTTCCATCTGACCAGATCATGACTGCACTGCTGTGATAAAGGTCTAATTATGACCAAGGTCTCCCCAACCTTATATGGATTATCGTCTTAAAACACTATTCTTAAGTTGTTTGCCCACATAAACACCTTTAGGGACTCTCCTCTGCCAGTCCTAGAAGTCAAGGTCCTTGGCCCAGCGTTCAAAGCAACGCACAGTCTTGTCTCCATCCACTCTTTGACCTCCCCTGCACCCCTTTGGACATCTTCCTCTCTAATTCGGCCGGCCCACTCACTCTTCTCAGAAACTCGTGCACATCCTGCTTTCGCACATTTGCTTGGGCTGTGCGCCACCTGTCTGTGGTTCTCGCTCTGCTCCTCGGCAAATCCCAGCCAGCTGCCGGGACCCAGATCCAAGCTCTGTCTCCTCCAAGGAGCTTTCTCTGATCCCCTTGGCCCTCAGGGAGTTCTTTGTCTTCTGGAAACACAACAGCCATTGGTGCCATAAATTCATTTAGTCCTTGATCACGTATTGCCTGAAATGTTCAGGTTTCCTTGGCCTGGCATAAAGCATTTATATGATGAATTTTCAGGCCACATCTCATCTCCTCAACTAGACTATAAACTTTTGAAGGCAACGTGCTTCTTTGCATTTGTATAGTACTTAGCATGGGTTGTAAGTACACAGTTGGTATTTAGTAAATTATTTCTTAGACGATGAATAAAATGAATGAATTCCTGAGTCATCTGGACCAACGATCTTGCTGGGGTCACGTTAAATGGCACCATAAACCTTTTCTTACAGCGATCAGAGTGCAGACAGTTAAAAAGAAGAACTCACTTATGAATTAACAAATAAAAAGACCTGCGTTCACAGAGGACTGCAGCCACAGAGACATGAGAGATGCGGGTGGAGGGCAACTCAGGAAGTGTGGCTTCCATGATGTCTTCGGCCTCACCCTCAGGTGCTGGGTCGGAGCCCTCCCATTCCCTCCTGCCGGGCACGAGCCCTCTCAGTCTGAGGTCGTTCACCGTTTTCCCCATTCTAGGGAATGTATGTGTGTGACCTTCAGGTATTTCCACCTCCGCCATCGTCGTCTTCTCTCTGCACCTGGGGACTCCCATCTCTCTCCATGGCTGCTGCTTTTCTTTTCTGTTTCTGTCACTGTCCTTCCTGCTGTCTCTCTGAGCACCTCACTGTCACCTCTGACTCATGAATGCAGGCTGCAGCAGCCCCGTTCCTGCTACGAATCCCATCCTCCTGCTCTTGGTTTCCTCCCAGATCTCAACGTGGTTGTTTCTTCTATTCCTACTTCGTGGTCTCACGTCTTGCTATTAGTGTCTTCCTCCCTCACCTCCCCATTGTGAGCATCGTACTTGCTCATGACAGCTGTGCCTCATATACCACGAAGCTCAGCCCTCTCCTGAGGCAGCTGTGGTCCCCGGGTGTCTACTTTTCCCACATGAGCTCTGCTTCGTGGGGTGCAGGGGGAGTGGCCCTAGTCAGGCCCTGTCTGTGAGAGCTGAGGGGGATGAACTCAGGCAGCTGAGGGATGCTGTCCATCATGCCCTTTGCTGGTCCCTGCAGGCAGCTCCTCTCCCCACCCTAACTTCTTAGAGACAAGTTGCACCGGAAGAGGCCTCTCTTTGGGGGTAATCCACAGCCCTGGGACTGGGGAGGGCTGGGGTAGAGAAGTGAATGGTGAGGGGAGCTGTTCATCAGCCCAGGATCTTTACACCCTCACCCCAGGCTTTTGGGTAGATTGGGAACGTTGCTGCAGAGCAAAGCAGCAAGTCTACGTTTTCATCCAACACAGTGGCTCAAGGCACCCCCAGGCCACCCTGCCCAGCCTGCAGTTACCCGCAGAGGTCTGCCCAGGGGCTGGTCCCTGTGTTGTCAGCCGCCAGAGTCCACACTTGACTCCATAGTCTCTTCAGAGTTGTGGGGGACAGAACCAAGAGTCTGTGTGTTTGTGCTGTGCCCGCCCCCTCAGCCCAGAAGAGGGCCCCCACCAGGACAGTTACCACTCCACGGCTGCACCATTCTCACTTGTACCTCACTGGAGGTCCATTTATCTACTAGCTGGATAATAGCTACTATATACAAGCTTTTCAGCAAAACATCAAATGGAGAAGCAGATATTAAAAGAGCGGCAGGATGGTGGACGGGAGAAAATTGGAATTGGAGGCAGGAAGCACACATGTCCCATTGTGAGCTCTGCCAGTGATGGAGGGTCTCACATGCAGGTTCTACCGTCTCAGAACAGCCCATACACTTCCTCACTCATATCTGCAAGAGCTCTAAACTTCTAAAAAGAAGAGTGGTAGAAAAAAATCATAATTTTTTTTTTACTGCTAAGAATAAATTGAAAGATTAATACTTTAAGTCAAGCAAGGAATTAAATGACTTTTCTTTCATGATAGCCTTTTCTTTTTTCAAAAGAAAGTCTGGTTTCCAGCACAGCCAATCTTGGTGCTATCTAATGACTCCCACAACGAACAAAGGCAGCGAGTGCACATGCAGCTGATGCAGGAGGGAGGAAGCAGCTTCAACTCAGAGAGGAAAGAACAAGCACCCGCCTAGGATCTTGGGTTTGTGTCTGTAGCTTCCGTCCAAAACCTGGCTAGACTGCTTGGATCCACGTAATTTGGGAATCCCAAATGTGGGAAACTCTGGGGGAGTAGGGTCACTGGGCCGACACAGCAGGCACCACTTACCAGCGCAGGGCGATTTTGATGGGAGTGGTGAGGCACGACGTGAACAGGTCGGCTGGGAGGTCGGGGATCATGGGCAGGAGCTCGTTGGCCTCACAGGCTGCCAGCTGAATGCAGTTCTTCATCGACGGGGGCAGAGGCATCTGCGCCAGTGGGTGGTTCGGGTTAATCGCAGCGACCTGCAGGGGAGCACCGAGGAGGAGAGTGACTGGGCTGTTGTGCACAACCGGAGAGAGAGAGCAGAGAACTAACGCCGAAGGAGAGAGTCTGTCAACTGAGGCTTAAGGCTCTTGGTATCCCCACCAAGTCCTTTGGAGAGAGGCACGCTGTTGAACTCTCTCCTGGAGAGTAACTTCGAGGTCTCATGACCAAGGTCCCTCTGATGCTGCCACGAGGAGTGGTCTCCGGTAAATCAGTATTCTTTATGATTTTCCTGTTAAGGTCCCTCCTTACTCTCTGATTACACCAAGGTCCACATATATTTCCCTCCAGGGCCCTTACAGTGTCTTACTGTTTATTTTAAAATTCGGTCTTTAACCCAGCATAACTTTATGTTGGCGTATTTACTGACACGGAACGACGTTCAGGGTTAGAAAGTGAACTCCATCACCACCACTAACATCACCACCAAAAAGCAGACTGCAAAACCTGAGTGTGAGTGCCGACCTATCAGCCCCAGAAAGACCAGAAAGCAGATGCAGAGAGGGCCCCTGGCCTGCAGTGAGTCAAGGCTGAGGCCATCTTCTCATCTCCTTATCGGATTTCTCTAGATGTCCTACAAATGTGCATTAACTTTGTAACCAGAGAAAAAGGCTTGTTTAATACAAAATTTTATTTCCCTTTAAAGCAGAAACAGTAATACTTGCTTGACATATCCTTCAGTGAGATTTTTGGTAAGGGAAGAGTACCAGACATGAAGCTGTAGGCACACTGAATTTTAGGAAGGCACCAAGGTAATTCTTATATGCTGTGAGGATGCACAAAAAATTTGTTTTTGACTCAATGAAATCTAATTAAAAGTATAAATCTTTTTTAAAAATAATGCAATGCATTCAAAAGTTTAAAAAAAAATCACTAGGGGGCTGACCCAGTGGTGTAGCAGTTAAGTTTGCATATTTTGCTTTGGGGGTCTGGGGTTTGCCAGTTGGGATCCCAGGTGCAGACCTACGCACTGCTTATCAAGCCATGCTGTGGCAGGCGTCCCATATATAAAATAGAGGAAGATGGGCATGGATGTTAGCTCAGGGCCAATCTTCCTCAGCAAAAAGAGGAAGATTGGCAGTGGATGTTAGCTCAGAGCTAATCTTCCTCAAAAAAAAAAATCCCTAGCCTGTTAGATATGTGGCTTCACTATGCCTTCAAGAAAAAGAGCAGTATTCAACAAAAGCCAGGACTCTGATGTAACCAATCACAGTCACTCTAGCATTGCAGATTTTGATTCCCCTCCCCTCACATGTGGCACGTATGTGACAATTTTGGTAATCCACAACAGATTTTGCTGCCGTTTTCAGAAATATGAGGTGTCAAGAATTCACAGCATTTGGGCAGTAAAATTTAATAAGTGTACACACGGCTCTGCCTGCTCCTGGAAAGAGCAAGGAAGAACACAACGTCGGAGAGAGTTCCCCAGCAAAGCGCCTTCAGCTCAGCTCGGGGAAGCAGGGCTGCGATGCTCGGAGATGCAGGATGAGTCATCAGGCTTGGAGTAGGAAGGTGAGGAAGGGAGGACTGGGAGCCACTGGCACCTCCCTCGGGGCTGAGAAGGCTGAGGAGACAGAAGATGGACGGTGAGGCAGCAGCGAGAGAGGGAACAGACAACACAGGAAGATTACACAGGCTGCTGGAGAGAGAATCTGCGTTTCCTGTTCTTCAGTTGCCCTGAATCATGATGTTTGAGTATAACATTTAGGTCACTAAAATAATGTAAAATAAAACCCAGAAAATATTCATTTACAGGTTCATACAACTTTCAGGACCCCGTCATTCACTCATCTCCAAATATCCATCACTTGCTCAGAATGAAAAGCTATTCACCTCTGGGCCCCAATGTACCCATCAGCCTGTCCTGCTCAGGAATTTGCAAAACACAGCTCCAGCTCAAACCCTACAAGATGAAATTTAATGACTGAACACATCTCCTCTTAATGCAGTTTTATTTATCATGCCATTCAGCAACGAGGACCTGGAGAATCATGTTACAGAATGTGGATTATTCCACCTCCAGAACCTCTAAATTATTTGCTACGTAAGCGACTCCCCGGGTTTAAGTGCCGGAGGGGCAGACCACTCTCCTTCCAGGAGGACCAGAGCAGCTCCACCAGGAACAGGCGCCGGACGTTCTACATGATGAGCAGTGAAGACAGCAGAAGGGTCAGGAAGGCATAATTTTTAACCACCAACAGCTACCAATTTTTTCCTGACTTGAAAAGAATGTTTATGTGTCTTGGTTTTACTCCTCCGTTTGCATAGCTGTTGATGCTTCTCAAAGCTGTCTCTCATTTACTATTTCACTTGCTTTATACAACATCCCCACGAGGTAAGTTTTATTTCCATTTCTAAAGTTTTTTTATGATGAGGCAACAGAAACCCCAAGAGATGAGGTGAACTGTCAGCCACTCAGTCAGTATGTGGGCCAAGAGAGTGGAAAACTACTCCTGTTATAGGGCATTTTTCGCTCCACCATCCCATCCGGACCCGCCTCAATCTATGCCAAGCACCTATGACCAAACATGAGCACCCTGTGGGTACTTTCCCAACAGCACTCTCAGCACTTTTTACATTAAAATACACATAAAGCTACACTCACTCATATATACCTGACACATTGATTGTGACACGAAAAGCGCTGTAATTATCATTGCTGATAAAACTTTGTTTTTAATATCTCAAATTTCTCAAAAGGAAGGTAGTAAAGGCTGTAGTTTTATTATATTTTATTTATATATTATATATAATTTATATTTTTATATATTTATTATTATTATTTATTATTAACTCATTCTACCACAGGACCATTAAACTCAGAATACAAATTAAACTTTAGTATACTTAATTAATAAATAAAACAAACTTTTTAATAAAAAATGAAATTTTTAGAGGACTGGGTTTTTTTTTATTGTGATAAAATATACGTAACATAAAATTTACCATTTTAACCATTTTTAAGTGTACGGTTCAGTAGCAGTAAGTACATTCACATTATTCAACCATGCCCAGAGTGGGTTTTTTAGAGAAAAGAGACGGCAGAATCACATTTAAAATCCTCCCCTCGGCTCCCGCTCTCTGAGCTGAGATAGCACCAGCGCAGCAACTTGCTCCACACAGGAAATCAGCTTCTAGGTCTGCTGTGACAGCCCCGCCAAGAAGATGACTGGGCCGGGTGCGAGGTGGCTCTGCAGCTCGTCAGCCCTGAGTCACGCAGGAAGATCGCAGAGGCTGCAGATGTGTCAGAGCTGCCCCACACCGGCCTCCGCTGATGGGCCCGGGGAGGCTGCGGCGTGCCGCTCTCCGCCCCACGTGCCTTCTGAGAGGGCGCTCTCCCCTGGCCCGGGAGAGGGGCTGCGGGCAGAGAGAAGACACGGGAGCGGGAGCGTGCAAACCTCGGGGGAATGAAGCGTCAGTCCTCAACTGTGAGATGGAGCATTTGGGATGTCTGTCTGGGAGACGGCAGACTTACATTCTTCTCATGAGCACCACTGCCACTGGGCATAGAAGTAAAAGAACGGCTGACAGATGATTAAAGGAAACAGCTTTAAGCAGAAAGAAACGGACATTTATGTAAAAACCAGATTCAATATTCTCATTTTCCTTTTCAAAGAGACACGTATTTTCATATCTGAAATATCAGAGTGGTTTACTAGTTTTAACTTTTCTGTTTCTAATTTGCTTCCACGTTAAAGTTACTTTCTAACCGAGCTGAGCACTGAACAGATCCTCTTGCCACAATCTCTCAACGCGGCAGCTCTTCTGTCTTTGCTACTGTTTTCTACTGAGCTTCTGAAATCTAACCCTTCTCAAGAAGTGAAGCAGTTTGTCACACCAAGGCCACCTTTCTCCCAGGTCAGTTTTAGAACATAGCCCCCTACCGGGAGGTGAGAGGAGTGGGTTCCTCATGCACAGGCAGCCACATGGCAACTCGGTGGGTTTTAAGAGAACTTCCTTAGGTATCAAGAAGTCTGTGTGCTGTCGGCTGAAGGTGATGCTGCCGCAGTCCCGACACAGCCACGTGGAACTGTTAGGTAGCGAGTTTACTCAGTACGTCTGTGTTATGACTGCCTCAGTCTGCACCTCATGGTCCACTAGCATTTGGCCCAAAGCCTAGCAAAGTACCTGGGACATAGGAGGCACTCCATGAATGCTGAACAAGGAAATGAAACAGGTAGATGTAGAACTGTCTTTATCCCAAATATGTCTATGAGAATCTAAATTTCCCAATTCAAAATGTGGTTGACAGAAACCCTAACTACTTAATAAGCCCCTTGCAGTTCGCTGGAGTCTAAACAAAGAAGGCATCCAGTCTGGCTGCAGATGATCTGAAGTATGCTTCTGTCGGCACCTGTTCAGCAGGAAGCACTCTGTCAAGTTTAATTCCTTCTTTCCCACCTCACCTCTGGGTGCACAGAAGGCACACGAGAGCTCTGATCTAGAGTAATTAGAATCAGTAACATTTAAAAAAAAAATGACGTTCAAGGCAAACGATTCCACCAATGAATCATTATTTTTCAGGCTTGCTAACCCAGAAACACAAAAAAAATCTATTTTAAAGGATGAGTTATTTCCCATACATTATTTTGGTTTTGTATTTATCTATGATGTTGACCTTTTAATTGCAATTATTCTTTGGAAAGAATCTGCGAGTGAGGCTAACTACTAGTGAGTCACAGAACTTTCACAAGGCACCCAGGCGTGGAAGTGCACCGTTCCAGCTGGGAGCCATCACTCATCCTGAAGGACACATCCGAGATACAGTGTTACCCAAAGAGCTTTCTCCTGGGGAATCTAGAGACTCAAACACCAGGAAGATTTTCATCTTTAAAAGCTCACTAGAGTCTCTGAGGGATATGGGAAAGATTTAGAAAAATCTTCAGATGCGATGCACAGCAATCAGACCCAAAAAAGACATCTGCTACATCTTCCACACGTGTGGGTAATGGAGCTCACACACTCAGCTCAGGAGAAGCCTGGCCAGGCAGCTCACTCAAGGCCTGCGAGCCACTCGCTCCAGAAAGCACTGCTGCTGGGGTCGCAGGGGGAGCGCCTGCATTTCTCATCTTCTAAATAAAACTTTGACCTTGTGCTGCTGCTTTCCCACATATACATATATACACAAGAGACATCTTTATAAAGAGATAACGGCACTGACAATTTGAGGCGTCTTCAACAAGTGAATTTCTGAAAATAACAACTACTTGGTAATAATTCCAGTTCTAACTTAAAGCAACTTTTATTCTCAAGTCAATAACACCTACTTACAACGGACATTTTTGCAAAGTTCAGAGAGAGACTAAGATGTAAAGAAACCAGTGTACTGCTCACCCAGCTCATTTCAAAGGTATTAATGGAGCATCTATCATGTGACAGACACTGTACTAAAATCAGCAGATACAAAGTAGGACTTTTTTATAGATAGTTTATATAATTATATATATATATATATATCTTATATTAAATAATAATTTAAAAACCAAGTGGTACTTATTGCTTGTGGCTATGGAATCTAGGCCAAGAGAGGAGGACTCCCTTTTGTTGGATGAAGACTTGTAATGATACCAAGAAAGCCTTCAACGTTGCCCTTCAAAGGGCAGCTAACCCTTTATAGCAATAGTTTGTCACAATTACCCTGATAGTTTGCACAAATGGACCAGCCACTGTTTTAAAGCCATTTAGCTGTTAGCAATTGAACAGTTTCTAAAATGCTCTAGAATCATTCTATAACTCAGGGAAGATGCTTAATGAGAAATAATAACTAAATTATACTCCCCAATTACTCTTACTCAGCAACTAAAAAAAAGTAGATACTTAAAAATTCTGCAAACTTTTACATCAAGAAGAGAATTTCCATTTTTTGGTTATTATGAATAATGCTTGCTATGAACATCTGTGTACAAGTTTTTGTGTGAACACGTGCTTTCAATTCTCTTGGGTACAAACCTAGGAGTGGAACTGCTGTGTCATACAGTAACCCTAAGTTTATCTGAGGAATTGCCAGACTGTTTTCCACAGTGGATGCACCATTTTACATCTGCACCAGTAGTGTGTGAAGCTTCCGATTCCTCCACATCCTCGTCAACACTCGTAATTATCCATCTTTTTTATTCTAGCCATCTTAGAGGATGTGAAATGCACCTCATTGTGTTTTTGAGTCATTTCCCTAGTGACTGACAATGTCCTTTTCTTGCCTTATTGCACTGGCTAGAACTTGCAGTACTATGTTGAATAAGAATGGTGAGAATGGACATCCTAACCTTGGACCTAATCTTAGGGGGGAAAACCTCAGTCTTTTATCATCAAGCATGATGATGGCTATATTTTTTTATTATAGATGCTCTTTATAAGGAGAATAAGTTCCCTTCTATCCCTAGTTTCTGAGTTTTTTTTATTCCGAGAGGGTGCTGGATTTTGTCAAATGCTTTTTTTGCGTCAATTGATATGATCATGTAATTTTTCTACTTTACTCTACCGGTATGGTGAATTACATTAATCGATTTTTTGAATATTAAGCCAGACTTGCATACCTGGAATAAATCCCACTCAGTTGTGGAGTATAATTCTTTTCATAGATTACTAGGACCGATATGCTATTTTTTTTTTTTTAAGGATTTTTGCATCTAAGTTTGTGAGAGATAATGGTCTGAAGTTTTTGGTGGTGTTTTTGTATTTTGTACTGTGCGTCCATTTTGGCATCACAGTAATAATGACCTCGAAAAATGAATTAGGAAGTGTTTCCTCCCTCTTCTATTTTCTGGAAGAGATTGTGTAAAATTGGTGTTAATTCTTCTTTAAATGTTTGGTAGAATTCTCCAGTGAAAGTCTCTGGACCTGGAGATTTCCTTTGCTGGAACTTTTAAATTACAAACTCAATTTCTTTAGTGCTTGTAGGATTGTTCATATTATCCATTTCATCTTGGTTGGGATTTGGTAGTTTGTGGTTTCATAGAAATTGTTCCATTTCTTTGAAGTTGTCAAATTTATGAGCGTAAAGTTGTTCATGGTATTTCCTTATTATTCTTTTAATGGTTGCAGGATCCTGATTCTTCTCTATTTGTTAGTCTTGCTAGAGATTTATCTATTTTATGGATTATTTCTGAGCATCAGCTTTTTGTTTCATTGGTTTTTCTCTACTGTTTTTCTGTTTTCAATTTCAATGATCTCTGCTCTTACAGTCATTATTTTCTTTCTTCTGATTACTTGGGCTTACTTTGCTCTCCTTTTCTAGTTTCTTGACATAGTGCTATGGTCTGAGTGTTTGTGTCTCCCCCAAATGCATATGTTGAAATCCTAACCCCCAAAGGTGACGTATAGTGGGGCCTTTGAGAGGTGCTTAGGTCATGAGGGTGGAGCCTCATGAGTGAGAGTAGTGAGCTTATAAAAGAAACCTGAGAGCTCCCACGTCCCCTTCCACTATGTGAGGACACAGCAAGACGACGCTGGATGTGAACCAGGAAGAAGGCCCTCACTCAACCATGCTGGTGCCTTCATCTTGGATTTTCCAGCCTCCAGGACTGTGAGAAATAAATTTCTGTTGTTTATAAGCCACACAGTCTGTGGCATTTTGTTATAATAGCCCCGAAGGACTAAGGCGGGTAGGAACTTAGATTATTAATTTGATACTTCTCTTTTCTAGCATAAGGATTTAGTGCTGTAAATTTACCTTTCAATTGCTTTAGCTGCATCTTATAAATACTGACGTTGTATATTCATTTTCATTCAGTTCAATGTATTTTTTTAAATTTCCCTTGAGACTTCTGACCCATGAATTATGTGGTGGTAATTTTTTTCTGAGATTTTTCTGTTGTCTTCCCATTATTGACTTGTAGTTGATTCTACTATGGTCAAAGAACATACTCTGTGTGATTTCAGTTAATTAAGATTTGTTGAGGTCTGCTTTATGGCTCAGGATATGATGTACCCTGATGAATGCTCCACAGACACTTGAAAAGCACAGGTATTTTGCTGCTGTGGGGTAGTGTTGTATAAATGTCAATGCAATCCTTATAACTGACATTTCAACATAGATGATTGTTTCATCTGCAAAAAAAGACAGTTTAATTTCTTCTTCTCCAGGCTGTATGCTTTCTTTTTCTTTCCCTTGACTTGTTGCACAGGCTAAGTCTTACTGTACAAAGTTGAAGAGAAATAGTAAGAATGAGCATCTTTTCCTTGCTTCTGACCTTAGTGTTAAGAAAACCACTGACCTGCTACCCCTCCCCTCCAGTTGATAATTTCCCCGTGGCCCTCCTCCTCTACCAAGGCTCCATGTTCAACCAGTTTAAGGCAGCCATTTCTCTGGTTGCCACCAGAAGCTCCAGTGTCCTGTGCCACCACAGATCCTTTAAGAGAGAAGATCTGGCCATTGCCCCAGTATCCTCTAGCTTCAGCTTAAGGGAAGGCTGAAGCCTCTCAGCTTGGGTGGGTAGATAGCAAGCAGGGCCAAGAAGATGGGTCCTGCTGGGAACCAGTGTCCTGCACATATCCTATGGTGTTGGCCGTAATCTGTGGTCCTGAATATTAAGCAATTTCTGGGTTTTTTTTTTTTTTTTTTGAGGAAGATTAGCCCTGAGCTAACTACTGCCAGTCCTCCTCTTTTTGCTGACGAAGCCTGGCCCTGAGCTAACATCGTGCCCAACTTCCTCACTTTATATGTGGGATGCCTACCACAGCATGGTGTGCCAAGCGGTGCCATGTCTGCACCCAGGATCCGAACCGGCAAACCCTGGGCTCCCAAGAAGCGGAACGTGCACACTTAACCACTGCGCCACCGGGCCGGCCCCTCTGGCATATTTTAAAACAGATGATATTGGAAAAAAGGATTAAACTCTAAGACTTAACTTTGGATAAGTTCTCAATTTCATGATGGCTGCAAACAGTATATTATATCATGGATTTGGACTAATAATTTTTTTTCACATCTCATACAAACCAATCAAAAATCAAACATATTCACTGAATCACAGACACGTCTGAAAAAACAAAGGTAGTTTATTCAGATATATATTTACTTATCAGACTAAATCTGTAAATATCTCCTGAGCATCTACTTCATATGAGAGGCATGTTGACAGGTTTATGTAATAGATTTAAATTACAGCTGACAACCCCAACAGAACAGATACTTCAAGATAACATATAATTGTCAAATTAATTGTGTAAAAACTTGCTATATGAGGCCAGCTGAGGAAGATTTCAGGCTCTATGTCTATGAAGAAAGTAGAATTTTACTTACCCCTTGAAAGTTGAGTGTACTAATGACACTTTGCTTGTCTGTGGATTTCAGTTAATACCATCAGCCGTGAGGGTTCCTAAATTTTTTATGCAGAGAAATCATTTTTCTTTCTCCCAAAGCCTTCAAATTAGGAAACTAGGAATGGTAAAAGGCACCAAGAGAAGAGAACTCAATCTTCCCAAACAAACTGCAGAAGGGATGGTGCACAGGTGCACAGAGGCAGCAAAGAGCTCGGAGACTGATTGTGTGTCATTCCATGGCACAGGCTGACGATGGATAAAATGTACAAACACGCTACAGACTAGAAAACGTCACATGAGTGACAGGGAGTAGTGCCCAGAGGCCCTGCCGTGGGGCCTGTGCTCTGTTCCGCACTCTGCTGGTGCCTCCCCAGGGCTGCCCTCCCACCCCGTGCTGCCCTTCTCCTCCCAGCTCTCACTTGCAGGAAAGGCCCTGGTCTTCTGGAGGCTCCTTCTCTCACCACTGCTCTTCCACGCCCTGCCTATTTTCTGATTAGCAAATCAGCTCACCAGAGCACTTGAGGACCAGCCGTCCCCACTGGATTCTTTATTTGCCTAATGGCTTTATTCTCCCCAGCCAGGCACAGTGGAGGTAGCTGTGTGGGTCCCAATTAAAGGAGTTTCTGCCGTAGTTGTTTGAGATTAATCCCCCCACTCTCCTATAAACAGTTGAAATGGTAGGATTTCTTCTCAAATACAAATGCGACTCTCTTCTGGTGTTTCCTGTGTGTGTGTGTGTGTGTGTGTGTGAGAGAGAGAGTGTGTTTCAACTACACTATGTTTCCTAACAATATTGTTTTGAAAGCCTTCGCTCTTATGAATTCTCACAGCTTACTATACATAAAGTGTATGGTACGGAGGGGAGAACTTGGCCAGCCTCTATTAAAAAGAGGGTGAGAAACTGTCCCGAGAGTGTGCAGAGCAGCAGGAGGGGAAGGCGGTACACCAGCCAGGCCTCGAGTGGCACAGGCAGGAAGACCGGGTCGCCTGAAGATCTGTCACCCGGACAGACCACTGCTCACCTGTGTGCCTGAAGCCAGGTCTCCTGCAACTGCCCACCACTGCCTCCCCAGACAGCACTCGGGCGTTTGCTTCTCTCAAGAGTTACTGGTGTATCTGAGGAAAACTAAGTTAGCTGGTGCAGTCGTCAGCATCCCAGAAAAATAAGGCCCTCTGCACTGTGCCTCTGGGCGCCCTGTGTGCAGCCAGCTCCCCAGCTGCCTTCCGTCTGGTGACAGTTCCCACCACGGACACGCGGCAACAGTGGGGAGTTTCTCTTCATTCTTTAATATGAGACACAACAAAGAATCGTCCTAAGTCTCCGGTATAAAAGAGAACAATCCAAATAAATCATAAGAGAAAAATTTATACTGGAGGAAATGGAGATGACTTAGAAAAGAGGAGAATACCTTTTAAAAATCCACAAATTGTCTCATTTAAAAATTAAAGGAGAAAAAGAATAAAGTTATCACAGGATAGACTTCTCATTTCCCTACCACCTACAAATGACAACTACAAAGTTAAAGAAGGAAAAGAATGGGAGGTATGAAAACAATTATAGTGTGAAAGATACAGATGGACAAGCCTTGAGCTCCTGTAAAATCAGCACCGTGGACCCCCAAGCTAGAGACAAACATCCCAACAACTGCAAGTCCACGGGGATAAACTCAGACCCGAAAATTCCATTTAGTAAACAGTGAGCAAGACAGATACCTTCCTATAGATAACCTCAGAATTACCCTGTGGAATTCAGAAATCCCAGACAGACATCATAACACTACAAATATTAACCTTTTTAACACAGAGTTGACTTCTGCTGCAAATTCCACGGACACCCATGCAATGTGCTGTCTACAGCACTAGCAAAGGAACTGTAAGATTTCAAAATATGAATTCTTTAGTTCCATGGGATGCACATTTAACCTTTTTTTAAAGAAACCTGAAGATTCTGGTGTTAATCATTTTTGTCAGAATTACTTAGTTTAAATATCTGACATAAAGTTTAGTCACAGCAATGGGTACATGAGGATAATGTATTATATATCAGTTCAAATACAAGATTTCAAAATAGAAAATAGAGTTGCAAATCATTGTGGATTCAGTGATGCCACAGAACCAAGTTTGTTTCTTGCTATGAAAACGAGTGTCCGTTTGACAGGTTTCTGTGCTGCTGGATGGTACTGCTAGAGTTAAGAGGAGTGGATCACACAATAGTGTTTAGAGAATGTCAGCTAAAAACATGATTTACTTGGAAGCATCATGAGAAAAGCTTTGCAAAGGGCAACAAGTAGTAAGAGAATCATGCCACCGGGGTGACGGTTGAACTGCCATCAGAGCCTATTCCTAAAACGCGGCAACGATTCTGCAGGAGGAACTCTCAGGCTACTGCCATGGCGCCCACCAAGACACTGTCTGTGCTCCAGTCCTCCGCCTGGGAGGATGGTTATGTTCAGGAGCAAGTGTTCCTGGGGCACGGTTCAGCCACTCTGTCTCTGTAAAAGAAAAGGCACTATTGTTCCTCCCACTAGACATCAAGTTGCTCACTTGCTTCCAAACAAAAAGAGAGAGATTGCCTAGGTTCGCCACCATGCTTGACTGCTGTCTTCAGTGAAGAGCTGTAACTGCCTGTGGGAAATAGCCACCAGAAGCAGAAGTGATGGATACAACTTCATAAAGACTGTTTCAAAGAGAATGTGTTTGAGATTTAGTCATCCTTTCTTTTTACAGACCAAAGATTTAATGTCCAAGATAAAAGCTGTTTCAAAAATCTTTTTCTTTCTCTCTCTCCAACTCATTCAACATATATGTTGTATATCATGAATATAAATATCCTTCTATGGCTTATGTCTGAATGTAAGTAGTTGTACCCCTGGATTCCTGGTTAGAGTTACACGAGGCCAGCGGGCAGACTTTTCAAGTACATCTACTCATCCACTGCAAGAAGCAACAGTGATATTGCTTAGTGGAAACAGCCTAAAATTCCATTCCCAAACTGTCAATAATGCATGTGGATAGAATGAAGACATTTCAGACACGCAACGTGGCTGACACTCGTCATCAGATAGTCCGATACCCATTCCCCACTACAGGAGGGTGGCCACATGGCCCTGCTCCAATACACGAGATAGAGGGGAAGTCAGCTCTGCTTTCCTAGTAAGAGAGACAGATGTGCTGGCACCACCTTTCCACACCTCTTCCTGCCTCAAAGACAGATGAAATGCCTGGAGCCATGGTGGGCACACTGTAACCATCAAGATAAAACATCAACCGGCTAAGGAAGCCAGAGTGGGAAGATAAAAACAGCCTGGGTCCCTGATGGCATTGCTGAATAATTAAATCATTTGCCTCAGAGAGCTTAGTGAAAAAGACAAACTGTTATTTGTTTAAAAACCTATAGTGAGATTTTTCATTACTTACAGCTGAAAGCATTCCAAATGCAAACATCTAAGGTCTGAGAAAGATTACTCCCATACATCCTTTCTTAGGTTGTTACTTGCAGATTTGCCCTAGCAGAACAAAGGAGACAATCAAGAAAGAGGAGGAGATGGGATCTAGAACATAGTGGATGCATCCAGGAGAGCCATAAGGGAAATCCCAGGACGACGGCTACAGAGCAGGCCTGCTTAAAACAATCACCTGGATGTGGCAGTGGAGAGCTGGGGAGGAAGACACTTTGGGGAAAGGGCATTTTCTGAGATTTGATGCTATCCTTGTGAATTTGGGGACTGAAGAAACGTTAAACATCTAAGTCAAGAAGAAAAGAGAAAATTTCCAAGAAAATCAAAGAAACAAACAAAAACGGTTATTAAAACGGAAGTCACAGCACCCTACTTAGCCATTCAATGAACAATATTTGCATGGTCATAATCAGGGAATTGAGCTTTACTGTTTGTTATTTTTTAGAATCAACCCAGATACAAAGCATGGGGGCTTAATTATGGTCAGAGAACAGAAGATAATCATAAAGTAAAAGTGCAGATGACAGAGTTTCAAAGGTCAAGAGGCAAAAGAAAGTCTAAGGAAGCTAAGAGCCTAAAAACCAAAAGATACTACCGATCACTGATGAAACTAGAGATAAAAACATATTTAAAATTGCAAAGGTTACAAAGTCTAGAGAATCCAGACAGAGAGAGATAACTACGTGGCAGTGGGGAAATGGGGAGAGGCCATTTAGTGCCCCCCCTTCAATTTCCCTTTAGAATTCACTGTTTAACGCAAACACCAAATACAACTTAAAACTACCATGTAACGTGTCTTTACTGTCAAAGTTCTATATAGTTTCTCCAATTCTTTAAATACAATTTACTAATGGCAGCTCTGTTTTTGGTTTGTATGACGACAGAAAGGCCATAGGTAACCTAAAATTCAGGAATCAAGGAGTGGTAGTATAAGCATATTATTTACACGTGTAGAGGTACTCAGTGGAGGAACTAGAAACATGAACAGTTAAAGGAGGTTTCCATCAGTAGCAGTCTTGACCGGGGAGGAGTCAGGCCAGGAACTATTTCATTCATTATAAGTCCTCTCTAATATTTGATTTTTAAAATCATGGCATACTAATTTCGTAAAAATAAAAATACTTATTTTAAAAAGAATGTTGAAAGCAGAAAGATTGGAAGATTTTCCTTAATTTACAAATTACAAAGCAATATGACAATGAAAAAAGCAATACGACAAATAAAAACGTAGAAGACGGCGGAGTGACGGACGCGCGTGTCCTGGCTAGAAGGACGTTTGAGTTGTGTGTGGTCGTTTGCACTGCGCTCTCCAGAGGCCGTCCTCAGCCTCGCCTGCAATGGTCCTGTGAGATGGGCGTCCACAGCAAGGAACCCTCCCGGTCCCAGCACAGTGCTGTGCGACCAAGAACACGAGGCCGATAATCATCCTTAAAATTTATGTCGCGCAGACTTGTGTCCATGTTTATTACTCGGAGGCTTTCTGGTCCAAGGAACCATCTTCCTGCATTATATTTAATCACTTTTTACCCTCTTTATTGTTTAAACACTGGCACAAACCACTTTATCTGCCAATTTCTTTCAGTTCACATGTTATCATTTACCAATAAAAGTGCTAAAATGTATTGTAAATTTACAAAGAATTTGGTCAAGTGTAAGAGGGAAATAATTTTTTAAAAGAATAAACCTAAGAGGCCATATAGGACTGCTATTTCTACAGCAGATAATAAAATGACTAACGTGAACATTAAGATACATGCTAAGAGCCAATTTTATCTTTTCAATTTCCGCTGTTTATGCAAGAGACCAAACTGAACAATAGCCAATAACAGTAAGTGTATTGGAAAAACATAAGACTTATCTACACGTAATTAAAAAAAGGACTGAAGATAAAAGTCAGAGCTAATTATAGAACATATGGTAGAACTTTGCATTGCCGTCTCTTTGCCACTTCAGATAACATACTTTTCATTTGCTCTCTTCCATGAGGCATTAGTCAATTAAACATTTTTTTCCCAAAAAAGATGCATGGAAATCTTTTTCGTTGCACTTGATGAAATGAACAGTTTCTTAGGCTGATTAATCCTTGGCAACACACAGAGAATACATACAGGACTGACAGAGCAGATACCCAAAGTGCTGCAAAGAAAACATTTAGTCTCATGCAAGAGAGAGAAATGCTTGCTTTCTGCTGAAAGGGGTGGAGAGAGGCCATATTTAACATGTTTTAATTAACTAAGGCTGATGTATTGGTCTTTCTTAACCACCCGAAGCTCATAAATTGGGTATAAAAACCAGGCAGAATTCTTTGGCATTTTTATTTACATATTATAAATGTAAAAAAAAAATTTTTTGCAATATTTATGACTTGATGCGAGAAAAAGCAAATTATCTCTCGCCGCTTTGATTTTTTTAGTGCTCATCAGATAACCTATCCCTTGGTTAAACCTAGATGAAATGCCCAAAAGCAAGGTAAAAATTTGATGATACAAAACTTAATCTTCCCCTTCTCTTTTTATAGAATGCAAAAATAATAACTGTGGCACTTGGTTCCATTTTCAAGGATAAAGGGCATTTTATTTATCAGTCACTCTTATGCAATGTTCTGCATAAGGGCTTAATTTATAAATATGAAACATTAAACTGTATGACAGCAATATCCTCCGATGAAATGTGAAAAAACATAACAATACATTAAAATTGGATAGACCCAAAAAGGCTTGAGGAAACATGTACTCTGGACCATTTTTGCTCCTGAATTGAGTTTCCTGCACTGTAACCAATCAGAATTCATGACTCCCTCGAGGCTGCAGAATATTTTATTCTCACACTTTCGTGTAGGCCACAGGATGGAGGCCTCTTAATTGAAACTACCTCTTCGATTTCTCTTTAGAATTCACTGTTTTTTCAAACATCAAATATTAATTAAAACAACCAAGTAAAATGTCTCTTCACGATCAGAGCACTGCACTGGCTTTCCAGCTCTTTCAACGGAAGCCACCAATGGCAGCTGTTCTGGTTTATTTTCTGTATTTAGCTTAGTGGGTTTTTGTTTGTTTTTTAACACAAAAGAAAATAGAATTGAGGCAATAACAAAGTGCTAGTGGAACTGCAGACTGTGCCCAGATATGGGTCCATTTCTCCTAAAATGAATGTGTCTGCTTTATTTTAACATTTATCTCAGAGGTAGAGACCAGTGGAGCATAAATCAACTCTGTTAATGTTACCACTTAATTAATGTTCAGATTAAAAAAGACACTGAGTAAAATGAGATGTATATATGAGCCTACAAGCTTGTACCGAGGACCTCCCAAGTTCTTTGTCATGGAATACACCTGTGCAATTCTCCACTCAAAGAATGAAGGGAAGCACCACCTGGAGCCCAACACCCACCCCACTGCACCCCACCCCACCACACCATCCCAGAGAAAACAAAACAAAGACTCAGCCCCAATCCCGGGGCATTCGAGTGCCTCACCTCCAACTCCTGCTCCCTCTGCAGGGCAAACTGCTTGAAGGACTTGACGATAAGGCCAGCATTGGAGCAGTCGTAGACGAATATCGACGGGCTGCCCATCCACGTCTGCAGGTCATATATAGACAGAGGGATGTACTGAGTGTAGTTCTGGAAAACAAACAGCGCACAGTGTGACTTACACCTCGAGAACTCTGCTTGCTAACCAGCACCTGCATGTCAAGGAAGGGACAACACAGTGGGCGTAGCCGTGGAGAGAGTTCTTGAGCTATCGTCTCTACACACCATAAGTGACAGCACACCAAGCTCCTCCACCATCAGCCCATACGCTGTTTCACGCAGCAGTGGGAGTGCTGGACGGCTGTCACAGCTCCATCCCTGGCCCCGGACTCCTCTGCAGTTGCCACCTGGTTCAGTGGCCCGCTGTCTCCTGGGAACACGGCTCATTCCCACTGTGAGATGACCTTCCATGTATCCTACCGGAGACCTTCATTCTTTACTCCTCCTCTCCCACCCGCTCACCCCAAACCATAGCTTTCTCTTATGACCTAAGGACGTGCGTGCTACGTGCACCACTGCCTGCGCACCGTTTTACTCAGTGACTTCTCTGTGCTCACGTAACATAACATGTGCCTCGCTCACAAAGGAGATAAGCTCTGAAGAGTTGGTCAGGTCCTCAAATTGACGTTTGCCTCATCGTCCCTTTCATTTCAGAGCTATTAACTTTATCCTCTAGATGATTAAAAAAAAAATCACACTTAGGGGTACAAGTGGATTTGGCCTTGTAATTTTTTTTCAAATCACAGAACAATCACCTATTAACACGAATTCACGGAGCAAAATATTTTTCTGGACTCACTATACTGTTCAGCACTCGAAAACACTCCTGTGATTACTGATAAATGTAGAAAAGTACCTCCTCCTCTCACCAGAGAAACGATTAAAATCCTCACTCAAAGGTAACATTTTCAAGTAGTTCTTGACATAGAAGGCTGTCACTTATTTACCCTCCTCTGCACCACAAGTCAAAGTGGTGAAACTGGCAGAAATCAATGCTGCGCACTGACAGTAAAGGGCACTGCATTTCCCAGCAGCTGGGCCGCAAACACCGCCTCTGGTGTTGCTGACGGGATTGTTTACAACGCAACACGAAAAAGGGCAGAAGACAAGAAGACCACACAAGGCCCAGAGAAGGCTGGCATCGAAAGCCAGGCGGCAGAGGCTCTCCCGACGTGGACAGCAAAGCACCAGATGCAAGTGCCACTGCAGACAGGACAAGGCGACGTGCTGACAGCACAGGTGTGTGGAGCGCAGACACAGACATCATGAGGGGACCAATGCTACTTACACTACGCTATTTCGTGTTGCTGAACTGCCCTTATCTGATGCTTATTTCTCATCATTGCATGATGCCAGAGAGCACGTGAAATGCCCGTTCTCAATGAACTCTCATTGAAGGATTCTAAAGATGTCAGTTCTTCCCTAATGAATCTACAGAGTCAATGCAAGCCCAATCAAAATACCAGCAGTGGTTTTCTTTAATGGAATTTGACAAGATATTTCTAAAGTTGGTGCAGAAGAGAAATGCACAAGAATAGCAAAAAAAAAAAAAAAATTAATAGAGAATAATGAGTAGGGACTCGCACTACCAGACATCAAATATACTATAAGTCTATGGCAATTACAGGATGATATTAGGGAGGGCAAGACCAACAAATCACTGGAAGAGAAAGTCCAGAAATAGAGTCACATATATAATTGTAATGAAGGTGGCATTTTAACTCGGTGAGGAAAGAATGAACAAGTCAAAAGCGATGCTATAAATCTAGCCATTCGTTATTGCTAACAGACTCCACACACACTCAGGGTACATTTAAAAACTAAACATAAAAGCAGAATAAAAGATTTTTATTTATTTTGGTGTGGGCCTTCTTAAACAAGTCACAAAACCCAGAAGGCTTAAGGGAAAACATAACTCACATAAAAATTATATAATTTTCATTAAAAAACATGCCAAGAATAAAGTAGGTATAACATACGTGATGGAGGATTTATATTTAGAATGTGTGTGTATGTATAAGTTTCTGCTACAGATCAACAAAAGAGGAAACAACAAGAAACAAGACACCAACAGGCAGTTCACAGTAGAAGAAACACAAATGAGCAATGATTATGGAAAGAGTTTCATGCTCTTGATTAATCATGCAAATACAAATTACAATGAGAATCATCTATCTATGTGTCTGTCTGTCTATCTATCTATCTCTCTATCTTCATCCAGCAACTTGGAAGAAATGTAAAAGGTGAACAACACCTCATGTTGACTAGGCTGTGTTCACAGGACACTGGTTTGCTGTCAGTGGGAATGTAAATTAAGGAAGCTTTTTTGGAAGGCAATCTGGCAGTACTTTAATATTTTAAATGTACATCCCTTTTGCATTCTGGGTGCCCAACCTATAGAAAGACTTGCATCTGTACACATAACTATACGTACAAGGATGTACAATATTTTTCCTGGTAAAACCTGTGAAGCTACCTAAATGCCGCTGTGGAAGAGCCTACTGGTCTAATATCTGTCTTCTCCCTCTTCTTCACCAGTGGAAGTTTTAGCTGAGCACATTTCCCAGTGTCTTTGCAGCTAAGTCTGATCTCGCAGCCAAATTCTAGTCAATGGGAAATGATCAGAAGCGAAGAGTCCAAATTCTAAGTGCTGTCCTCATGCTCACCCTTTTCTCTTTCCTTTGCCCGTGGAGGGAATGTGGACATGGCAAGCCGTCTTCGACCACGGAGAGGACAAGAGCAGAGGGATAGTAGAGCTGTGTGATGGAAGGGGCCTGGGCCCTCCAGCACGTCAATGCCACAGCAGGCCCAGATGGCCCACCGGGACTATAAGAGCCTTTTCTGGGTCCTAATTTATCTAACATGAAGTAAGCATTACACAAAAGAGGGTCCACACATCCATATAATAAAACACCATGCAGCTATACACGACTGCGGTTATTTATACACATTTCCATGGAAAGACGTTAGAGGCTTCATACGATTTTAAAACTGCAAGTTTGAGAACATCACATATAACATGATCCCATTTTGTGGGAAGAAAAGAAGTTGTGTGTGTGAAGCATCACATCCCTCGCACGTGAGCACTGCTCTACACAGAATGAGGACTCAGTACGCGTGTGCTGCGTGACTAGGTCACACACTGGCACTGAAAGAAAACACACCAAGGGACTGAGGGCTGCTCACTCCAGCTAGGGAGGGGGAGGTGTGCATGTGGGTGTGAGGGGGGTCATATCATTTCTTTTAATATTTCTGTATTAATCTTTCAGAATCTTTTATAATAGAAACTACCTGTATTTTTTAAAAATACAAAATGCACACAAACTATTAAAAGGAGGGAGGAAAAGGGTAACCTCCAGGGTTTACGATCATATAGTTCTACATTCATTCAGTATTTTCTAACGAGCAGGTATTACATATCATCTGCATAAGTAAAAAGCCTTCAGCAAATGCTCCATTAGACAGAGCAGAACATGAATAACCAGCTCCCCAGACACAGCAAGGAAGAGCTCCTCTTCCTGCCTCCCCCAGCACCTCCCTCCCACTGGTTGCCTTGCAGCCCCCACTACTAGGGGAAGAGAAAGGCCAAAATGAACCGTTTAACTGGGCAGGAACACCCCTACACTGAGAGGAGAAAGGATTTTAGCACCAGTCTGGGAAACCATTGCATTTTTATATGTTGGCAACACTCTGTTGGCTGTTTATTTACCTCCCTCAATTTTCTAGGCTCAGTGAGGAACATTCAAATACAGCTGGCGCAGCTCTGACCACATCCCTGCCACCACATCATCCGCATGACTGTCAGGAAGAGGTGGATGCTGCCATCTTTGCTGCCTTCTAGGCACAGGCCCCCAAGGCCCCAAAGGCAGCAAAGAAGCACAGAATAAATTTTAACATACCATGTTCTGGGATCTTGCCTTTTGAGCTGAAATTCAATTTTTATATTTCTCAAATATTAAAAGTTACTATTTATATTTCTGAAAGTTAATTAATGCTGTTCATTAAAATAATGAAGCACTAATACATTAGAAAATCCATTAAGAATTTTTCCTTCCATTCTCTGTGACCGCTGGCCACTGCTGGGGTTCAAGTGGAATCCTTGGCCACCCAGTCCCACTGGATGTCAGAACGTTCTCCATTTTCTAATGCTCGTCCCAGGGCCAGTAGGGCAAGAAGCCTTGGACTTTCCAAATTGGTCTTTAGCTTCATTATTTTTAGTTATGAGAGGGACTTGCATCCTATCCCACCCACAGGGAGGCTCCACCACAGAGAACGGCTTGAACGCACCCTGCGCCTCCACACACACAGGCAGTGTGGGCGTGGCAGCCTCCTGAGCGCCTGCTGAGCAGCAGACGCCTCTGCGGTGGCCTCCTCCAGCCCACAGTTTCAACCACTCGGTGTGAGGGCCGTCCTGGGACGTTCGGCAGCATCCCTGGCCTCGACCTACTACCTGCCAGTAGCACTTACTCCCTCCTAGCCCAGCTGTGATGACCAAAAGGGTCTCTGGATACTGCCAAATGTACCCTGAGGGGGCTCTCCCCTGCCTTTGAGGAGACACCATTTCACTGGAAGCATTAGTTGTACGTGGTAAGTTTAGTAAGACAGAAACAGCCTGGAAATCTGTATCCCAGAGGGAACACAAAATCAACAATACTAAACCACCCTGAGGAAAATGACCTTTGAGAACTTTAGATCTCATTTCGCATCTCAGAAAGATCCCGGGGAGTCTGTCAAGCTTCAGGACAGAATTACGGCCCTGCAATCCTGCAAAGGCAGCCCACAGAATTCCAGCCTTGGTGCTGCAGGGAAGAGCCCGCAGACGCAGGGGCGGTGGACGGAAACAACATGCAAAGTGTACCTGTCTCTTCATCCGCGGAACACGCCTGTGACGCCTCAGCTGAGCCAACCTCTGCAAGCTGGAAAATTCAGAAGCCCCCCGTGTGCACCAAAGGCCACCTGAAATACCCTAGAGCGTTTCAGGCAACAGTTTGGCTTTCCCTCACCAAAAATTACAAGTACAGAGAATTCCTAATCAAAGTATCTCTTCTTTTTCTTGAAAAAAACATATTCAAGGCCATGTTTTCATTTCAAACAAAGAAACAGAAATAGGTTTTAGATAATTTATTCATTACAATCCACTTTATCTGTCAGGTTATATTAAACATCAAAATAAAAAGCCCACTTTCTCCATCAGACTGTCCTTGCAGGCTGAGTTAACCACAGAGGCCGCCGAGCACCGCGACAAGAGCTGCAAAAGGAGGGCACTTTGTCTTCAGGTAACGCAGCCCACCTCTAAGAAGCAATGCCCCGCTTCCGAGAAGGTTCTGAGCATGCCTTCTGCCAAAGAACTTGGCATGTGAGTCGGAATTCCGGGCCAAGTTAAAATGGCATCCTCCTGAGGGGTTTCCTGTGAGCCCCTTAAGGACGCAGGCTTCCTTGTCGCCTCACAGACAGGGACTGCAGGTACACTTGGATGCGTCACCCTGGCTTTCCCTGGACTGCAAAGGTGATGCATGCGGCTGTTCTCTGAAGAGACAAGAGGCGTGTGGGCTGGCAGAAGATTCACTTGCCTTCCAAAGCGTGTTGTCTGAACACACGTCAGCCAGGAGCAGGAGGTGATGGCCCAGCAATGGGAAGTACAGGGGAGCGGTGCTTGTGAGCCACATGTGGCCACGAGCGATGCCAGACGTATGTCCGTCTGTCCAAACAGCACGAGCAAACTTTCAGTCCCTTTATTGGTCTTGTTGATACTTCTCGCGCCTTTCCTTTATTCCAGTTAAATAATTTTTTACTCCATGAGTAATTCTAAATAAATGTCATTTAAATAATAGAATTTATTGGTTTTTTAAAACTGCATCTCACTATCAAACGGATGCCTCTTACTCTGGTTTAGTATATAGCTCATTACTGATTCTGTTCAAAGATGCATCATAAAGGTTTTTCAATGTGCTATTATCAAAAAGATATATTTGTGACTTTTTAAAAGCACTATTTGTGCCAGACCAGATTTATCATTTGTTATAATCGTTACTTTATCCACATCGAGAATGCAGCAGGATCCAAAACAAAAGCTCTTAATTTTATTGTAAACTTGACCTTTCCTTTCTGAGAATTTTATTTTGTTTGCTTACAATAGTGAAGACTATCAGTAAAAACGCTGTTTCTTCAAGAGAAATGCTAGAAAACTTTGGACTGTCTAAGAGCTTCAGTTTTTAAACAATATTATTTCCTTGATGCTAAGAGATATAAACCCTTAGACCATATCTTAACTGATTTCTCAGAAGTCCCCAACTGAGTGTGCATCAGGATGGCCTGGAAAGGCAGATCTCAGGCCCCTCCCACAACAGGCTTCTGCAGTCTTGGAGGCGTCTAATAATCTGCCTTTCTTCTAAGTTCTGAGAAGCTGCTGCCGGGTCTGGGACCCAAACCTTGAGAACTGTGGTGTAGACAGTGCAAGTGTGCCATGCAGACAGAGGACATCCACACTGCAGCTTTGGTGTCACTGTACTTTTTATGCGTTATGAATAACACTTCCCAAACCCTTTTTCTTCCATCTATGATTTAGCAGTGTACACAGACTGATCAGGAAACGTTTCATGATGTGATGACATTTCAATAAAAATCTCCATTCATCCATGAGTCAACGTGTAAGAAGATTTTTCTCTACGAGTTCAATTTCTTTGATTGATTTAGGGCAATTCAGATTTTCTATTCCATTTTGGGTCACTTTTGGTAGGTTGCATTTTTTAAGGCATTTTCCATCCAATTTAAGTTGTTAAGTTTACTGGTATAAAATTATTAACATTTCCTATCTTTTCAACGTCTATAGCATATGTGATGATATCCCTTCTTCCATTCCTAAATATTGACTGATTATGTCTTCTCTTTTCTCGTGATCTATCTAGCTAGAGACTTGTCAATTTTATAGATCTTTTCAAAAATACCACATTTTAGCTATGTTAACTTTCTCTATTGCCTGTGCTCTATTTTACTGATTTGTACTCTATTTCTTTCCTTCTACTTACTTTGAGTTTGCTCACCATTTTCTCGTTTCTAAAGGTGGAAATTTAGATTTAAATGTTAAACCTCCCTTCCCTTCCGTATGAGGATTTAAGGCTATACATTTCCATGTAAGCACCTCTCTAGGTGTAGCCTACCAATTTTGACAAGCCATATTTTCATTATTGTTTAGTTCATGTTATGTTTTTTTCCCTTGTGATATTCTTTTTGAGACGTGTTATTTGATTTTCAAATATTTGAGGATTTTTCAGATTTCCTACCATTTCAGTTCCGTGTCGGAGAATACACTCTGCTTGATTCCAATCCTTCCGACTTCACTGAGACGTTTTTATGGCCCAGCCATGGCCCGTCTTGGCGAGCGCTCGCCTGCACCTGGGGACGTGTGTCCTGCGGTTGTCGGAGGAGTGTTCTATGGTAACTGAGTCAGAGCGATCGATGGTATTGGTCTGATCTTTTGTAAAGTAACTGATTTTTTTTTCTAGAAAAAATATACTATGTCTGGAGTTTTCTTTGTGACAAAGTTTTTAATTATCAATTTTAAGTTCAGTTTTAATCTAGCAATTACTGACAGACTGTTATTCAAATCTCCAACTAGAATTACGGATTTGTTTCTTTCTCCCTTCGGTTCTGGCAATCTTGATTTATGTACTGAGAACTCTCATATTAAGTGTATACACATTCAGGATGGTTTACATCTCCCTGACAACCTGACCTGTCTGTCACTATGAACTGTCCCTCTTCATTTCTGGCAAAACTCCTTGTCTTGAAGTCTATTTTCTGGTTAATAATATGGCCACTCCAGCTCTCTTACAACTAGTAGTATTTGCATGGTATATCTTTTTACATTCAACCTTTATGTCTTTATATTTAAAGTGCATCTCTCGTGGACAGCACAAAGTTTGACCTTGCTTTTTATCCAGTCTTATATAAACTCATGAAAAAACAAAGAAATTAAACCAGAATGTGGGACATTCTAGAGGATAGATAACTGATCTAAACTCTTCAAAAAGTCAGTGCCAGGGCTGGCCCAGTTGAGTCCACGTGCTCCACTTAGGTGGCCCAGGGTTCACCAGTTTGGATCCCAGGCGCAGACGCAGCACCACTTATCAAACCATGCTGTGGCAGGTGTCCCACATATATAGTAGAGGAAGATGGGCACAGATGTTAGTTCAGGGCCAGTCTTCCTTAGCAAAAAGAGGAGGATTAGCAGCAGATGTTAGCTCAGGGCTAATCTCCCTCAAAAAAAAAAAAAAAAGTCAATGCCCACTGTTCAGTGAATGAAAACACAAGTCACAGACTGGGAGAAAGTATTCACAAAACACATATCTGATAAAAGACTTGTATCTAAAATATAAAAAGAACTCTTAAAACTGAGTAAGAAAACAAATAACCCAATTTAAAAGTGGGCAAAAGATATGGACAGCCCACCAAAGAAAATCATACAGATGGCAAATAAGCATATGAGAAGATGCTCAACGTCACAGGTTATTAAGGAAGTGCAGATTAAAACAACAATGAGATACCACTATGCACCTAACTAGAAGGGCTAAACTCCAAATCCATAAAGCAAATGTGGCAAAGTGCTAACTGCTGAATACAGGAGAAAAGCACAGTCGTGCATTGCTTAACAACAGGGACACGTTCTGAGAAATGCACCATTAGGCGATGCTGTCATTGTGCAAACATCACAGAGTGTACTTACACAAACCTAGATGGTACAGCCTACTACACATCTAGGCTGTGTGGTACTGATCTTACGGGAGCACTGTCGAATATACGGTCTGTCTATCTTTGACCGAAACGTCGTTATGCAGTGGATGATTGTATAAAAGTATTCCTTCTACTGTTCTTTCAACCCTGCTGGAGGATCAACAAAGTTAAATGTTAATTCTTTGAAAAGGCTAATGAAATGTACAGCAACCTCTGGTAACAGAGATTAAGAAGAAAAAAAGACATCAACTGTCAGCATCAAGAACGAAAAAGGAAACATCACTAACCCAGACTTCGATAAATTAACAACAGAACATTGTGAGCCACTTTTCATCAACAAATTTGAATAAGCTGAAATGGACAAATTCCTACAAAAGTAAGTCAGCAAAGCTGGCTCAAGAAGAAATAGAAAATCCAAATAGCCCTTTACCAATAAAAGAAACGAAGTCAGTAGTCAAAGATCTCTCCACAAACAAAATGTCAGCCAGACAGCTTTGTCTGTATTCCACCAAATATTCAGACAACACATATTTCAAATCTCACAAAAACTATCCCAGTGTATCTAAAAAGCAACATTGCCTCAACCTATTTTCTAAGGCCACAGTTATACTGCTTATGCAAAGCTGGCAAGAGAAAGAACAATCACAAGCCAATCTCACTCATGAACACTGATGTAAAAATATTAAACAAAATACCAACAAACCAAACTAAACCCTGCATGAAACAGATAATTCATAATGACACGTTTGTGGGCTACCTTACAAATGAAAGATGTACTTCATATTAGAAAATCACGTATCCTTCAATGCACTGCCAGTTTAAAGGAGAAAAATCATATGATCATCTTACCCACACACATACACACATACATAATGACTTACAAAAATGCAACATCTATTCACGATTTTAAAAAAATAAACTAGGAATAGAAGGTCATTTTCTAATCTGATAAGGGACTTTCTTATCTTTTCTTCTTTTTAAAGCACTCCCTTGGAAATGAGGACTGAAAGAGACTCCCCAGTCGGGACGTCACTCCTTGGGAGGAGTTAGCCAGCACAGTGAGAGAGAAGAACAATCAAAGGCGCAAGCCTGGAGGGAAAGAAAGACAACGGCCATCTCTGCCGATGACGCGACAGCCTATTGAGAAAATCTAAACGTATGTACAGATAAACTATTAGAATCAACAAGAGACAATAGCAAAATTAGTAGATATAAAATAAATGTACAAAAGTCAACTGCCTTTTCAAACACCTTGGTAAAAACTTATAAAATATAATTTTTCTAGTAAACATTTACAACAATATCAAAAAATATAAAGTATCTAAGAATATATCTAACAAATTATACAAACCTTTATGAAATTATACAATACCATTGACAGACACTTAAAAAGAGCAAAGTCTGGAAGACTCAACAGTGTCAAGATATTGAGTCTCCCCTCATTAATCCACTGATTTACAAGTCATTTCAGGATTTTCATGGAAGATCAAAGGGCCGAGAACAGCCAAGATGCCTCTGAAGAACAAAGAGGGAAGCGCACCTTCCCGAGCACCACGCAGCACTGAAAACCTGCACCCAGTAACATTGTTTACACAGAGGTGGACGCATGGAACAGAACAGAGAGCTCAGAGACATACGCACACACTATGGGAACTTGTTCAGTTCAAAGCTGGCATTAAATGGTAATGGAACAGGCAGGAATCCATTTGGAAAAAGAAATGAATTGAACCCCTTCTTAACAGTATGTACAAAAATCACTTCCAGGTAGATTAAAGACCTAAATGCAATGGACAAAAATATAACACTTTTGGAAGAACATAAAGTGGAATATTTTTGTAATCTTGGCATAAGGAAAGTCTTCTTAAAGAAGACAGAAAATGCCCACACCCTAAAGGAAGACTGACCAAATTGAGTATTTCAAAATAAAGAACTCCTGTCCACTACGGGACACCGTAAAGAGAACAGAAACAAACCAACCAATACAGCAAGCCATAAATTCAGAGAAGACATTCACAATTCATAAAAATGATAAAGGATTACTGTCCAGAATATAAAGAATTCCTCCAAATCAATAAGAAAAAGACACACAACCCAAGTGAAAAACGGAGAGGACACGGCTCTTCAAGCGGAGGAAGCCCACACGGCCACCACACCAATCAGAAGGCGCCTGACCCTCGCAGTCGGCAGGGAGACTCAAGTGACACCACCGTACATCCCTTCACACCCACCAACCCCTACAGACAGAAAATCCTGACGACAGTGTGGGCAAGGAGGGCAGGTGACAGAAGCACTCAGGTGGTTCAGATCGGGACAAAACGAGAACCAACCCGAACGTCCATCCGCACAGAGGGTCCTGAAACATGTCACACCTGGCAGTGGACCCCAGGGAAGAAGACGGGCGCAGCAGCAGTGGGGACAGATCCCCCACGTAATTCTGAGCAGGAAGAGCATGTGCACCACGATCTCCCTCTCGTCACTAGAAACAGCCAATCCCCACGGGGCTGAGAGCCACACAGGCGGCGCTCTAAAGGAAAGGAAGGCGGTGACAAACTCAAAACTCATTGGGCCTCTTATCTTGTGGGGGAGGGTAGAGAAAGGGGTGAGACTAAGGAGGGCACACAGAGACTCCAAAAGGTCATTTTCTGAAGTGGCTGCTGGGTATCTGGCAGTTTGTTATATCGTGTTTCTTTACATTCTACTTTTTCTATAATTATAGTTTTGAATCTATCCACTATGAAATAAAAACAATTAAGATTAAGTTGTTACTAGATACATCCAAGGAAGAGGCGGCATTAGCCCTGAGGCAGGAGCTGGGTCTGGACCTGTCTACATGCCTTTTCCTCTAGGCCACTCCAATTGTTTCAGCTGCCTACACTGCGTGGCCACCTGTGCCAGAGAGGAGCAGAGAAAATGGGACAGCCGGCAGCCGAGTGGTTTGTTAGGTACTTTATATTATATGTTCCACCTCTTTTAATCCTAACCACAACACTGTGAAGCAGCTTCCATAGTAAGGAAACAGAAGTCCAGGAAGTTACCCATTCGTCCAAGGTCCTAGAGCTAATAAAGCAGTATGGCTGAGATCTGAACTCGAGCTGGTTGCATCCCAGAATCAACACCCTTGTGTACAAGGTTAAGGACGTAGGGAGTGGCCACACAGGCTGAGCACTGCGCACCCCCAGGTAGAGGCTTTCATGAAGAAGATGATAAGAGCAGTGCGGCCTGGCTGCTCTCAGGGGGCCAAAGTTCCTGCACTGTGGACAGAGGATGAAACTCAGCACACACAGCTCAGGAAGATGGCGGAAGGGGTGTCACCTACCCCTCACTTTCACCCACAGTCTTTTGATGAAGGAACTGCAAGAGGCCAGCAATGTCGACCCTGGAGAGGGCAGAGCTGAGGCTGTCTGCAGGGTCCTTGGTGTCAGCTCTTTGGAATACCTATGCTATTTTATTCCCGAGGAAAATCGCTGATCCTCAAAGGAAGATTCTAACTGAATTCAGAAATCTTGCAATTGTTCAAACTAGAAGGCTGCTAATCCTGAGGTCTTTCCTCAAAGAACTATAAGAACTCATATCCTCATGGAGGGAAAAATAAATCACAGACCCCACACCTCATGACTTTCTAGGCAGTCATTTCGTTAACATATTTTACAACAGAAACAACTCCTGTGCCTGATTATTTTTCAATTGTTATCACTGAAACAGAAATGATTCCAAAACTTCCCACCAGATAACTGGCCCATTGTCCTATTCAATCGTCCTGCCTTTGGGATTGTGGAAACGGATTCAACATCAATGGTCCAATTAAAGCTACCGATGAAGAGGATCTGCAGCTGACCACCAAAACTGCACACACTTTTTCGCAGAAAGAGAAATGGATTTGGTTCACAGGAGCCTCCACGGCACGCCCACCTTGTTGAAGACCCAGATCTCCCCATTCACTGTGGGCCGGGGCACCCCGTGGCCATTGTAGTGGAAGAGAACCCGCTCCTCCTTGGCGTTTCGACGTAACGATGTGCAAAGCTTCTTCACTTCATCCACAGTTGGATCGAGGCTCTGCTTGTACCGGGCCTGTCACAGGAGAAAAAAGCAAGAAACTTATAATGGATTCATGGGAATACCTGGAGTACATACTCCATTCCTTACTCTGAGTTTGCATTTAATAACTGCCTGGCCCTGGACAAGTGACCCCAAGTCTCTCCATCTATAAACTGGGATAATGACTACCTCACAGGGTGGTTGTGAAAATTCATCTATTCAATAAATATTTATTGAGAACTACTATGAAAATCACTTGCGATAACATGGTCACATGGTCACTTGGGAACACTAAGCAAAAGGCAGTGCCCCTGTGATATCAAAACTATTTCTCAGAAACACTGAATCCTATTGAAAAAACTATCTGGAAGGGCCAGCCCTGGTGGCCTAGTGGTTAAGTTTGGTGTGCTCCACTTCAGCAGCCCAGGTTTGGTTCCCAGGCACAGACCTACACCACTGGTCTGTCAGTGGCCATGCTGTGACAGAAGCTCACAAACAAAAAAAAGGAATAACAAAGAGGAAGACTAGCAGCAGATGTTAGCTCAGGGCAAATCTTCCTCAGCACACAAAAAAACACAACTATCTGGAACATGGAAGACACAATTTACTTAAGTACAGGAACCTGTGACAAAACACAGCAAAAGCATTATAGGTAAAAAAAAAAAAAAAACAAAAACAGAGTAAGGAAACAAGCTGCCCTCTTTAGCTCCATCATATTCGCCCTACTTAAATCTGCTCCCACCTACTTCTGCCTGGACCCTTGCCGATGGATGCAAAGAATTCACTGAATTAGCAGGACCTAAAATTAACACACAAAAATCAATAGCCTTTATATATACAAACAATAAATGCTTAGAGGACATGAATGTAAGGACCTCCACTTACATAGCAACAAAGAAGATGAAACACACAGGAATAAACAAAAGAAGAAATGTACAAAACCCAGAGAAGGAGAGTTTTAAAAAAACTTGGAAGTAAACTTGAAATGTAGGAAGATGCTCCCTGCTGGGGTAGATGCATCAACATCTTAAGATACCTGTTCTCCACACGTTAACTGACAAAGTCAGTGCACGCCCAATAAATATGACCAGCTATTTTATGGAGTTAGACAAGTTGCTACTGAAGTTCACACGGAAAAACCAACACCCAAGGACAGCCGGGAAAACACTAAAAAAGGAAAACCACAGGCCCTAGTCCTCCCGGGCGCCCAGGCCTCCTCTGGACTCTTGCTAATTCAAATGGTGAGCTCAGGGCCCAAGAGAGCAGCAGGCCAGGCAGCCCCTACACAGAGTCCAGAATTAGGTCCAAATACATTTCCTGGCTTTCTGGTGAACAATGTTTACATAGTCATGTAAATAGTCATAGTTTAATAGTCAGAATATTATGAATGCTGGTTTTATTTCATTAGAACCTGTGCAAACTTCAAGATACCCTGAGAGAGGAGGGCAGGCCAGTGCAGAGACAAGGCCATGTGGCAAGGATGCTGAAGCTGGGTAGTGGGGATGTGGGGCTCATCAGAGGAGTCCTTCCACTTTGTATTCATTTCTCTTTGTCTGGTTGCAAAGAACATTTAATGGTAAATTCACAATAAAAAGAACTAAAAAAGTAAATCTATAACCATACTGGATGGAGGAGTGGAAGCAACATGTATAAAAGCTCTAAAAGGGGCCAGCACCATGGCACAGTGGTTAAGTTTGGCACACTCCGCTTTGGTGGCCGGGGTTCACGGGTTTGGATCCCAGGTGCAGACCTATACCACTGACAGGCCACAGTGTGGCAGTGACCCACATATAAAGTGGAGGAAGACTGGCACAGATGTTAGCTCAGGGCTAATCTTCCTCAGCAACATAAATAAATAAATAAAATATGGATGGTTATACCTAATAGAAAAACACAGCTAAGAGTTTGCCTCTAGGTGGGGATTATGTTTTGATTTTTAAAACATAATCTATGTGTTTATTACTTTGATACACTTTTAAAACATTATTTACAAAGCTAAATAAAAAAATTAACATGGGCCAGCCAGGTGGCGCACCAGTTAAGTTCACACATTCTGCTTCAGTGGCCCAGGGTTTGCCGGTTCAGATCCCAGGTGTGGGCCTAAGCACTGCTTAGCTGTGGCAGGTGTCTCACATATAAAACAGATGAAGATGGGCATGGATGTTAGTTCTGGGCCAGTCTTCCTCAGCAAAAAAAGAGGAGGATTGGCAGCAGATGTTAGCTCAGGGCTAATCTTCCTCAAAAAAAAAAAAAAAAAAAAAAAGAACACAATGCCCTGATACCACCTGAAGAGAAACACTGGTGAGAAGGAGGAACATGTGCAGTGAAGAGCCTCGGGCTGCGGCTCCCACTGCGGGACCGGCACCTCCCACAGGGCTTGGCACACAGTGTGTGCTCAGTGAGCACCAGCTGATGTTTCAAAAGAAGAGCAGCGAGGAGAAAGGAGCAGAGATGAAAAGCAGACATGAGGAGGCCTGAGAACGACACCCTGCTTATGTTTAAGAAAGCTTTCCTCCCCTTTCTAAGGGAAACGAAGAGTTGCACGTGAGAAGACCAACAGGAGAATGTGGCCCAATGCACACAGTATCAGTCCCGCCACGGATGAGATACAACCTTTGCTCTCATCTAATTAAATATATTCCAACAATGTGATTTATGACAACATAAAACCCTTGGTGATATACTGTATCCTGGACTCTGAAAGTTATCAGTAGATGTGTGAATATGAAAGTTGCAGAATGACGAAATTCAAAAACAAAGTGTTTCCAGACTCCTGCCATTTTCTGCACCTGTAAGCAAACTAACCCAAGGACAGCAACCCCATCCTATTGCAGGACAATTTTAGAACCTGTGCAGACGTAGCAGGCTAGGGCCTAGCAAAGTGGTCTTCCCTCCCAGCGTTTCCTCCACACCGGCCAGAATGCTACTCCTAAGTAAACAGTGTCACAGGAGGCTCAGGAAAGCTAACATGCAATGCAAGGTTTTCAAATTCATTTTTGTCGTGGAGGCAATGCACACAAATGTGACACTGGCAGAGGGGCTACGAGCAGCCACAGGGGGCTCTCAGAGCAGTGCTGGCCCTCAGGGAGACGGGGTCCATGCGGAAGTAGCGGCTGAGGACACAGGAGCGCTCAGAGCAGCTCAGAGCCAATGCCTGGCCCAGGCGGCAGTGGTGTCCCTGCTCCTTCCAGGTTGGCATCTCGGCCTGAAGCACGTGTTCTGTAAGCACCAGTTCAACTCCCAGCCCTTGTGCAGAATTCCTTCCTGGACCCCTTCAGCATGACTAATCTTCTCTTTCTCTGAACCAACTTACACTGTTCGTCACATGTTCATGTGCAGCTGCTCCAGTCCTACTGAGACCGTAAACTCCATGAGGACAGACACGGTGTGCAATGCAGTGTGCACCTGTCAGGCCAGTCTTGATTTTTATATCTATCCTTTCCACGGCCTCACAACATGCTTGGTTATTAGCAACTAGTTGATGAGGGACAATGAGAGTTTTATCGACATTGATTATCATAATCAGTAATGATACAAATCAAAATGATGAATCCTATCTGATGTTGAAGTGACGAGTGAATTTCAACATATTAGACAGTCTATATGTAAAAATCGTTGCATCTAGGTTATAGATACTTCAGATGTTCATCAACAATTCTTTCCTCTTTGGAATTCTACATATTAAACAGTTAAGAAAATGATACAGAAAAACATTCCTGACGCATCACTGATAAACTGCTTACTTGTGCTCTGGGCAGGATAGAAAAAGGGCACTGAGTCTTAATGCTCTAAACACCTGAATTTTGGTTAATCCCATTAAACAAGATGAAAGTAGTTGATAAATGAAAATCTAGTTCTGGAGGGAAAGAAGGAAACATTTTACTGAGATGTCACGACTTTGGACACGGCCTCCAAACCCACACCCGCACCAGCACACTGTGAAGTTAGAAAATAAGTGTGAAGTACACTTATCTCGACATTCTAGCTTCAAAAGGGTAGGATAAAAAGAATTACAGAGAGTGGGATGGGGTCAGTCTGTGGAGGCTGCTTTCAAATCAGCGCAGCCGCCGCCACTGCGTCTCCTCCTGAGTCCCCAGCCCCCACAAAGACACCTGATGGAGCAGAGGACCCAGGTAAACCCCGTCAGCCAAAACACCTCAGTCACTGACACGACCTGGACAAACCTGGAATTCGGATTTTTCTCTGCCTCAGAGCTGCTGTAATGACCAAACTAGGCAGCAAACCACATCCCATCTTGGTAGACATTTTGATCTGGGCCTTCATGTAAATTAAAATAAATGCCTATGCATTTTTGATATAAGCACTTTTTAAAATGCATCCTGGTAGGGTGGGTAGAAACAGCTAGAGGTATTCAGAAGAACATTTTAGCACCATGAGCTACAACTACTGGGCCCACGGGCTGAAGGGAGGGAGCAGCCTTCACAAGTGTTCTTACAAGCGCATCCCTGAGTCTCGCTCTGGGCTGTTCTGGAGCAGAGTGGGAGGGGTGCTAGGAAACACCCAGTGTGTATTTTTCCTCCTTCCAGGAAGACTTGCAGGCGTCTGATGTAGGGAAGAGCAAGGATGGAGAGGTTGAATCACAAAGTAATTTTAATGGGTGCTAAGAGTTGTTCTGAATTCACTACTTATTTTCCCTGTGAGCACAACAGACAAAGAACATTTTCATTTACTGCCAAGAGCAGTAACAGGGAATCATACCCCGTTATAATGAGGTTACTGGCTTTCCAGTTGTCTCTCCAAGAAGCCACCCGTCCAAGGGGGCCCCAGGCTGGCCAGCTCTCAGAAGGCAGGGCTGGCCCTACTTGTTTGTGTAACATATGTTATGACCACAGTGTGTGCCAAGAGAGACAGTGCTAAAGATGCCTCTGACCCTCTCCCAAACCAAAGCATTTCTACGACGAGTGTGAGAAAACTGGCCGGGAAAGAACACCTCTTGACTGAAACCAAATCAACGCATGTGGAGGAAATGAGGGAAAGGGCCTCCATCCTGTGCACTCAGAGGGCACCGGGGGCCTAGGAGGGCCGTGCCTGGGATGCGCCCTTCATTTCCCACCACAGCAACGACTAGGAGCAGTGAGAGCGGTGGGGAGCTGCCTAGAGAATGCAGGGTCTGTGCCCGGCGTGGGAGGGCAGGAGCAAGCAGTGATGGAACGATGTCCCTCTCGTACTCGTCTCTCCTGCCACGAGGTTACAAAGACACTGACGGAGCTTTGATAACTTTCAACTCACTCATGGTTATCAGACAGTATGAAGAAAACAGCAAATAAATCTTTAGTGCATCGTGTTGATTCCCCCACCCAAAGGCCTTATTTCCTGAAACTTCCTGCTACCAGTAAGTATGACAGTAATCACCCTTGTCAACTATCACGGTCCACTCTGAGCACCACCTTCCTTACTCCTCATAACTATCACCAGAGCAGTCTCAGCTGACACATGCAGAGCCTTGAGAACTCTTCAGCAAGCGTTCATAAGCACCGTCTCGCCTGAGCCTCCCAAAGCCTCATGCAGGAGGCAGAAAGGGTGCCACTGCCTCATGTCCACAGCCCAGTCCCCCTGAAGCAGGCCATGCTCCTGACCATCTTCCGTCCCCTCGTCTGGGAGGACGCTGCCTTGATCTGGCAGAGACTTGCCTCTTTTCATGCACATTAAAGCCAGTTAACCTGAAGGAGCATCAGGTACATGTTTCAGAGTGAGAAAGACTTCTGAAGCCACGAGCTGTAGGGACAGACGAGAAAAGACAAAGTGCAGAACTCGCCACACAGCAGAGCAGTGGGAAGGGAGAAAGAACCAGAGGGAAAGGGCCCTAAACTGACCCTGGCTATCGGGGAGCCGCCTGATTTCACCATCCCTCTGCATCGGCTTTCTTGCTCCTCGGGCTACAGAAACCCCAACGTTCAGTAATGAAGAACTTGCTCAAAGACAAGGCACCCCAAAGCAAGAACAAGCTGCACTGTGCACCCACACACCGTCTCCCAGGAGCGCCAGGCTGTCTGCTCCATGGTGTTTGGATTCACTTCACAGTCCACAAACCACCGGGTGCTTTTCAAGCAGGAATGACGAGCGCTTCCTGCTCTGTCTAGCCTGCATCCCACTTTGACCGCTCCCACCCAGCTTTTCTCAGCTCTGCCCTCCCCATGCAGCTATTGAGCTAGGATTTGTAAAGTTCCAGCTCCACTGAAGGACCAATTGCTGTCCCCAGAGATTAGTTCTAAATAGGAGTGTTGTTCTCCCAAGCCACACTGGGCCACAGGGTTGACATTACTTGGAGACATCAATAAAGTTAGGGATTCGTTATTTCTGACCTTGGCTCCATCAAGGTCTTCTCCTGTGGGGTTGCAAAAAATGACCTAGCCTCATTTTCTTACCTATTGCACAGAAAGGACATATTAATGGACTCATGAAAGGCACTACAGATATTAATAATATGCCTCCTGGGGTTTTATGGGAATTAATTAATATTTTTAAGAGCTTTGAAATGAGAAGCACTAAATTAAATGTCACCACACCACGTTAAGGTTTTGTTTCAGAACTGGAAAGCCTCAGATAATGGCTCCACAGTGTGAGGGACAGGAGTGGCAGGGGAAGCAGCTAATCATTTGGGAGATTTATGACAACTTTAGCCAGGGGTGTGAAATGACAAAGCAAGTCTCTAAAATACTGCCTATTGTGCTAGGCATTACTATGTAATCTCAAGACGTGATAAAATAGAAGCATGGAAATTTCAGAGCATGCAATAGAGGAAGAGAATAAAAGAATGAAAAACGGAAGAAGGAAACAAAGACAGGCTGCCCCTTGGCTTAATGACAGAAAACGCAGCTCCAAGTTTCATTTCCTTCTCAGTGATGGTCTCTCACCCCAAAATGACACCTATATGCTAATAAGGCCTACGCAGTGTCCCTGCAATCAGATTCTGCATTCCCTGTGGAAAGCTTTATTTCCCCTCAGCCTCCTCGTCATGCATGGACAGATTTCAGAGGCTAAGGAATACGGGTGCAGGAGGGGCTCTGCTCCCTGCAGCCGAGGTTAGCAGCTGTGGCCCCTTCCCAGCCTGGTGAAGCCACACAGAGAGCTCCTGATGTGCCTGGAGGAGAGCAAGGCAGCGCAGGGAGGAGGAGCCAGGGGCTCTGCTTGGCAGGTCTTCTCTCTTGACAGAATCCTGTAACGAGGAAACCCTGTGCAGCAGCAACAGCACTGCCTGTGCTTCTCTGGGGTTTCCAGTAAAGACTACTGCCATCTTACTCGACTAGGAATGTGAGTAGGAATAACGTGATTTCCGTCCTTCTTTCCATCCTTCTATAGCTATGGATAACATTTCAAGTTCAGATCCAAAAAACTGAAAAGCATGAGAGATTTTCTCAGAACTGTCCAGGAAGAACAAACATAACGTTACAATTTGGGCCAGTTCTGCCCCGGGTCTGGGGTCCCCCAGAAGTTTCAGCCCTGCCCCTCTCCTTCCCAAGTAGGAAGCAAGGACTTCCAAGGAATGCTGGGCAGGGAGGAAGGTCAGGTCTGCACAAAGGACACCTGTTCTAGGTGGTAGCCCCACACAAGAAAGCTCCAGGCCCCAGGCAGTTCAGGGCTTTATGCCACCACCCCTCTAAACACACTTATTGTTGCTAAAGCTCTTTCTATCCCCACTATCACTACCTAGGCCAAGCCACTGCCGTCACTAACACCATCACCACCATCATCATCATAATCACCACCACCACCACCACCATCATCATCGTCATTGTCATCATCACCACCATCACTACCATCATCATCGTCATCACCACCACCATTACCACAACCACCATCATCTTCATCATCATTGTCATCACCATGATGATCATCACTGCCATCACCATCATCAGCACCATCACTACCTCATCATCACTGTCATCATCAGCACCATAACAACCATCTTCATGACCGTCCTCACCACCATCATCATCATCACCACCACCACTGTCTATTTCTTAGATTACTACAACAGCTTCCCAACTAATCTGCTAGCCTCATTTGCTCTATCCAAATCCATTCTCCAAAACTCACTATGTCTCCCTTGCTGGAAACCCTTGGACAGCTTCCCACTGACTCTGCAAACTCTTTAGAATGGCCCACAAATCCCTGCAAGACCTCCAGCCTTGTCTCTAAATAAAGCCTGAGAGTCTACCCTCCAGCCATAAGAAAGTATCTTCAAGTCTTTTGTCACATTATGTTCTCACCTACCTTCTGGACCTCTGCCACACCCTCTTTTTTCCCCCATCCCCCAACTCCAACTCTTGCCAGGACATTTCCTGTTTCTTCTTCAACTATCGTGTTAAATGTTACTTCTCTGGAACTCCCTCTCAGGTGCCGCCCTCAGAAACTGGGTAGTTACCCTATGCCAAATGCTCCCATAGCACTTCCAGGTCCCCTAGCATAGCATTTATGCCCCTTGACTCTATCAGCTTGTTACACATCTGTCTTCCTCCCCCCACTTTCTTCCCGCCCTGATCAAAGCCCTGTGAAGGCAGAGATGGTGATGTCCCTGCTCACTATGGCATCCCTCAGGTAAGCATAATGCCTAGCACGCAGTTGGAGCTCACTGAATATTTGTGCATGAACAAATGATGAATAAATATTTCCTACTAGAGTTTGCAAAGCCCAATGAGCTTTTCCAAACAGAGCTGTTATATCAGAGGCTTGGAGTTTCTATTTTTATTTTTTTGAGATTTTTAAAAATTCAGTTCTGTTGAGATGGAATGCAGTGGTAAAGCAAGCCTTTTACTACAGCACCCAGGTCCCTCAGCAGACAACTTCATGCCCTGACAAAGCGATCTGCTGCTCTGAACAAGCTCAGGGAGGATGCTGGAGGAAACTCTAACTCCCACCAAAGCACCAGCTATCGTGTGGAGTGAGCCTGACTGACACTTTCCATAAGCAGGCTCTCCTGGGTGTCAATAGGAGCTGGACAGGTGACCATCCCGAGAGCTATGCTGTTCATCTGATGCGAGGAACCAGGAGTGCCGTTTGTGAGCAGAGGCAAATGAAAGGAGATTTACTCTGTCGCTGGCAAATATATGTGTCTTTCAAGTTTTATACCTGCATGAAAGGCAATAAAAAGACATTCCCTTTCTTCAGGACAGCTCCTTGGAGAAGAGTGGGTGGAGAAGCAGCAGCTCCTCTGCCAGATGCCCAGTGTCAGGCTATAAGGGATCTTTGCGAATGCAAAGATTCAGGAGAAAAGAGAAAAAGGCGAAAATTGAACGGTGACATGGTAGAAGAAAGAATGACCAACTTGGTGTGACATGTTTTCTCCTTCCTACTCCTGAGGACCAGCATGTGGAACAGTGACCACAAGCATCCCACACAGGGCAGGCGCACACCCACGTTAACGACCCCCTGGAAGGATAATGTTAGGAACTTCACTCTCGCCTTGTCCCTTTTCAAGCTGTTCCAACACGTCATTACTCTACTTAGACTGCTCCTGTACAGTCATGAGGTTTTCATGGCCAAACCCGGTGGGGAGTCTGAGGTTCCTGCTACCAGCCAGGTCTCCAGCATCTGACGCAGCTGCTCACTCCCCCGACAGCCAATCCCCACCTTGCCTTCACCTGGTTCTCCGCCCCCTCTCCTCCTCTCTCCTCGCCTCTCTCCTCCTCCCTCAAACTGCTCTGACTGCGTTTCTCACCTCTTCCCCTGCTCCATCCTCCTCCATGAGCCCTCAGATGTGGCTGTGATTCAGCCTCCCTTCTCCTCTCACTCCCCATGCTCCTCCTGGGTGGCAGCTTCAAGAACACGTTACAATGGAATGCCTTGCCTTGCTTCACGCATGCCCACTCCTCTGGACTCCCTACCTTAATCACTGGCACCAGCCTGACCGTGTCGCCCAAACCACACACCTTGGGCCCATCCTTCACTCTGCTCTCCTTACCTCCCCTTCATCCAGTGGATCATTAGGCTTTGTTCAGTGGAGCTGTGGCATGTCCCTCACACATGGCTATACAGCCTCTGCCTCGTCAGGGGTCGAATATCCCCAAACTAGCTCCAGGCCTCCAGACTATCCTCTCTCCAAGTCTTTCCACTCAGTCAGAGCTTTCTTTCTCAAACACAAAGTGATCAGGCTACTTGCCACCTAAAAACAAACCATCAAGGGGAGTGTCCACTGCCCCAAGACAGTATCACCATGCCTGAGCATGGTCACAGCCTCCTCGGCCATGCGACCACTACCACCCTCTACTCAGCCACCGTGTCCTTTCCAAGGGTTTGATTAAGCATGCCCTTTCACAGTTCGAGGCCTTTGCACAAACAGTTCCTCTGTCTGGACTTCTCCCCGTCTCGCTAACCATGTGTGAGCAAGCTCCCATTCTCGTCTTCTCCACGTGGCCCTCCCCGCTTCTCTCACACCAACGTCCGTCTGGGCTCTTTTGTGGCTCATACGGTGCCCTCTACGTCTCTGCACGTACCACATGGATCACGATCCTTCCAGACCACAGGCTGCTGAGGACAGAGCCCTCAGAAGTTCCCTTGAATCCCAATCATCTCTGGACACACTGAAGTCACACGAGACAAGTGTGGGGAACGATTCATGGGTGTTTTTCTGAACTATATTGACTTTATTAATATATCATTTACCGTAAATTAACAGAAGTACATCTCCACTCTCCCAATGTAATTTTGCTCATCCCCACATGGGCCTCAGAGCTGATCTGTTATCAGGAAAGGTGAAGGCAAGGTACTGTATAGTACAAATTCACCGTCCCACTCCACGTGCATATTTTATTTTCTCTTCAAGTGCTATCCTGGGTAATTTTTTCCTGATGTTATCACTACAACATTGGTTTTCTCCCCAAATCTCTTAATTAAAAAATAAGACAAAAACAAACTACCACTTATCTTTTACGTTTAAATGGAACACTTGAGCCCTTGCAGTGTAAACAGGAGACGAGAAGCTGCTGTGTGGTCTGTAACACTCCCTGAGCCTCTACGCCGCCCTGAAGGAATTCACAGATGCCGCGCTGGCTGTGAGTGTCACACACATGGGAACAGCTGCCATTTTCATCTAAAATGTGACCAGTATCCTTCACAAACGCATCACTGAAAGATGGATCTCGGAGAAATCAAAACCATCCCACCAAAAACAAAAGCCAGAGCCACCAGGTGGGGTGAAAGCAGAGTCCTGGCACCCCGGCCCGGCCGCCCGCGCAGGGGAGGCCTCGCCTTCTCTGCACCTCGCTTCTCACCGGTGTAACCTGAGTTCTGGTTACTCTGCAAGGGCAGAACTGAGATCACCTGTTTTTCAGAAATAAAAGGGTGACCTTTAGAAGTCCTCTAGAAAGACAGAGGTCACTTTCCAACTAGTTCCAGTCCCTGCTCATGTTATTCTGGAGTTCAGGGCGACACTCAGAGACAGAACTATGTTTTGCTGAAAATGGCTCTGAGGAGGACCGCGGCTCCGAGAGGGGCCGACAGCTAAGAGCGTTCCCCGCACGGGCCGTCGCTACAGGCCAAGGCCGGGCATCCTGACGCCTCACCGCGTTCGGCCGCAGAGAGATCTGCTTTGACTTAGACCTCCGTCTGCTTCAGCAATCCAGGGCTCCCCTTCTACTCGTAAGTAGTAAATTATTTTCAAAACATATTTTCTGTCTTCTGAAGAATCCCTCCTCTTGAATCACAATCATCAAGGCTCCAGCACGCCCTGTTCCAGCAATCAGCTCGGCCGGCTTCACAGCGTCAGCTTAGCAGCTGACACAAACACCTTCAGGTCTCCGCCAAGATTTGCCAAGGGCAGTGGTGTCTCAAAGGAGCCTGTGACTGGGTTCAGACAAGTGACTGTGCCCCACTGTGGCCCACCCTAAAAGCAAGTCCCCATCCCTTTCTGAGGGCTGACAGTAATGCTGCCAGCCGCTGGCGCTCCATCACACCTCCAGAGAAAGACAGGCTGTGAGCAAACTAAGTCTCAGGAAGCCCCCCGAGGAGTTCCGGAGTCCTCCTGCGCCATTCCCCCTCCTACCCCTCTGCACCCAGGTGACAGTTCTGTGACGGGTCCCTCCTCCTTGGGTGGCACCAGCCCACGGGTGCTGGAGGTGAGCTGCACAGGAGCGAGTCAGGTGGGGCCCTGGTGAGTCCCTCCCCTCTAGAAGAGCTATGGCCCCTGAGAAGGAAGGCTTGGGGTCCAGCCACAGACCAATGCCTCACCAGCCATTCAACCTAGGAAAGTTCATGAACCAAACTCGACCTCAGTTTCCTCCTCCTTTAGTACAACAACTCAAGTAATACTGACCCTTCCTACCTCACCAAGCTGTGAGGACTCCATGAGAAAATGCACGTCAGAGTACTTGGAAAACATTCAACATCCAGAGTGATGAGGATGGAGACAGGCATTCACACAGCACTGCAGATGTGCCAGCTACCGTTCTAAGCCCTTCGTTTATGTTAACTCACCTTACCTTTTCAACCACCACGGAGAGTAGGTATCATTATCATCCCTCTTTTATAGATGGAAGGTGAGACACAGAGAGGTTCGGTAATTACCACAAGCTCACACAGCTAGTGTGTGGTAGGCCCCATTTTGAAGCCAGGCAGCCTGGCTCCAGACTCCATGGTTTACTACGCACTACCCTGAGGACATCAGTGGAGACCTGGGAGACGAATGGTGAGCTGCCCGTGTTTTTGCAAACTGGGAACAAGCAGGGAGCTGAAAGACAGAAGGGCCACCTCTGGCCATCCTAACGTGTTGCTGATCCTGTCTTACTGACATGTGGCTCTGGGCTCTGGCACACCACTAAGAAGTGATCCCTTCCTCTCCAGAAGGGCCGAAACCTCAGCACACCCTCAGAGCTTGCCTTTACTGAGCAGCAAAGGAGGACAGCAAGTCTCTCCCGGAGCTAAGGAAAGCAAGAGCCTACATCACTCACTGCTACCGAGTTTTGCCAAACAATTCCCCAAGAATATCACATTAGCACTGACAAAACTGCTGCCTCCTTAGGTTGACGCCGCCTATCTCCAAGCAAGATCAATAACTGCTGGTTACCTGGAACACTCAATATTTACTAAGCCGCCTGGCAGGGAGAGAAGGAGAACACTCAGAATTTAATGAGCTGGATGGAGCGGATGGGAGGGGAAGGGGAGACCGGACCCTGTCACCAGGACTAGAGCATTCACTGGACACAGGGACACGGGCATTCCAGATCTGCAAGCTTGCTCTGTGCACCAGCTGGCAGAGCCCTTCTGAAAAGAGCTCTCACTCTGTTGTCTTACATGCGATCTTTAACAGTAACAAAATGAACGAGGGAATAAACATCCAGCAAGGCTCACACTGAGTAGGAAACGGGCACTCAGCGCTCGCCAACCAAGCCAGCAAAGTGGGCTGCTAGGGCCACACCTGGGCAGGCCACCACCTCAACCATGCTTGAATTCAAGAAAACAGTCACCATAACGATTCAGGAGAAAGTGACAGAGCCTTCTACCTCTACTTCCCGAGTCCACTCTGAGGAAAGGCCCACACAGGGCCGCCCAGGGGCCAACAGCAGCCAACAAGAGCGCCAAACTGCCAGAGTCCATGTTCATTTGGTCCGTAAATGCCAATCTTCTGCTGTCAGAGAAACATTCTTGCTAATTCCATTTGCTTACTTTTCAAAGAAATTTCTAATTTCTTGTTAGATTTCTTTTAATGTTTGCGATGATCCTCTCTGTAGGGGCTAATTCGATTTCCACATGGAGCATCACAAATCTGGCAGTGACACGAAAGGACGAGCCCCAAGGACCCGTGACCTCTCAGCACGCCCCTAGCCTCCACACTAATGTTTAAGGAGTCCATCCTCCGGGGCTCACGCTTCTCTGCTCCACGAGATGGATGCTTTCTGGGACACGAGTCTGGATAATTTCACTGGCCCTTGGCAAAATGCCCTGGCTTCTTTCCACTGTCACCCAGCAGTACAATCGGGATCCACGCTGTGTGGATGAGGAGCAGCCGTGGCTGCAGCGCCAGCCGGGTCACGGCGCAATGGCAGGCCTCAGAACTGGAAAGCCCGCTGGCTCATGCTCACGGGTAAGAAACCACGAGTGCTGACACTGAAGGCACCTCGGGAGCGACGGGCTAAATAAGTGAACCGCCGTACAAGGTGAGAGTAACTCCTGCTATTTTCAACAGGCGGCTTCCCAATAAAAGCACCTTACATGGAATTTGTAAAATCCTTGCCTCTCTTTCCTTTATGTATTATTCAATAACAACCCTTCTTTCCTGAAGTCGCAAAAGAGGCAGGAGAGAACGAGAAGAGCTGGTTTAGTATTTGTAGTCCAGAAATAGAAGCCATAGCTTCTAGATGAGGTCTGAATCCACTTCTGAAATACGGGGCTCCTGTGGTCTCTGCAGACCTGCTTAAGAAATGCTGTTCTCAGCAGGGAGCAATTCTGCCCCCCAGGCGACATTTGGTGAGGTCTGGAGACAGGTGTGGTCGACACAATGGGGCAGGGAGGGGAGCGTTTTACTGGCATCTGATGGATAAATGCCAGGGAAGCTGCTAAACATCCTACAACTATCCTCAAAGCATGTGGGGACATTACTGCCACAAAGATGAATTATCTGGCCCAAAATGTTAATAGTTTGAGTTTGAGAAACCCTGCTTTCGAGGAAAAAATGAAGTTTTGATTCCAATAAGGACATATTGATTCCAATCTAACAAAGTGAAAAAAGGCAAGGTGGAGAAAAATGTGTAAAATATGCTCCCATTTATCTATATCTGTGTATACAAATATACATATATTTATATAAGCACATATTGTTAAAATGTTTAAATGGTTCCCTACAGAAAGAACGAGGACACAGGGTGGAGAGGACAGGAATAGAAACCAGACTTCCCTGGACACACCTTGTTTTGTGTATTTGACTTTAGATGCATGAAATATTTTACATAACTATAAAGCAAAATTAAAATTTTTGAAAAGCTTACAAACCTTAAGTAAAATGAAACAGATGAACTTACAACCAGACAGAGAGGAACTCTTCCACGTGACTTTAAAACAGGGTAATTCGACTCTACGTCTATGCCCTGATGTCAGAAAGAACTGCGAATGCCTCGTGAACGGTCTTCAGTAATCGTATTGATGGGAGTACTGCTGTTGCTTTCTGAAAGTGCTGAGCGTAGTGTGGAATAAAAGAAATGAGGAATGACATCGGCGTTCATGAAAAGTCCAAACGCTCAGTGTAGGAGAAAGCAGATACAGTTGTAAGACCCATAGGATTAAGTCAAAACCTTGTGGTCCTGAAACTGAATCAGTAAGAGCTCACGATGCATTTTATCTTTAAAACACAGAGACAGCGAGCAAGAGACTGAGCATGAGCAATGAGCACCCCTGGGGCCCAGATTAAGCTCTCTAAATACCACTTCCCACTAAAAGGAAACAGGACTCCTTGGAGGCTTGGCTGATTTCAATGCCTGGGGCAGAAAATGTACAAAATGAGTATGGAACATCCTGACTTGTCATATCAGATAGAAAAGAGGCAATCAAAGAGTACTAGACCTGTATCAAAAAGACTCAGGAGCCAACTTAAAGAAGCTCCCACTGGCCGAAGACAAAACAACGTGAGCATCAATGAAGAAATGCAACGGTTAAACTTTTACTGCACATTAACTAGAACAGTCAAACACACAGCCCCTACTGCTTACCTTTGGGAGAAACCCACTCATTATTATGAAAACTAGTAAATAAAAGCAAATAAATATTGATGCCGGTTTTCCTATATGACCCGTACCTCAAGCTAACCGATAACTGATGAGAGGAAGTTCCTCTTTACAGAGATATGCCAGTTAACGGACAAGGAGGAATGACAGAATCACCATACCACCTTTTTGCAATCTCGAATGGATGGATCCAAGCAACGATCATTAACAGCTGCCGACGTCTCAGAGAAGATAAGCAGTCCGATTATTCACTCTAAAGGAAGTACACCCCACTACCCACGGAACACTGTGTGGCCTGAACACTCCCTCCTACTGCACCAGGGTCTGGTCAAGCCTCTAGATTTATCGACCACACAGAGGAAAGTCAAGGACAAGGGCGAGTGTGGCTTACTCAGAGCAAGAGGGGAGAGCAATCAGCAAAATCCAGACCACGAGGAATTCTATGGGTCACACGACCTGGCTTCTTCAACCAATAAACTGCAGGAAGAGACAGATAGACAGATGAATGGAGCAGGCTAGGAGTGGGGGGCTGACTTTTAGATTAATTCTGTGGATTAACAACCACAGGGTAGATCAACCAATCACACTGTCTTTACCTTACTTGTGTCCTGATTCAAATAAACTCTGCATGTTTTTTTAAAGTCACAATTATCTTTAGAGATACACCGAAATACTTACAGATGAAATTATATGACGTCTGGAATTTGCTTCAAAACAAGCCAGGGGAGTGGGCAGGAGGGGGGGGGGGGGGGGGGGGGGTGGCATGGATGGAAGGAGACAGGGAAGAAGTTGATAACTACTGAAGACAGATGATAGGTAGATGTGAAAATTTTCCATAATAGTTTAAAAATTAACAAATGAATAAGCCATCAAAAACAAAGAGATAAACAAGCAAACAGAATTTCAAAATGTTTCCATGATTAAAAGGAACTCCCCTAGAATAGTTTTTACATAGAACTTAATGGTAAAGTCAAAATTAGCTATTTTTTATTATAATTTACTTACATGAAGCATTTTTCCAAGGCTTAGCCAGACATTTTAAGGCGTCCAGACAGGTAAAAATCTTAAATGTGTGTTTAGCACTAGTAAGATGTACATACCAATAATCTGAAAGATTAACACAACTGGAAAAAACACGTTTCATAAACGTAATACAGATATTGACGTCTCGGAAATCCTCTCAAGTTTTATACACACACAAAGCATAATAATGGTGTGAGATCTATTCTGCTTACTCCGAGCTAGGAAATCTGTCTCCAGTTAAGTGTTTGATTTTTCACCATGGGTCACTGAGGAAAGCTGTAATGTGCAGCCAGGTCCCCATACCGGGGTCATCTGGGGTTGACAACGCACCCTGGCCACATTAGCTCCTGACTGCATTAGAAAGCCGAACAGTCAAGCATGGGAGGGGAGGCCAACTGAGGCCAGGAGCCTGCACTGCACCCTGCTCAGGCAGAGGCCCAGCACCGACAAGACAGTGGGGGCACAGTGTCCCTGCTCTGCGCCAGGCAGTCCGTGGTTTCTGTGAGTAAATAAATGACTTGGGGTGCAGACTGAGGGACGCGCTGTGACCTCTCTAACAATAATGCTGCCATGGAGAACACAGAAGCAACGTGTTCACCAGCTCATCGGCCTCTGCTGCTCCGGAGTAATGACAGTATCGACTGGCCTCCTAAGGTAATCCTCCTCGCTTTACAAAGGCCACACATAAATAGATTCTAAAACGTGAAATAATCTGATAAATGTTTAGAAAGGCTTGAAGTAACATTTTTAGGCAAAGTCATATCTAAAATCAGAAACATCACTTTCTTAACTATTATGCAATCCCTCAGAACTACAATAGGCCAGCTGCCTCCCTCAAGGTGCCTTGTGTGAGTTAGGCAGCCCACGCACCCACAGGGCTCGGGGCTGGGGTAGTAGAGGCTGGGCTTCAGCACTCACCTGTCCTAGTCAGGCTGCAGCCCTGAGCGGCAAAAGACCACAGTCCATTCTTGCCACTGCCCTAGAGACACAATCTCAATAAGAGTACCAGCAAAACTAATAAAAAAGGGATGGGGTGAGGAGTAACACTGGCTGCCTTCCCACATCCCTTCCTCCCTCTAGCGGAGCACGCCTTGTCTCATTGGAGAGGCTGAAAGTATCCTTCCTAGGCATCAAGCCTGACCAAGGAGACGCCAGGGAAGCCAGCAGGAAGGCTTCTGAAACAGTGTTCTCCTTGATAAAAAGAGAATCGCTGTTCCTCCTTCTTTCTCCCTTTGAATACAATCAAAAGGATGTGCTGTTTGGAGCTGCAGCAGCCATCTTGCCATCATGAGAGTAAAATAAAAAAAAAACAAGAGACTTGCCCAGAATCCTGACAATACCAAACCATTTACATAACCAGTCCCGGAACCATTTACTTTCAGACTTCATGATAAACTTTTGCTTGTTGATCCAAAGAAAACATATGGTATAATGGCTGAGAGCACGAACTCTGGGGACAGACAGAATGTCAGCTTACACTAGTTTTGTGATCTTGGCAATTATTTAACTTCTCCATGCCTCCACCTCTTCATCTGTAAAATGGAGAGGTAGGGGAGAAGGGGGGACTCACAGTTTTTGTGAAAAGTAAATGAGTTAATGCATGAAAGTACGTAGAATAGTGCCCGGCACACAGTACCCGCTATGTGAATGGCTACTAATATTATCTAGCTGGTATCTATTACTTGTACACAGAAGAATCCCAACTAATCAATTTCCTCCTCCCAGCCTGACACAGGGTTCTCAGCCCTCAGCTCTCTTTACAGGCTTTGCCCCCAAGACCATCCGTTCCTGAAGTCTCTCTACTACTCTTACGTGGATGTCAGTGAAACACAGGCCACCAGCCCTGACCCCTCTTCCTAGTCATTTCCACCACACACTGCTCCAGCACTAAAAACATTATGCTGTTTCCTCCAAATTGGTGCATCCTTCTGACTTCCCTATTGCTTTGCATTTCTTACCGCATTCAACACACTGACTCACACACACTGAACAGCCACTTACTATGAAACATATGTAAATGAATGAATACTGCTGGCTATATATGTCGATAAAATCCTAAAACGTCTATAATTTTCCATAAAATTAAAATTTTCAAATATGCAATGTTTAGAAGCAAAAGAGTAATGAAGAATGAAAACATGACAAATCTGGCCTACACCACTTGCCTGTTCAATTTAACCAGTATTTACTGAGCTAAGCTTGAAGCTCTGCGCACCGCGCTTCAGGTGGAAAGTCGGGAGTGAGTATGCTGAATGAAAGCTAATGGCAAGGAAGGTGAAGCCTTGGGAAGCGCCGTGATGCACACTTGGCCACACCTTTTGAGATGAAGGCCGCCAGGCACTCCCAGGGCAACCAGCTATAATGGACGTTGGGAGTTGCAGGGAGACTGAAAACGGTGCAAGCATTCCATTTCTGAGCTTCTTAGTACTCACTGTTAACCTCATTTCATTTCACATTTTAAAGCTTTAACATTACATTGTAACCTATTCCCTCATTCCAGCAAAGGGATGCTCCAAAACAGGAAACAGTCAGAAATCAACATAAACCACGCTGACTCTTCTCATTCCCTTTTTTCTAAACCAACAATAATCGTCTGGCTATGCTATTTGCACTCATTTTCCACAATTCTTCATATATGCAAAAAGGTTCCTAAGTGTCAACCAAGTGCACAGTAATGTGCTGGCATGGGGGCAGGTAAGGTGGGTTTGGCCCACCCTAGAAGGAAAGGAGGCGACTAGCCTCCGTCACTGTGACCACTGTGCATGGTGACACACTTTGGTTATGGAAGATACAGATAAACAGATTTCACTCCTTGGACTTGAAAAAACAAGAGTTGGCCATGAGCTCAAACTAGAATTGATAGATTCAATACGCTATGAGATTTTAACCCTCACAGCCTCCACTTTTAATGCTCCCATTAAAAGAAATCTCCCTCAAGATTTAAAATAAATTACATTTAAAGGTCCCAAGTAGAATGGCCTAACTCTGAACCGCAGACGCTCGGAATCCTCTGGCTAGGTCGGGGACCTCACCACTTATCCTATTAGACATCCAACTTTGTAAAAGCACAGAAAGCACCTCCTTCTATGCAGGAGAGTGCTCAAGAAGTGCGGCCTCATTAGCAGACAATCATTCTTTCCAACCTTCCCAGGAGGAAGACTTTCCAGGAGACTGATTCACTGCAGAGCAACCTGAATTATGCAAATGGTTCAGGAAGAAGACTGAGGAGCAGAGAGTTCTTTTTCTCTTCACTTCGTGATGCAGAAATCTGGCCACGAGTGTATGAGGGATAAGGAGGCATGAAAGCCTCAGTCTCCTCATCTGCAGACTGGAACAGACTGTGTCTGCTGCCTCCAGGGCTGCTGTGAAGAGGACGGGAGTTCACCCATGTCAAGGGCTGCACCTCAAGTCTGGACACAAGCTCTCAATGACCACCACTACTAAGCCGTGATCCCCTCCGCCCCCCAGCTCTTCATCTCGGAGACACAGACCCTCAGAAATAAGCAGCCCTGGACGGCTCAGGGGGCCTGACAGAGCTCCGAGGTTTGAATCCTTCTATGAAACCCAAGACAGACAGTGTCCCGCCAACAATCACCTCTCCCCCGAAACAGGACAGCTCATGGCCAACTCTTGGTACCTCAGAGACCACCACTGCCATCCCAGAAAAGCATTATGACTGGAAAACTCCTCCACCTGGGGACAAACGTGCCCCTTGTGGGTGGTCTCCTTGCTCTGCTCCCCAGGAAGACTCTGCTGATTTTGCCCTCACTCCTAGGAGGGATTCAGCAGCAGAGGCAGCTGGGAATTTAAGGGGTATATCAGCTACCACCCATGAAGTCAAAAATTATGGAAATAAAAAACATTCTATGAGAAAAATGGGCAAAAGACTGGGACAATACACAGCAAAGGATCGGAAATGGCTCTTAAATATACAAAAATGTTCAACTTCACTTACAATAAAAATAAGGTAAATAAAGCCACCCTGAGACAGCATTTCTCACCTCACAGGCTGCACACATTGGCATAAAGCTCCACACAGTGCCCTGGGGGTCAGGCGCTTTTCCACATGCCAGTGGGAATGTAAAACGATGTGTAATCCTTGGGTAGAAAAAGCTGGCAGTGACGCCAAATACTATCTACACATTTTTTGACCCAGTGATACCATTACTATGAATTTACCTTAAAGATACACCCTTAACAATACAAAACACATCTGAGCAAGGTTATTCAATGCAGTATTGCTTGTAACTGCAAAATATTACAAACCATCTTAATGGCATTTGCAGGGGATTGATTGAAAAAATAATGGTACCTCCACATAGTGGAGTATGAGGCAGCTCTGAAAAGGAACAAGAGAGGTCCCTAGGAAACTGACATGCAGTACCACCCACGATGCACTAGGAAGTGGGACAGAGCAAAAAAAGGAGTATAGTATAACACCTTTTGTGTAAAGAACAGGAAAGAAGAAAATAAATGCGCACCTCCTTATTTTAAACCTGAAACTAAAGAGACTCATCACCTGCAGGAGGGAAATTCACATGGCTGTGGTGAGATGACACTACTCTGAGCATGATTTTTCGCACAGTTTTGACTTGTGGAATTACATTAATATTTTACATACTCAAAAATATTGTAAAAATCAAGTATGGGGAGCCCTAAAATGGAATACAAACAAAAACAGATGAACGTTAAGTGACCTACAAACGACAAATCTAAAGGGACAGAGGGGAGAGGAAAAGAGTGAACCCAGGGACTGCTGAACACAGCGCTCTGACTACAGGTTCTCAGTCCACAGACAAAAAATAATTGTAAACAAATGCTGAATTTATGCTGGGAAGTTTGTTTTTCACAATGGTATGAGACAGCAACTCTGAAACTACTTTCTGTGTCTTGGACTAACCAACGGAGTAAATACACTGAGGATAATGGGAGCCAAGAACAGTGAGCACACCCAGAGCCCAGATCCTGGTTTCCAAACACCTTTCTCCAATAAAAGGAACTGGGCTCTTCAGAGACACAGCCAACGCCAGGGCTGGAGAGGGGAAATACAGTATGAGCCTGTACATCTTGTGCCAGAAAGCAAGTAAGTGCTGAAGGGAACGTGTGAAAAAACTGAGTGAGCCGGAAGGGGTAACCAAAAGCCAAATCTGGGACAACTGGAGCATCAAAATAAATAATGACAATAGCAGACTATCATCAGAAGCAAGAAGGAGTTTTTTACTTTATGATGATCTAAAAGAATAAATGAATGAATGGGCATAAAAAGAAAGCCATTTGTGATAGAATATCAACTAAAAAATGTAGAAGGAAAGATGGAACTAGAAAATCAGAAATGAATGAAGGAGGTCAAAAGGTACAAACTTCTAGTTATAAAATAAATAAGTCATGGGGAGGTTAAAAAAACAACAGAAAGTCAGCATTTGGCAACCATCACAGTAATAACTGGTTTAGGTGAATCATCAATGCTGCAAAACCACAAGGAACAGGATATTTACGCAGCCTCAAAGTACTCTCCACAATGTACCTATTACTTACAAAGGGAAAAGTACTGAGCAGTCAGTTGAGAAACCTGGCAGACACCATCTTAAACCAAGTGATCAAACTGAATATCACCAGTAATGGGACAAAAGGACAGTGCCTGAGAAGGCGACAGCATCACATCTGCAGTGCTCCTGCCACAAATGCTCGCCCCGACCATAATCAGAAGAAAACAAGGGGAAAATGGAGGCCGAGGATTAGAAGGACGAGAAGGCGGCTCAGGTCGTGAGAGACAGAGTGAGGCAGAGGAAGAGTGAGCGGCAATAGAAGGTAGCGTGCGAACCTGGGTTCGAGCCCAGACGGGCGAGGATTCAGGACATTCCTGGAACAAATGGCAAAGTGTGATTATGAAACAAATTAGATCATAGTAGTGAATCAATGTTGCGCTTCCTAATTTTGATAAATGTACTGTGGTTATGTAAGAGAAAGTCCTTGTTATTAAAAACCACACACTGAAGTATTTATGGATAAAGGGACATGATGTTTGCAAATTACTTTCAAATGGTCAGAAAAAAAAAATATATATATATATATAAGAGCATGAAGGATAAAGAAAACAGGTCCATGTGCTAGTTCACAGTTCATTTCATAACAGTGCTCCAACAGAGTAAGCTGCATGGGAACACAGTTTGGTCAGTGCCCTGTCCCAGGCCCTGGTACAAGGTAGGTGTGCAGTTAATGTTTGTTTTACACTTGAATAATCAAGGTATATGAACAAATGAATGAACAAACAGTACGTAAACAGCATCCATTTCCTTCCAGGGAAAACGTACATTTTCCACAGGGTGTCCCCTTCAGTGGAGCGGGTCCTCCCACGGCACGTGAGGGGAGAGGAACACGGCCTCAGGAGGAACTGGGGGGGGATGCGCACGGACTGTCTGAGAGGAGGACAGCTGTGCTTCAGTAGCCTGGACAAAAAGGGACAACAGCCTCGACCCAGGGAGAGACTGTGAGGATAACCGGACAGGAGAGAGATCGAGGAGGTGGGCTCCACAGGACCCGATAATGGACTAACCGTGGGCGATAGCAGAGAAGCCGAGAGTGACGTGAGCCCAGGTTCCCGGGGCTGGGCAGCTGGGAAGGTGGTGATGGGACAGAGAGGAAGTACTGGACGAGGGCACGTGCAGAAGATGAAATAAGGTGAGTCGGCTGTGTTTACCAACTTCTCCTAAGAGGCCTAATTCAGAAGCACATATTAAAGTCACAGCCCTCTGGATGACTGCTCCTCATCCGTGCCCACTACACGTGTGACAGTTAGCTGGGCTCTCGCAAGTTAACTTGCCCAGGATACCTTCAGTGGCCTCACCGTCCTCCATGATTACAGGTGAGAAGGTGACACACCCAGGGAACCAGCCAGCAACACGGAAAGAGTCATATACTCTACACTAAGACACAGAGGTATCCAGAGCTTTGTTTTCTTTCATAGGTCACAAAGGAACCGCTGGCTCTTATTCATATGGTGGTGGAGACTGCTAATAAAACAGCTTTCATCAGCTCTACAGTCACACTAATTAACTGCGTCTATACGTGACAAACAAGATTTCTTCATACCCCATTTGTATCAGTTTCCTGTGACTTCTGTAAGAAATTACCACAAACTTGGTGGCTTAAAAGAACAGAAATTTCTTGTCTCAAAGTTGTGGAGGACAAAATCCAAAGTCATTATGTCAGCAGGGCCACACTCCCTGTGAGGCTCTGGGCACGAATCCTTCCCTTGCCTCTCCCAGGGTCTGTGGCAGCGGGCATGCACTGGCATTCCTGGGCTCGTGGCCACATGGCTCTCACCCCTGCCCCCGTCTTCACACGGCCTCCTCTGTGCCGTCTCAAAGCCCCTCTGCCTGTCCCCTGTAAGGATACACGTGATTGCATTCAGAGCCACCTGGAAGATCCAGGACAAACTCTTCTCCTCAAGATCCTTAACTTAATCTCATCTTTTGCCATAAAAAGTACTAGTTACTATTCTGCCATAGAAGGTAATAGTTACAGGCTCTGGGGATTAGCATGTGGGAAAATCTTTTTGGGGACCACAATTCAGCCTACCACACATTTTAAATGACTGATGGAATATGTCACACCAGACAGGAAGATCCCATTTCACTGACCAATATTTGAAAATACTGACATAGTATTTAGACAAATTCATTCTTTCTCATTGTTTATATAACAGGAAAGATCATAACTACAATAAAATTTTTCTTAATTATCTAACTATCCAGCCAAAAATTTCATAAAAATGAATAAAATAAAATTTAACTGCACAAAGGTATAACAAACTTCCATGGTATTAGTCTTCATAACTAAAAATATTAAAACAGGGACTGGCCCTGTACCTAGTGGTTAAGTTCAGCACACCCTGTTTTGGCAGCCTGGGTTCAGTTCCCAGGCATGGACCCACACCACTCATTGGCAGCCATGCTGTGGTGGCAACCCACATATAAAATGGAGGAAGACTGGCACAGATGTTAGCTCAGGGCAAATCTTCCTCAAATAAAAAAATACATATACACAGACAAAATTGGTTTCAACACTGGCTATGATTGGCCTCCCCTTCCATTTGTGCCAGCAGCACTCTGACAGCGTGTTTCCAATTGGATGTTGTCAAAATCGGACTTACCCACTGTCACCTGTGTGGGGACAACACGTAGTGGAAAGCAACTACATACAATGCACACACACTCTGGGATGGCAGCGTGAGAAACTGGACAGAATCTGCACTGAGCAACCTGAAGCCTCCAGGCCTAGGTAAGAACACTGACATTTCTACCAGCACAGGGACTGCTTTTCATTTAGTTTGAGACAACTTAAAGGAGTTCTTTTCCTAACAAGATATCGATCTGAATCAAAAAATAAAAGGAGTTACTCCACTGCCAGTATCTAGAGATCACATTTTACTAACTGACATGAACTGGCCTTCCACACAGTCTGTACTGGTCCCTATGAAGACCCCCACCCCTTAGAGCAGCCACCTGGTGTGTCACGCCCACAGGTGCATGAAAAGCTTGGCCACTGGCGTTGGAAACGGGTGATGTGTGTTGCTCTCTCCATTACCCCTTCGTATTTTGTTATATCTGAACGGGAAACTATAGCAAAAGACAAATGCAGCTAGACAAGAGAAAAACCACACTTCTAACCCCATTTGTTGAGTTTAGCAGGGGGTCTATCTAACCTACACATAGTAAGAGCTGTGCCAGGTAAAGCAGACACAGCCTTACTCATCAAATACCGCCTTCAAATCTGCACGAGCCAACTGAAGACAACAGATGGGTGGGGAGTACCATGCTGGCACCGATTCGCAGGAGAGGGGATGTCATGTGCCCAAGGTTGCCCCTGTGGTGAGTGCTGAGCCAGGCCTTGAGCCCTGCTGGGAACAGTATTACCACACTTGGTCTTCTCTATCATTCACCAAAGGGAGCTCCATCTGGAACAAACACGGGATTTCACGGGAATCAAAACTGTTTCTCATTAGGAAAAGGTGAGGGACCCCACGTGCATTCAAGAGCAGGAAGTCACGACTGAACCTTGGCAAAGAACAAGCATTTAGAAGAGAGGAGGGAAGAAGACTGAGAAATAGAAGCTGAAAGACAAAGCAACGAACCCCAAACAGAAATTCCTACCTTACAGATACCCCAGATTTCTCAAGTAGTACAGCCTGCAGGGAAGAAAGTAGGCCTAGATTTGAGACAAGTACTCAGCAGGAATATTTAGTATAAAGTTTGAAACACAGAGCTGGAGTGTGGGCAAAATGATGTGCCTAGAAGTGGAGAGCTGGGCATGCACAACCTCAAGTCCTGCGTGGATGAACCAGTGCTCTAAGATGAAGAGCAGAAAAAATAAGATGACTACAACACTTCCAGGGGTCATGACATCTCATCAAGAAAAACTTGAGGTTTTTAACTCCAGGACAGTGACCACTTTACCTCCTTCCTTCTCTCTGGAGCTTTGGGAAAACAATCGAGACAGACTGGCACAAGCTTTATTCCTCACCCCGTAACTTCAATTGTGAACCCCTTCTCTCAATATGCTGGAAGAGACTGCTGGTAAAGGACGGGAGAAAAAGTGAGGCCACGGAACTGATGAGATCTGGGTGTACTTGACACGGCTGCGAGTGATTCCAACTAACTGAGCTTCAAAAAGATAAATATTAATTCTGAAGACACTTTAATTCCTTATAAACTATTTATGATTTACATTTTCACACTCTGGCTTTTTCCAAATAAGATTTAAGTTAGTAAATAAGTTATTTTCACCATAGCAAAAATTAATAACTCGCAGGCTCAAAAATTAGGCTGAGAGAAACAAAAAGGAAGAAGAAATGAGAGAAATTCTTAATTTTAAATGCATTCAAGTGGGTCTATAAAGGCATCTTAATATTCCTGAGCCCTAAACTGAGGAAAAAGGAAACAAAATCTTATAACAATATCATTAACCACCATCCCAAAAAAAATCTTAACTCAAGTAAAAAGTAAAGAAAATTGTTACTCTGGCTGGGTCTTTCCTTACTGATGTGTAGCTGATGATGGTGGACCTCAGGGTCAGCTGGGACTCCTTCATCAGGGAAACGTGTCCCCATGGTTCCTTTCCCATCATTAATTCACAAGACATCAAACTTTCATCCAGAGGAAAGGAAAGGGAAGAGGAATAATCAACAGGGGACACTATGAATAATCAGAAAAAGCAGAGAGCAGTTCTTACGAAGTGAGAAAGAAATGCCCTGAGAGATGCACAAAGCCATGGCCAGAAAAAGCAGTAAAGAAGAAATCGCCCCACCAGCTGTAGCAATGAAACCTCTGTCTTCAAGGCCAGGAAGCAGAGGCCTGCAAGGACACATGCAAACAGAAAGTGTCTCTGGACAGCTCCAATCTATACAGTGAGGAAACACTGAACCAGATGACGTTCTCAGTCCATGGTGACTCAAATCCATAATTCTGGAATCCCAGTTCATTGTTCATTCTACTCTCTTCATGCATTATTATTATTACTATTATTTTGGTGAGGAAGATTGGCCCTGAGATAACATCTGTTGCCAATCTTCCTCTTTTTGCTTGAAGAAGATTGTCACTGAGCTAACATCCGTGCCAATCTTCTTCTATTTCGCATGTGAGATGCTACCACAGCATGGCTTGATGAGTGCTGTGCAGGTCTGCACCTGGGATCCAAACCCAAGAACACCAGGCCGCCAAAGCAGAGCACACAAACTTAACCACTATGGCACCAGGCTGGCCCCTCTTCACACATTTTTTTAAGTTGTATGTATCTTGAGTCAGAAAACATAAATGAGTGACTGTCTTCTATGAGTCAGGCATTGTGCTAGGCACAACTATAAACTATAAACTATAATTCCTGCTTTTTTTTAAATTTTTAATTTTGAAATAATTTTACACACTCAGAAACATTGAAAAACTAGCAAAATTCCAGTCTTGGCCTTCACCTAGCATCCCAAGATTAGCATCTTACATAACGATAGCACAACTATTGAAATCAGAAAATTTGCAGTGCTACAATACTATTAGCATATCTACAGACTTCACTTGAATTTTACCAGTGGTCCCTTCCTGTCTGGGACTCAATACAGAATCCCGCACAATATCTAGTCCTCATATCTCTCTAGTATTCTCTAAACTGTGACAGGTCCTCAGTCCTTGTCCTTCAGGAACATCACAGTTTTGGAAAACACTAGGCAGTTATTTTGCAGAAAGGTGCCTCAGTTTGGGGTTCTCTGATGTTTAATCATCATCAGATTAACATTACATATTTTTGTCAAGAATACTATAGAAGTGATTGATCTGTGTCCTGCATAATCAGGAGGGCCAATATTTGGTTATTAGTGATAATTTTGAAAACTTCATCAAGGTGGAGTCTGCCAAGTTTCTATACTGAAAAGTTGCTATTTTTCCCTTTGTAATTAATACGCATCTTCTGGAGAGAAATTTCAAAACTATTTAACTATCTTGATTCTCAACATTCCTTCCAAGACTAATTCTAGCATCAGTCAACGATTCCCGCCTGTAACAAACAAGACAGCCATGAACGACCTAGCACACGTGTGTCTTTGCACTTTGGAGGTGCACCTTTAGGGTCAATTCCTAGAAGTTGAATCACTAGGTGAAAAGCTAATTGCATGTATAATTGTATTTAGAATTGTCAAATTCCTCTACAAAGTGAGATGCCAGTTTGCTCTCCCACCAGCAATGTATAAGGGGACCTGTCTCCCCACAGCCTTGCCAACAGATGGGTTGTCATCTTTTTTAATTTTCACCAGTCTGATAAGCGAACAGTAACATCTCAGTGTTACTCTACTTTGCATTTCTCCAATTATGAACTTCAACACTTTTTCATATTTTAAGGCCCATTTTCATTATCTTGAGTGTGTGTGTGTGGATTATCCATTTACATCTTTTCCCTGTTCTCTATCCTGCTTTTGACCCCTGATATTATCAGTTGTTTGCACAGTGTGGATGCCAGCCCTGTGCCTGTGGCATGTGTTCTAAGTGTTTTCTCCCAGTTTGTAGTTAGGAAGCCTTTCCCTACACTGAGGTTAGAGGAATTCATCTGTGTTTCTTTCTGGTGTTTGCCCCATTTCACTTTTTACATTAGTTCCCTGATCTGTTTGTAGCGTATTCTTCTATATGGTGTGAGGTATGGATCTAATTCTATCTTTTTCCAAATGGTTACCCAGTTGTCCCAGCACCATTTATTTAAAAGTGCATGTTTGCCTCAGTTGAGATGTCGTATTTATGACATATTATATTCCCATTTGCACTTGGGTCTACTTTCTAGGATTTTAATTCTATTCCACTTGTCTACTTGTCTCTTCATGAGCCAGCCACACACTGTTTTAATTAGGGAAACTTTTTAAGATGTTTTCACGCCTGGGAGGGCTAGTCACCCCTTCTAATTTTTACTTTTCAGTGTTTTCCTGGCTATTCTTCATTTTTGTTTTCCCATGTAAACTTTAATATCAACTTTGTAACTCCATTAAAAAAAGTATTAATATTTTTACTGAGATGGCAAAAAATTCATTAATGAACTTAGGGAGAATGGAAACCTTTATAATGCCAAGTCATGCTCACCAAGAAGGGGACGCCTTTCCACTTGCTCACGTCAACTTCGATGGTTTTCAGGAGTGTGCTAGAGTCTACCTCACAGAGTTTCACACATTTCTTGTTTATTTCTACAAGTCGGCTACAGCACAAAAGCAGCCACAGACAATACATGAACGAATGGGTGTGGCTAAGTTCCAATAAAACTTTTCTCTTTTTTTGGCAAGAAAGGCAGCAGACCCAGAGGCATTAGTCTGATAGCCCCGGCTTTTATGAATGCTTTGGTTGTTCTGGTGGTAAGAGGAAAAGTTATGTGATCTCCAATCTGTCTTGTTTGTTACAGGCGGGAATCGTTGACTGATGCTAGAATTAGTCTTGGAAGATTTTTTGGTTCTTTTATTTACAGGACCCTAAATTTCCCCCTTTTGCTTCATTTCCCTTCACTGTCCAAATGCCAAATCCCTCCCTTTCTGTCGTCTTCTCCTGCGGACTCTTACTCATACTTCTAAGCCTACTACCTGTGAGGCATGCTCTGCTTGACCTGGACACTCGTTTCAGTGTTTCCAAACTCCAGGTGGACTTGGTCTTTCTGGCAGTGGTTCCCTATCAACCTCAGGCCCTGTTACTCGCTCCCTTCTTCTCACTTCCCTGCGGTTTTTCTCAGTCTGCCTTTGCAGAGCCTTGCAGGGGGGCAGGAATGGGGAGGGAATGTTAGGGATTACATGTTGAGATTTGGGTTGCTCCTTTTATTCAAGTGTGAGCATATTATGTCTTTTATGCCAAGGGCACGGTTTTCATATAATTTAATTTCCCCTTCTTGTTCTTCTACGTTGTTTTGGAGAAAATATTTGGAGACAGGGATGTAAGACACCACCATTGTCATCAGCTACCTGGAAGTCTCCATTCCTTGTTGTCTTAAAGCCTAGAGACCAAGGTGCAATACTGATATCAACACTGACATCAAGATGATAATAATAATAATAATGTATCTTACAGTATAGTTCATCTTATGGAGTAAAAATAATATCCTATGAGAGAACAAAGGAGTGGGCATCTTTCCTAGGGTTTGTTTTGTTATTTTTTCAGATGGTAAGGATTAAGGATTCAGGAAAGGCTTCCAAAGAAAATGACATCAAAGGTGAGACCTGAAGCATGATCAGAGTCTAACAGGCAGAGGAAGAGAAAACTGCCCAGCAAAAGGTGGGAGGAAAGGTCAAGCCTACTGAGAGGGTGAGAGTCGGGCTGGAGCCTGGTGTGGGACGGGGAGGCCACGACTGCGGTGGAGAGCAGCACCCAGATCAAAAGCAACTTTTCAGCCCAGTTGAAGAGTTTAGACTTTGTACTGGAGCCAATGAAAAGCCATTAAAATGCGTTATGCAGACCAAAAATCCCTCTGAAATGAAACCTATAATGTCCCCAGGGTGAAGAATAAGTGCCAAGTTTAGGAATTACTGTACAGTTTTAGGGTTACACTTTCTTTATGACACTTCAAAAGCACAGAGAAAAGTTATGACAGTTTGAAAAGCACAGAATTTCTAAGTATCTCTAAGAGCACGCTGTAAAAGGCAAACATTAAGAGAATAGTTAAGAAAGAAAGAGGTATATTTATTGCTAAGGATAAGAAAATGTTCTTATCACAATAAAAGCTTCTCACAACGAGCTCCTGCCACAATAAGTAAGCAAAAGAGTAACGTGTATAATGCAGCATCTCATTCATCTTACTCCCCAGCACCCAGGAAGCAGCTTCTGACATGCCAGGCCCGCTCACATCAGACTCGGTCTCAGGAGGTTCTAACCTAAGTCTGACATCTTTCTACCACTTTTGGTTTTCAAGATCTGCCTTAAACAGATTATTAAAAATCTTCCTTACAGCGCTGACTTAATTACGTACCATGAGGTGGTGTTACTAAGACCACTGACTGAATCAGGAAGCCGGGTCCTGGTTCTGCCGCATCTAGGTGACCACCTGTACCTCCCTGGGTCTCCATTCTTCATAAGACACACAAGGAGACTGAGCCAGAGGACCTCTGAGGCCGGTCCAGTTCTGCCACCTGGGGCCCCTGGCTCCAGCAGTCACGCAGGCGCCCAAGGACTGAAAATATTTGCTTCCATACGCTACCCTGCATTTTGCTGCACTTAATTAGCTAATGCTCTGCCTCCAAATTCTACTTTATTCAAACTTCCCATTAGCTACCCTGCTGATCTTCCATACACTGACTGGCACACGTAGCCCAGGGTCTGGGAATGGACATCCCAGATGGCAGAGTCTAATGCAGTCACAGGATGACAATTTCTGCTATTTCACCTGCTCTCTGGATGCTTCAACTCAGAGGCAACAACAAGGGGTACCGCTACCCAAAAATCTGAGGGAGCACTCTAGTGCTTCTCATGGAACTAGACGAGCTGTTGGTTGCTGGACATACAGGCCATTTTCTCTTTCTTTGGATACAGTTTCCTGTCGTTTCAATCAAAGCTGGAGGTGACTCCATCTCCACAGTGGCTCCGTTCCCTCAGAAATGTTTAAGTGTAGTCAAATTCCATTCACCACTCCTCTTTATTTAACCTCTTCTTATCTACTGGAACTTTCTGTGCCAACAAAGTAGAAGCAGGACATTATAAGTTTGTGCAGACCCTACAGGCTTCTTTGCCTCTCACTAACACAAGGTTCGCTACCCTATAAATTTCCAGAATTACCTTCAAGCCTTAGGTGAATTAATCCCAGCCACCTACTGTATAGGGTAATTTATCACTGAAAATGGCTATACTTGATATCAGGCACTCAGCTCCCTTTTCTATTTCTTTCAGAACTGTCAGGTTGTGCCATTCAGCCTCTGTGATTTAGTACAATTCACATTCTCAAAAATATTTCATCATATCACTCAATTTTAAGATTAAGACCTGGACCATCACATCTCTTGAAGAAACAAGCAAAGAAATCACATCTGCAGCAATCAAAAGACACAGATGAGAAAACGCCCAGCAATGTGGTGGACTCAGGTTCCAGGACTGCTCTCTTGCCACAAACGATGGAAAGTGCTTGAAGCCGGGGAGCAAGCAAGCAGGCAGGTGGACGCCTTCTTAAGTACAAGGATAAGCTGGTATAAAGTAAAGAATAGTCAGACCATACATGAAAGTTGGGAACCCAGACATGTGAACAGAGAAAGAAGCCAGATTTCTCCTGAATGGCAACTGCCAAGCCCTGAGCTGGAGCGTGGGGCTTTTGCTGTCATAAGCGGCTTGAGGAACAGGAGAGAATGCCCAAGGCCCAGGCTAGGTGGGCAGTCCAAGAGAAGATGTCCCTCCAGAAAAGTGAGCCTGCAAAAGACCACAGACTCAGCATAATGTTTACCCAAAAGTAAAACCACCCACCAAGAGGCTCCAAAGAAATTTATCTGCCTCTAATCCTGGTAATAAGCGGAGAGAGAGAAAACCTGGTCTTGACGTGGGTTTGCAAAGTCATGTTACCTGGGTGGCTATAAAAACCGTAAGCCAAGACTTTAAATAACCTTAACAGTTAGGGCTCATAAGTGCTTGACAGAAGCAAACCTAAATAATTTCTGAAAAAAAAGAAAACACCTTCATCTCAAGCTTCCAAGATTTTACACAGTTAAATTTTAAAGGAAAATAACTCACAGTGAATATCTTAGAAGTACATTAGGAAACTGGCATCAAAACAGAAAGCCAACAAAAACAGTAGCTAAATCAGATGCAAAGACTTCAGGTATCAAAACAATTCAACATAAAATAAAGTACCTTTGTTTAATGTCTCTCAAGAAAGAGAATTGAAAATATGAGGCAAAGAGAAGCAGATATGAAAAATGATTATACAAATTTGTAAAAAAAAAATGTTTAATGTCCTATTAGAAATAGAAATGGAAAGGCTTCATAACTGATTAGATATAACTGAACAAAGAATTTATGAACTGGAAGACAGATTTGAAGAAACTAACTAGAATATAAACACAGAGATGAAATAATGGAACATATGAAAGAGGAGTTAATAGGAAAAGTTTTAAGAACAGAGTGAGAAGGTCCAAATCGTTTTAATAAGATTCATATAGAAGACAGAATGGGGCACAGGCAATATTTGAATAGATGATGGCTGTGAAATTACCAGAACTTATGAAAGATGCCAATACCTTAATTTTAGAATCCCACTGAATCTCAAGCAGAATAAACAAAAGAAATTTATCCTGTACACATAACACTGAATCTGCAGAGCCCCAAGCAGAGAGAAGCTCTTAAAGGCAGACAGAGAGAAGAGACAGACTACCCTAAGAAGAGGCAGCTGGAGCAACCGCTGACTTCTCAAAGGCAATACTAGAAGCCAAAAGATGCAGAATTACAGCTTTGATGTCCTGAGGGAAAATAAAAGTCAAACAACTCTAGACCCAGTAAAAATATCTTTCTAGAACAAGAGTAAAATAAAAATCTTTTGAGATGACAGAAACTGAGAAATTTTATCCCCAAAAGAGATAACATAGACAAGGAAATTCTAAAGGATGAGCTTCAGACAAGAGGAAAATGATTACAGTGGAAGGTCTGAGATGCAAAGGAATTGGTAAAAACTGGCATAAACATAAACAAACAAATGCTGACTACAGAAAGAATAACTGTACAATTCCAGCTGTATCCTCTGAAAAGGCCTAGAAAAAATGTCCAACACAGTAGCAATGAATATTCCTAGCTCTGAGACTGTGGTCTTGAAATACAAATTTCTCACTAAAGGAAATCAAAACTTATTGGAAAAATGGCTTTCTCCAGGTCTGGGACAGGAAATGTATAAGATGAACCTGAACCATCTTGCCATACAGATAGCAAGGAAGCTAACCAGGGACAGGAGGGACAAGGACTTTGGAGCCAAGGCAACTAGAAGAGGCCCCCATTAGCTAAAGATGGGACAATCTGAGCTTCAATAATAAAGAAAATTGCAATGAATTAAAATCCATCAAGGGGCCAGCCCAGTGGCATAGGGGTTAAGTTCAAACACTCTGCTTCAGGGCCCGGGGTTCAGGTTCAGATCCTGGGCACAGACCTATGCACCACTCATCACACTATGCTGTGGTGGCGTCTCACATACAAAATAGAGGAAGACTGCCACAGATGTTAGCTCAGTGACAATCTTCCTCAAGCAAAAGACAACGATTGGCAACAGATGTTATCTCAGGGCCAATCTTCTTCGTACACATACACACACACAAAACTATCAAATATGTTTAAATCTCTAAGTTCATAACAACACTAAAAAATCCAGTGGCTCCTAATAAACCATGGCTTCTTGTATTCAGGTCTTGTGTAGTCCCCTCCCACACTTGGTCATGTGACGTCCTTTGATCGATGAGGTATTTGCAAATGTGATGTAAACAGAGGTGTAATACGCAGTTGCATATGGAAGCTTGTCCTCTTAGAACGTTCCCTCCTCAATCCCCAAGCCACCAGATATTAAAAAAAGGTTCAGCAAGTCTGGAGAGAGAGAGTGATGCATGGCCAGCCCACAATGTTCCAGCCACCTCGGCCCACGCACATGGGACATTTAAGGGATATCATCTTGGATTTCCAACCTGTCAAGCCTGCAGATGATTGCAGCCACCTGAATGACCTCAGGAGACACCAGCAGAAGAGCTTCCAGCCAGGCCCAGCCCGAACTGTGCAACTGTGAGCAAACGAATGCTTGTTTTAAGCCACTAGGTTCCGGAGCACTTGATTACGCAGCCATGGAGAACCGAAACAAATGCCTTTGGAACTCAGTATCCAAAGAAAAACGTTAAGTTATTCTTAGCATTTATGTGAAGCCAAATTAGTGGAACTGGCAAATCAACAGAAAACTCTAAAGCACAACATTCTATTCTCCTCCACAGCGGCAGTGTCCTGACTCTCAGGAAAAAAGACTAAGAGTGTCTAGGTTTATTGTTTATCACTTAGAATTGACTGTCCACAGAACGTTGTTGGGTTTTCCTTAGCATTTATCTAGAGTTAAAAAAAAAAAAAAAGTACGATTTAAGGTGGTAGCCAGTCTTCTGTGAGAGTCGCCTTACCGGTGTCTCAACTTTAGCAACAATGCCATAGGTTGGCGACCCCAGTACAGGACCAGGAGTTCAGCAGTAAATCATACAGATAAATTACAAACCACATATATCTCAAGACGAAATGGAAAAATAAATAGTAATTCTAAACTCATTTCCTTGGTAAATTAGGTCATTTTCAAGTTTTAAATAACAATATGAGTCCCAGCTCAGAAGTACACATACAGCAAGAAAGCAACCAGGAGAGGACCTGACAAAGTCAAAAGTAAACAGCAAACCCAGAGACACAAATTTGAAAATTTAAAAAAGAATATCAAGACAGAAGACAGAAGCAAGGATTCACCCTCCTTTCCCAAAATGGAGAAAGAAAAGATGGTATAAAATATGTTCCTAATTGCCATGCAGCTGCTTCAGAACAAAAGTTGCCATCAGGATATTCCCTGCCTGGACCCCCTCAGTTTCTGGGTTGTTCCTGGAGCCCTCCAGTGAGGTCCAGGCCCTAGCCTGCAGGACGCAAGGACCAAGCAACGGCAAGCTGAGCTCCATGAGGAAGGGGCAAGAGAACCCACGGTCACAGCCCCTTACCTGCAACCCTCGGGCCAGACGTAGTCCAGAATCCCGAATCTTTGTATTATCAAAAGATAACAATGGCGAATACACAAACACATAAATTTTTCTATTGACAAAACTATAAATAGTTATATTAGCTGGTGTTTGTTTTTTTAAATTTTGTAAATAGCCTCCTGTCATTCAGGCGTGGTTTTGCTGCCAAAGAAATTCTGGCACCAACTTATGGAAAAACAAAGTTTTCAGAACCTCTGAAATTCTGAATTTCAAATGAGAAACTTTACTATGACCCAAACCTCAATTTTACTTTTTGACAGCTCTTTCAGAATCCCTGGGAAAACCAACCAAATACTAGTGAAAAAGATGAATAGCTTTTACCTATAAAGGGTATGAATAAAAGTATCACTAGCTAACATTTAATGAGCACATTTCACATACACCACGTCATCCAACGTCTGCAGCAACCCTCTGAGGGGAACACTGTTATTATCCTCATTTACAAATGTGTAAACTGAGGTACAATGAGAAAGTCCTGTGCGCAGGGTCCCGCTGCAAGTGAGAGGCAGTCGCCGGAGCCCACTCCACGCCCAGGCCTACTGCTCCCCAAGTGAAAGCAAGGCGACCCTTTAATTCCAGGGAAGTGCTCCAAGCACCTCTCCTGACCATTATACATCCCATCCCGGAATGTTCCATTAGCCTCTTGGCAATCTCTTCCCATAAGAATCCTCAGAAATGACAGTAGATAGATGAAACAAAGACTTAAGGTAATTTTCCCAAATTTACAATATAATACAAAATGTCTACAGGCAATAATCTTGTGGGGACCTAAATCAGAAAAACGTAAAAGCAAAAACAGTCCCCTCAAACGCGGCACTGTTTTCCATGCTGTGCCCAGAGACTACTGTGGATGTCCCCCATTTCTCACACCTCGGCTCCTCCCCTTGCCCCAGCATGGGGTCTGCGTCCTAAGGAAGCACAGCTGGTCACTGGGCATTCTCCCTCCAAGTTCCTCAGGCGCTTATCACCAGGATAACTCATTCTCACGTTCTGAGTGCCCACATGATCACAGCCTGAGACAGTGCACACTTAGAAGCAATTCAGAAGGATTAACGAACACTCCAAAGCAAAACCATTCTCTTCTTGGCATGGTGGCAAGATTTTAGCCAAGCATCTGCCAGGACAGTGCATATGCCAAAGACTGCAAGTTTTCTCCAATATCCATTCTACTCTTTTCCTGAATAATGGAATCCCACTTTTTCATGTGGGCACAGGGTCATCCAGACAATATTTCCCAGTCTCCCAGTGAAAGTGCTAAGTGTAACTTTTAAGAAACATCCTTAAAGGTAAAGAGAGGGGCCTCCTTTCCTACTTCTTCCTTCCTGCAAGGTGAAACGCATACATAATAGCTGTAGCCGCAGCAGTCATCATGGACAATGAGGCGGCCGAAAGAACAGAATCCTCGATAGGCGCCAGGGCCCTGACATTATAGAGTGCCTAACAGCCCGGAATAACTACTTCTGGATAATCTTAATGAGAACGAACTTCACTTTTATTTATACTACTATTATTTTTCCTCCTGTAATTCTTAGCCAAACCAAATCCTAACACTACAGTGAGCATAAAGAGCTGTTAAGGTGACAATCATGGAAGGAGTACCCAGGGCCTCCTCTTGTCCCCCTCACTGTCTGAATCTGAACAGATTTCTTAGTCGAGTAAGTATCTGCTCAAAAACCTATTTTGTGATATCAGCCCTCTTTTTTTCATAGATAAATCCATCTACTAACCATCATATTTTAAAAAGAAGCAATGGATTCAACATACAAAGGGAATAATTATTGGAATTCAGCCAAGGGAATGTAATGCCACAGCAGCTACTAGGAAAGTAAGCCCACAGTTAAGTACTAAACAATGATAGCAACTGCTCCTTGATACATTCCATGGTCATCTCTGTGCACACAGTATGTCTTGTGCATTATAATTCTTTTCCCCTATTGTTTACACCTATTTCAAAAGAGAGAAAGTAATTCCATAGCTGAATGGAATGGCTAAAGACGAAAAAAGACAATGGAGACCTTGAAAACGTGTGTAACTGCTCGGCTGCCTCACACCGCCTCCAAACGTGGCGAGGCTGCCCCTCTTCCCATTCCTTCTCGTTGGGATTCCTGAAAACACCCCTTTATAATTTCGGCAGGCCCCTCTCCACCCCATCTCCTAAACGTCTTTTCTAAAGGAATCTTAACCTATTTGAAGTCACTACAAACATCACTTCTAGTTCCAGTTCTACTCAGCACTACCGGCACAGACGGCGAACAGACACAGCACGTGTCAGGAGAAGAGGAAAGAAACCAGGAATTAGCGAGTATTCTGATTCAACCCAGATGTCTCAGCATGAACACACAGTCTTCACACACGTATTCTCTCTCACACACACTCTCACACACACGCACATTCTCTCTCACACACACTCACCCTGTAAATATGATATCAAGGAACACCAGGAGCCTCCTACTATGTCAGGAACCAGGAGGGATGAAGGCCCAGGCCACAGCCAGGGGCTCAGATGGAAAGTGGAGCGGAGCCGGAGCAGACAGAGAGAACCGGGCCCCACAGGGAACACTAAAGAAAAGGAATAAAGCAGGCAGAGAGGGTGAGCCTAGAGAAAGCACAATGTGATTTGGACTCTGAAAAATCAAAGAAAAAGAACAGCAGGGAGAAATTCAGGAGGCAGACAAACAGAAGCAAAACCCTGGGCACACGCCGGCTGCCTGCCCGCCCCCCCGTCAGGCGCTCTCTGGCCTCAGCATGGAGCAGAAGAGGAGGAGGAGCATAGGTCTGCACACGAGCCCACGCAGTGCTCCCCTGACAGAGGAGACCCTCACAACTACACCGGAGTAACCAGAAATGTATGAGAAAAAGGGTGGTACGGTCAGATTACCCAGGTTCAAAGTCAAGATGAGGGTTCAGCAAATTTAACAACGATTGATGAACACCTACTGTGTGCCAGGCCCTGTGCCAGGAGCTGGAGACACATCTGTAATCAAAACAGGTAACAATGCCTATCCTCCCGGAGCTCACCGTCTGATGGCGAGAACTAGACACCAAACATGACAAGTATAAAAACTGCACAGCAGCGAGTCAAAACTATCAAGACAGACAGTAGGATGGTGGTTGTGTGGGGCTGGGGGTGGGATGGGGAGTTAGTGTTTAATGAGGCCAGAGTTTCAGTTTCACGAGATGAAGAGTTCCGGAGGTGGATGGTGGTAATGGTTGCACAACAATGTTAATGTACCTAATGCCGCTGAACTGTACACTTAGAAATGGTCAAGATGGTAAAATTTATGTTATATGTATTCTACCACAATTTAAAAAATGGGAAAAAAATTATACAGCATGTGAGAGGTGACAAGTACAAGTTCTATCAGTGGAACACCAACACCAAGTGCTGGTGGCAAAGTTCAGGATGGACTGAAGGCATAAAACGTTAGAAACAGAAAAATCTAAGGGGCAAAGACGGCAAGACAGTGGGTCTTATGTGTAGAGACCTAGAGTTAGACTAAGGAGGTTGGCTGGGAAGGGAGAGGAGGGGCAAGCAAATTCCAGAGTCCCTGGAAAGGAAGTGCAGGACGTAGTGACCAAGTGGACAGTGATCAAAAGATCAGGGACACTTTAAAGGTGATGCTCATGCTTTCTAGCCTGAAAGACAACAAGAATGGCGCCCTGACAAGAAACTGGTTTAAGGGGAAACTTCGCTCACAGTGAGCAAGGAATCAAGAAATCTGGGTTCCAATCCTGAGCCAACTCTATTGAGCAGGTCACTTTGTCTGTCTAGGCCGCATTCCCTTATGTATCAGATGAGGGTAATGGCTCTCAACCTTTACTTGCATCCCTTCTAGGTCTAAAGCTATCCAATTTTAAGACGCATTCCATTTAGACGCAATGACTAAAGATACTGAAGTGAAGTGATGTTGTAGACTGACAAACAGACAACTTGAGAGATAAGAGGTCAGGCCTAGAGAGGCATTCAGAAATCAAACACAGACATGAGGACTGAAGGGAAAAAACACATATGTTCTTTGAATTAGTGTCAGACAAAAAAGAGAAGGGAAAAAAAAGGAGCAATGACTCACAGAGGAGGAGACCTGGCTGGTCAAAGACAAAGGCCCGGGGAGGGGTGGATGTAAGAGGCGCCACAAAGCTCACCTGCCATAGGGTGGTTTGGGGCTGCTCAGGGGACAGGGAGAAACACCACATGAGGCATTTTAAGAAGGAAAGACCGTACTGAACAGGGATGACGTTCGGGGGGTTCAGCAGAAACCACTCGAGTAGTTCACGCAGAAAGCACCGCATTACCAGGTGTTCCATGACCTGCAGAAACCTGGGAAGGACAAGAGGAGCAGAACGTAGACTGAGCTCTCTGGAACGAGTGCCAAGACCCAATGGCCTGAGAAGCAGCTGAGGAACACCCCCAGTGCTCTGGAAAGCCCCAGAAGCTCATGCTGAGCCAGCAAATGGGGCAGCTCACACCCTGTGTCCCTCTGCAGGAACCTGGTACAGACCCCCACCTCAGCTAAGTGCTGACTAGCTGGGCCCTAGCTGCAAGGGAGTCTGGAGGCAGCTTTGGTGCTCCAGCTTCAACAGTATGGAAGCCACACTGGTGTTGAGAGAGTGAACCTGCAGCATCCGCCTGGACTACTAAACCTCTCCCTTCACCAGTGCTCAGCTTGTCCTTTACAGCTGTTCTGAACATGCTGAACGTGCTCTGACCAAAACGAAGAGAAGCCACCTCCTCAGACAGATCTACAATAGGACCCACTCTGCCCATAATCCCTCAAGCGGCTGCTCAGCAGCACATAACACTGAAACAAAAGGTTTAGGAAAATAAACAGTGAGAAACAAAGGTTGCCAGGAAGCCAGACAGAAAAGAAATATAAAACAGGAGAGGATGCACCAAATTCTTCATTTTCTCTCTTTCAAAATAAATGAGGAGGGCTGGCCTAGTGGCACAGTGGGTAAGTGCACACATTCCAGTTCGGCGGCCCGGGGTTCACCGTTTCGGATCCCAGGTGCGGACACGGCACTGCTTGTCAAGCCACGCTGTGGTAGGCATCCCACATATAAAGTAGAGGAAGATGGGCACAGATGTTAGCTCAGGGCCAGTCTTCCTCAGCAAAAAGAGGAGAATTGGCAGCAGATGTTAGCTCAGGGCTAATCTTCCTCAAAAAAAAAAAAAAATGAGGAAAGGGACTATAAAATTTGTGATAAACCTTTAAAACATAAACAAGGACACCCTTACAATGCAAATGACATGTACAACACTGTTCACTTTTAAAGGCGTAAGGCACATAGCAGAGACCTGCTGAGGTGTGCAAACGTGGGCAGGGGCATCCTTTGTGACAGTGTCCTTGGTTCTTTTTGCAGTCCACTTGCGAGTGAGTCCTTTCTCCAGCAGTGTAGAAGGATGAGCACTGTGAGCCAGTCTGGGAGAGCCAGTGCATGCCGTGGTGTGAAATAATGAGAACTATCCATGTGATCAATGCCGTGGGGACAGAGCCTCCAGAGCCACTGCACCTCATCTCCTAGACCTCCTGCAAAGGACCGAAGTCTGCTCTACTAACTCAGGGGGCAGAGACGGGGCTCAGAGCTTACACAAAGCGCACACAGTTAACAGTACTTTATAAAGAGTAGCAATGGGTAGGAACAGACAGAGTTGGAAATCACTGGGTGCAACCTCCGCAGCCACCCTGCTCGACAAGCTGAAATCAGCAGATTCACCACGGACGAGTCCGTCTGGTGAGGGCCCACCCCCCTCTCGCCCCACTCCTCAGGCCTGCCACACCAAGGGAAAGGCAGTAAACTGGTCTTTTCCTGCAGTATTGGAAATCTGCATCGAGGAAGAGCCCCGCTTACATGCCCACTTGAAAACCAGATGTTTTTGCTGGCAATTTCCATGTCACGCGTTGGCACTAATCTCCCTTGGACTCAGATTCCCCACTGAGGTCATTCTGCCCAAGGCATTTATGTTTTCAGCAAAATGGCAGATCCTTGAGGATTTTCCCATTAGAATGATTTCACAAAAGGTTAACCTGTTTCAGAATATTGGGGCACTGGTGAGAATCAAATAAATAAAAAGCTACCAACTGACTGGCTTTACATGCATTACCGTAATGACAAGTACACTGCTCATTTCACTCAAATCTCTCAAATCTTTTCCGTGGTCTTGTGTCCAAACTGCAGTTAGCGTAAAGCAAATCAAGGAGCCCCATATTTGTCCCATGAAACCTGAAAGAATATTAACATTTTCTCTCATTTGTCAATAACTCGTTACCTTGGGCCCCAGAGACTCAGCTAAACAAAGGTCACAGTGTATGAAGGACACAGCCACAGAGAAAGAAGAGCTTGCTATTAGTCACCAACAGGTGAGGCACAGAACTTCCCCAGAACATCTTTAAAAGGGGAAAATAAATTATTCAATTTCAACTATTAGCTCTGTATGTCTTGGTCAAAATAGCTAAGAGAAATAAACTTCGAAAAGGGCATGAGTAGAAAAGACGACGCTGTATGGCGAATTTTCAGAGGGGAAACGACCTGGCCCTTACTCACTGTCTCTGCAAGTAACTGCCTTTCTCAGGTGCACACCGAACCATGGCCTGGGAGGACCCCTCTTCTCGATGGAACGTCTTCCCTCACCTCGACCACCCAGCCAGGTCCGGGCCCCCTTTTCTCCTGGCTGAGACATTGCCAACCCTGTGGAGCTTCCCTGAGCTGCTTCTCTTCCTGCCTCTTGAAGACTAATAACTATTCTAACTCGGGGTCGCCTCACACGCTGCTGCACACTCTCCTGCTGGGGAGACAATGAGATGTGCTGGAAAGATCGACAGGCTCCTGGGGAGGAACTGAGTAGAATCTCTTCTCAGGGCTGGTACTCTGGGAAAGGTAAATGCCGATGACAACTCTTACCTTCCCAGGTCCATGCCCTAATTAATCAGTTCTCTAACCACATGGAAGGCACTCACAAATGAGACCTGCCGCCCCTCCCACTTCTTTGAGCTTACAAGCATGGGGAGTTGCTGGCACAGCTCTAAGGCCCTCTTTGGGGCATAGAGGGAGCACTTTGGCAAATCAAGTAGCACACCAGGAATTCCGCATGACCTTTGGTCACCAGAGCCATATCAGGTCCATGGAATGGCCTCCTTGCTTCCAGGCACTCTTCTCAGTTCGCTATTACCCATCCCGTGGGTAAGAACAACATGATTCTGTGACTGCCATCTGTCTGCCCCACTAGACTCCACATGCCACGAGGGCACCTCATTTGGTTCCGCTCAGTCTGAGCAGAGCACAATCCCGATAAACACTGTTGATGACTGTGTGAATCAATCAATGAACCAAGGTCTACTTTCCCCAGAAGACTTGGACTTTTTCGCCAGTGGGAAGCATCTTATTTTTACATCCACAGCAACTAGCCAAGTACCTTATATGTGGAAAACACTCCACCATATTTTGTTGCATTGAACCAAGTAGAAACAGTTTCCATGCTTTCATTCTTTCTGTATTTTGACCAGTGTGGTGATTTGATTTAGGGCAGCCTCACTTATACCCACAGCAATGACCCTAAGCCTTCTAATTCATCTTAAGACTCCAGGACTTTGTCCTAAGACTTTTTCTAACCTCCATCTTTTATGTCTCCAGCAGGCTGGAGAAGAGGGAAAGGAAACAAGAGTCTTCTCAAATTCATTCCAGACAGAAAGAGAGAATAATAAAAATAACCTATTCTCACAAGCCAAATTTGGAGACATGTAATTTTTTACATAATACCAAACGGCAATATTTCTAATATTTCACATTGAAAGAGACAGAAAATACAGTTCTTTTCTGGAGAGAATTATTAAAAATAAAAGGCATATCCTGTTCCCTCTTCACTCCCATAAGTCCCATGAATGAGATAGGAACAATATTACAACAGGCATAGAATTCATGGAAACAAACAAGACTGGAAAGAAAGGTAATGACAGACAAGCAAGATAACAGACAAGCAAGACTTCTTCCATACTTCCTACGAAGACTTTCCTAGAGTTTTTAAAATTTTATATCACTTTTAAAGGAAACACTTTTCAAGAAGAAATGAGAACAGTGGTTAGGTTGCCCCCCATAATTAGGCAGTGTCCTCAATTAGCTTCCATGGCTTACTTGGTTCTCCTTGGGAAACCTGGAAGTCTTTGATGTGGAGCAGCCAGCAAACCACTAATTAGGATGAGGGGAGGAATCCCAGGGAAAGAAATGCAGGCCCCATTCAACGCCCACGGTCAACAACAGCAAAAGCATTTCAGAGAAGTCCTTTCAAATATTTTAATTGACAGAGAAAAAGAGGAAAGAAAAGGAGAAATGACAAAATGCAGAAGCATTGGAAGAGAAAATATCTAGGAGGCCTCCATAGCTCAGGGAAAAAAAAACAAAACTTCTTTTGTACTTTTTGAGGAGTAATGCAGATTAAAACTATATCAATATTCTGGACATAAAAGTTATAGAAGAACATTTCTCCTTGTAAGAGAAATTCCAGGGCCTTCTGAAGCAAATGAACACTATAAATTTATCTCAGGCACTTTACAGTTAACAACCCACATTATTATAAATGTTCCATCTTCTCATCAAGCCAGCTTCGAACAGGCACGATTCCTTTAGAGACTTGGGCTCCTTTCTCTTTTTCCTCTCTTCATTAACCAACACCTTCCAAACCTGCCAAGGTCAAGGATAGCAAATACTGCTAAGTGCTTCTTAGGAGACCAGCCGGGAGTGGGGAAGCGGGAGATGAGCAGAGAGGGGAGGAGGGAGAGAGGAGGAAAGGAGGGGGAGAAGGAGAGGAGGAGGGAAGGCGGAGGGCAAGGAGGAGGAGGAGGAGGAGGGAAAGGAGAGGAGAGAGGAAAGGAGAGGAGGGGTGGGGGGCAGGGAAATATGGAAGAGGGGAGGAGGAGCTAGGGAGGCTCAGAGGAAGAGGAAGGGAGAAAGGGGAGGGGAGAAGCGGCAGCTGTGGGTGGGAGACAGAACACCCCAGCACCTGAAGCAGAAACCAGTTCTGGGCATAAAAATGACTTTCTGGGGTTTTGCTTCTGTTAACTTAAAAGGGAACAAAGTGAAAAGAGCTAAATGCATTTGTACTTGGAATTTAAATCGGACTGTGTTTCTTGCTGTTTGTCATTCACAGAGAAAGGATGAGAAGCCTCCCACCTCCCCTTTCAGAAAGCGGGGAAGCCTAGACTATCCAGAGTGAGAGACTGCCGGCAGAAAAATGCAGCCTTCAGTGGGGCTGCCCCTCCCAGCAGCAGAACCACCAGGACCAGGGAAAGCAGCTTGGCCTTCCCCTGTGAAGGTGAAGATGCACGGACTCGACAAGCAGCAAGTCCTCCCCGCGGCGGAGCCTAGAAGCAGTCCTGCATTTGGCACCATGAGATGTGGGCGCCAGCCCTCCTCAGTGGATTGTTTGTGAACCCAGACACTGTAAGGAGCCAAATTCCCATCCTCCCATCACCAGGGAAGATACAGAGCAGTGGAGACTTGAGAATCCACATCAGCCAAGATGCACCCCCAAAACAGTGCTGAGCAAAGGAGCACACAAATGTCAAAAATGGCACGGTGACCAGGGTCTGCCCAGGGTCTTGTTCACATACACAGGCACACTCACGCACACGCATGCGCGTGTACACAGTACCAAGGAAAACCAGGGAAGGCACACACCCAGTCAGGACAGGGCTACCTCTACAGCACCGGGGGGCTGCCACAAGGGAGGGCTCAGAAGGGGTTTTAACGCCACAAATTGCCTTCTTTCTCTTAAGTCCAGTAATGGGTAAAAGCAGTTAATTTGATTATTTTCTAAACTGTGCATATATTTATATGCTTGCTTCCATAATAAGCTCAAATGGCCTAATTCACTCCTCACTGGCAGGGAATGTGTACTGTTTGAGAGTAAAATAATGCCCAAAACCTAACCCAAGAATTCATTCAAAGACAATCAAACATCTCCCAGCTCATTTATGTTCATGTTTTCATGTCTCCAGAGAATGTGGAGAAAACTGTAAATAAGATTTCTCTGCAGATTGCCTGGCTCTGCAAAGAGAAACTGATGATGTTTGTCATTTTGTCAATTTAGAGCTGCTTACAAAATATAATGGAAAACATACAACTACCCCATGACCTGCAATCCTGTTCCTAGGGATTGCCTCAAGAAAAATGAAAATACACGGCCGCACAAAGACTTCTACGTGAAGACCCACGGCAGCTTCGCTCACAGCAGTCAGAAATGGGAAACAACCCAAAAGGGCATCAGCAGGAGGACGGACAAGCAGATTTCGGTACCTCCATCCACTGAGACACTACTCAGTAACAAGGAGGAACGACCCACTGACACACACAACAACAGGGGGGAAGCTCAAACACAATACGTTGTGTGAAAGAAGGGAGACACAAAAGAATACACGGTGTATGACTGTTCGCATGAAGATCAAGAACAGGCAAAACTTGGGCCGGCCCTGCAGCCGAGTGGTTGGGTTCGCACGCTCCGCTTCGGCGGCCCAGGGTTTCGCCAGTTCGTATCCTGGGCGCAGACATGGCACCGCTCATCAAGCCATGCTGAGACGACATCCCACATGCCACAACTAGAAGAACCCACAACTAAAAATATACAACTATGTACCGGGGGACTTTGGGGAGAAAAAGGAAAAAAAAAAAAAATAGGCAAAACTAATCTATGGTGAAAGAGGGCTTCCAGAAAGTAGCTTCCCTTGGCCAGGGGAAACTGCCTGAGAAGGGGCATGAGGGAACTTTATGGTGATCAAAATAGCCTACATCTTATTTTGAGTGGTGATTAAAGGGGAGAATACACTTGTCAAAATTCACCAAACTAAGTAATTAAGATCTGTACATTTTACTGTATGTAAATGACATCTAAAAACCTGCTTGCAAAAAGGTTTACAGAATGGCATATAAAAAGGGATGTTCTAAATTTTAAACAATTTAAAGAGACATAAAATATATAAAATTGAAAATAGAACAGACCTTTCTGTACACCTCCAAATCTGTTGTTTTGACTGTGAATTTCTGAAGCCCTGATGTGCAGGGCTGTGAATCTCTAATGGTCCAGAGCACCAGTCGTAAGGCCCCAGACTCTCCACACACCCTTTATCACAGCCATCATCTTAGAACCACAGGATCAGAGCCCTGTACTGGGAGAAGCCGAGAAATCAGTGACAATATGACAACCAACACAGAATTATAAACAGCATTCTCCTACACCACTCTAAAAACTCACCAGAAAACGTAAGGAGAAAAGATCCCTTTCAGAACAGCAACAGAAACTCTAAGTAGAATGTTAGCAAGAAAGGCACCAGACCTTTGTGGAGAAATTCTCAGACCTCACTGAAGGACATAAAAAGAAGAACAGAAAAGGGGCCAGCCCTGTGGCCTGGTGGTTAAGTTTGGGGCATTCCACTTCGATGGCCTGGGTTCATTGGTTCGGATCCTGGGCGCAGACCTACGCCCCTCACAGCCATGCTGTGGCAGCAACCCATGTATAAAATAGGCAAAGATTGGCATAGGTGTTAGCTCAGGGCTAATCTTCCTCAGCAAAAAAAAGAAGAGCAGACTGAATAGAAAAGTACACATAGTTATGATTGTAAAAACACCAGTTCTCCTCAACTGAACAATAAATTCAATATCATCCCAATCAAAACCTCAACAAACAGTGGTGAAGAAACAGACATTAGGTGGGTTTGCTGGCAGTAAGGAGAGTTCTGGAGCTCCCCTCAGCTCCCCTGCTGAGACCTGAAAAGAGATGACCTTACCTGGCTTTCATCTCTGCCTCTGAGACACTGACTTGTGAACACCCCTCACTGTCTCCCCTCATGGTTACTCAGAATGACTCTGCCCTCCTGATCCGTCCAGCTGGACTCCAGGATCAATACTGACTCTGACAACACGTCACTTCTAATCTCCTCCAAATTTTAACATATGCCAAGTCAGCCACACCTAATCCCTAACTGGGGCTCAAGCCTAACCACCCACCCTCTCCATTCCTGCTCTGGAGCTCCAGAGCCCAGGACTGACACACAGAAGACACATGAAGGAGAGAAACTTAAATTAGGTGGGTAAGCAGCAGACTTAGAACATGAAAAAGGTCAGCAGGCAGACGTGATCAATACGGAAGGGGCAGAGGAGGAGGAGGGCAGAGGTAAGAGAAATGGAAACACCCCTGTGAGGGGCTGGCTGCAGGCGGGAGGAGAGTTAGACTGGAGAGCTGGCTGGGTTTTTTTTAATTTATGTTAAGCAGGTGAGTAACAGAACCAAAGCAACACTTGAGGAACCTTAATCCAGAGACAGTATTTGGGGGAGGAAGCCTGGAAGAAAGCTGCTGCTGCAGTGGAAGGGTGAGGACATGGGGCTGGTGACAATGGCAGTGGAAGGAAGGAAGGAAGGGCTGGGACTGAGACCATGTTGGGAACAGGATCAAGGGACTGGCTGGATCCAGGATTTTAATAGGACATTAATCCGCATCTTCCTTCACTTATTGTGATTGCGGCAAACACGGATCAATGAAAACCTCAGGGGAGGACCTGACTGCCTATGTTGCCATGTATGTCCGTCTTTGTAAGCCCTTCGTGGAGGGAGACTAGAACACGGAGAATGGGAAGTGGGGCAGGCTGGCCATGGGGTAGGAGTGGGCTCAGGAAGACCTGCAGGGTTCTGCAGTATTAAACTTCATGGAGCCCCGCTCTGTCCCCAAGTCTGCTCCTCAAAAATGTGGATATAATGTATATAAAAAGAGAGGCTATTTGTTCATAAAATCTAAGATGCCAAAGATTGAAAGATACATCATTGCTCTATGTATCACTAAGGAAAAAGTGCTGCCAATTGAACTGTGACAATGCTTTCTCATCGACTGGAATTTTTATCTGATACTTAGTAAAAGAGTTATTGTGAACTTAATCAGACAAGGTTATCATTTATCACCCTTGTATAAATAGAAGAAAAAATAAGCCACAAAAATTGGTTAAGTTATTCCTAATATCTCTTCTTCACGTGCAGAAGTCCACTCTCCGAACCAACTTGCCTCTTAGAGCCATCAATGTCCACATTTTCACTCATTATCACCCTGTAGGCCACAAGTGTGGCTAGTGTGACATCTCAATGGTGGTCTGTGGGGAGTTCTTCCAGGTCACAGACCCCCATATGCAAGATCTGATGCTGCTTTTGGCATTCCACAATCAGGACTCATACTCCCTCCACAAGTGGGCCTTATGGCTAATTGGCTGAAACGCTGACCCCTGTTCAGTCATGCCATCGAGTTCACACGTGCAAGTAACGATAGATAGCTACGTCAAGACCATGTCAGCACTGACATTAACGCACTTCTCAATTTCGGAGATGTTAATGTAAAAGAATGGGCTTCTTAGAACTGATAGCTAACGTGTTCAAGAAAATAGATAACATGGCGGGAACTTTCCCAGAGACCAGGAATCAATAAAGAAGCAAATGGAAATTATGGAATAGAAAAATACAATGGAATCAAGAATTTGGTAGTTCAGCTAAATGGCAGATTGGACACCATAACAGAAGAGGATTTGTGAGCTATAAAATAGGTCAGTAGAAAATATCTAGACAGAAGCACAGAAAGAAAAATAAAAACACTGAACAGAATGTAAGAAACACATGGGACACAGTGAAAAGGTTTAATATAGTCTAATTAGAGTTCCAGAAGAGAAGAGACAGAATGGGACAGAACCAGTATACAAAGTGATATTAACGAAAAACATCAAGCCACGAGGTCAAGAAGCATCAAACAGGATAAATACAAAGTAAACGACATCTAAGAACATCTCAGTAAAATGATGAAAACCAAGGAAAAAAGCTTTTAAATCAGCCAGAAGAGGGAAAAAACAGCAGAGTATCTTCAAAGGACCAATATTAAGACTCACAGCCAACTTTTTAAGAGAAAGGACAGAAGGCTAAAGATGAGGGGGAAACACTTTTAAACTCCTTTAAACTGAAGAAAACCTTTAAACTGAAAAAAATAATTGCTATAGCATTCTACACCCAACAAAAATATCCTTCAAAAATGAAATAGAGGTAGAATAAAAATATTTTCAGAAAAACAAAAACTAAATTTATTGTCAATGGACTCTCACTAAAAGAAATATTAAAGAAAGTTTTTCAAGTTGAAGGAAAATTATCCCAGCTAGATGGAGAGAAATGCAGGAAGGAATAAAGAGTGCTAAAAAAAGGGCAAATAAGTGGATAAATCTAAATAAATATTGACTGTATAATAATACTGCCTTGTTTATACATAGAATTAAAACACATGACAGTGAGTTCACAGCCGAGGAAAGTGGGTAAAGGCAGGAGGTAATGTGTTTTCAAGTTCCTGCACTTTTGAAAAGTGACACAAGTACTAAGTTATAGTGCATGTATATAGTAACCTGTAGGGTTACCACTAAACTAATACGTGACTTATACGCTCTTTAATATGTCACCAATAGAAGGGGGAAAGGAAATAATTTTTTTAAACTTGATTAATAAAAAGAAGTCAAGAAAAAGGAAAAAAGAACAAGTAAGACAAAAATAAAATAGGAGGATAGATTAAACCCAGGTAAGTCAGTAATTAAACTAATCGTAAATGGACTAAATACCAATTAAAAGACAAAAATCCCCCCTCTAACCAGTAGGGGAGGCAGGCTTCAGAGGCCCACGAACTCAGGGCCTCCTCTGGCATCTACATTCCTGGTTCCATCTTCAGACACACCTGACAGGAGCAAGAGCAACCACATGACAGAATCAGCACCGGGTCACCCCAGCAAACTAAGAGCCAATGCTCATCCTTTATGCACCATTTGAATCCCTACTGAGTGCTTTTGGGATATAAAGGCAAGTCAGCTGGTTACTCTGGCTATCAAAAAACAAAGACTTAGATCAAGACATGAGCCAAAGGAATAAAAATGTCCCTGTCTTAAGATCTTGAAAATCTGAATTCCCTCTTCCCTCACAAGCAGACATCCTTGCTGTGGTCCAACATCCACTCTCCAATGTTCCTTTGCAAAGCTGCAACCTGCTCTTTCCTGGAGCCTACTTCCGCCATCACCACAGTCTCCAGATCCTACACAAGCCCATTAGCCCGAAGTCCTCCCTTACAAGGGTCTGAGGGCCTACTGGAAGCCCAAAAGGTCCCCCCTCAATTTAAAAGCTGAAGAATTCATATCAGCTAAATGAGTAGAAACATATTCAAATTAAAACAAGCTAACAGTAGAGCTGTGAAAATAAAGGAACTTCTAATTTTCAAAATGACAAAAACACCAAGACAAATTATACAATTTCCATCTCCTAAATCCTCTATGTCCTAGAGAAATTAGACCCAACATTGTTGAAAATACCTCTGAAAGACACAAACTTTTCTATCTTACTAAATAGATGAGAATAAACCCCTTTTAGAACTACAGCATTTTAAAGTTGAAATGAATTTTGGAGATTTATCCAAGGTCAAAAGTATTCAGTGAGATTAAAACAGGTCTCCTGACTCCCAGGCAAATGCTGACATCATAATTGTTTAGCCATCATTAAGTATATTAACAAAAGGGCCATTTTTGTAAAACAAAGAAACTTCTTTAGGGCTATTAAGGCATGGAACACCCTGAACACCCTTTCCCCAACCTAAACACCCTTTCCCCAACCTAAACTATCCCAGACTGCTCCTCTTCTGAAGTCTGTGTGCGCTTCCTTTAGACATTTACAACTCTAGGGAAGTATGGAAATCTGTTTAGGTACCACTATTTAGATAGTCATCTTCCTGAAAAGAGGACAGTAAATTAATGATCACTTCCATTAGCTGCAACTCTCTTCATCACTGAGTTGGGGGTATTCACTTACCTATTTTTAATGTATTAAAAATAATGATTTTTCACACTGATGAAATATTAAAATTATACGTAAAACTATTTTCTCTAATTTGAGGCTACACCAAGAACCTACAGTTATTCAAGAAGTGCCACCCTCACGCTTGCATTCGGTGCCAACACAGTCCCTTTCACACGTGTGGCGCACAGCCGGCTGAAGTGTACACTGCACACACCTCCCACCACAGCATCTAGAGCGCTCTGACGGGGACAAATATTGCTTCGTTTTAAGACGACTAGTCATTTTCCACTCTTTAGGTTGTAAATCCCTTTAAGACGGGGCTGTCATCTTCTTACTACGCCATCTTTCACATTAACCTTGTAGGGTGCTTTGCGTGGCCAATATTCATGTCTTCTAGATGTTTACCTTTCTTTTTTCTTAAAGAGAGCTTTCAATATAATACTTTTCCTTCTACTAAGACAACAACCTAATTTCTCACCATTTGTTGTCCTTCTTGGGTTAAAATGCCCATAAGTTTAGCTGTTTTAATGCCTGGTGCTGATGAACAAAGTCAAAGGGAACTGCTGAGCAGAGATGCTCCAGACCAGCTCCCCACTGTCTCAGGGCAGTGCTCTGGATTGCACCGGTTTGAGTCGATAGAATTGGTCTTACAGAACTAGCCATCTCACACACACACACACACACACACACACACACACAGAGCAGAGAAACGAGAGAGATGGATAAAAGAGGTTCCTTCTGCCTCACAGTCCCATTCCCACACTAAGGTGGCACCTGGAGGCTGGGTATCATAAATCAGTTGCCTATTCGTAAAGTAAGAAATAATCATGATTTTCAAATGCAATATATACAGAAGGATTTAGGGTAAAAGTCTTCTTCCGCATCTGCAAACTCACCATGACAAATGTTCTGTGTATCATTTCAGGCATTATCTGTGTATCTACATGTTTGCGGGACCAGAATTAATCAACACAGCAGGACTCCACAGGCACATGGAAACTGAAAATGACTGAGGAAGCCACACCCTCAATTTCCTCATCGTATGTTCACTCAGGGCATTAGACTGAGTGGAAAGGTGGGCAGAGCTATCCACCTACCTGTCTACCTGTCTTCTTGTCGACTTCTCCATCCGTCCATCTCCATATACATATATATCACACACACCTACACTATTAATTTGACAAGCAGGAATAGCTGAATTTCTATAAGTTACATGTACATGTTCTAAGACCACTGAATACATTTTCTTCTTTTGCACCTTCCTGTTTAAACTTAACATATTTTGAATATATTCATAACAGAAGTTAAATAGCATTAGAATTCTGTGTTCCTCCAAAGTTTGAAATCTTTTGGAGGGAGGAGTGAGAGAAGCTCCCTTTGATAACATTCTCAATTTCTTCTATGTTTACTGATTTATTTTGACTTTCTATCTTTTCTGAGGTCAATTATGGTCACTTATATTTTCCTAGAAATTTTCCTGCATCTCATGCAGGTTTTTCCATTTATTTCAAAGTTTTGCAAAGCACTTCTTTATGACTCTTTCAATTTCCTCAAATCTTGAGTTATTTCTCCTTAATTATCTGTGATTTCTCCTTGGATTTTATTGAAATTTCACTAAGTTTCTATAACAAGAAAACATAACTAAAAACCCTACACAAAGAAGAATTTAGTTTAGGACACATTATAGTCCAGGGCTATCAGACATGTCAATCAAGGAAGCTGCCATACACATAGCCCTTCGAAAGACAAATTTCCTTAATGACAGTGACACGAGTCCTGTATAATCCTCCTGGTTCGGCCATGTCCTTTAAATCCTGTCAACCAGCCCTCTGGTTACAGCTGATTACAGGGTGGGAACCTCAGTCCTGTGGGATCAAGCCACAGATTGGCCAGTTACATGCAGGACCATGGCAAAATAAATAAATAAATGGATGAATGAATGAATGAATGAATGAATAAAAGATAAGCTAGGCCAATCACAGTCTCTCTTTGTTGGCAAAGGCAGTCTGGACCGTGCCGCCTAAGAACAGGCCTGGCACACTTCCTTACAGGGGGATAAGAAGCCTGCCTGGGCTCATCGCCTAGTGTGGGAATAGCTGGCCTGCTTCAGTCACTGTTGCCCCTCGTTCTGCTTAAGCACACCAGTCACTGGTCCTCAGGCACGCCCCCCACTTTCTGTATTTCGGACCCCATAGGGTGGGAGGTGGACCTTCCACAGCAGCACTAAGTGAGGTGGGAGCAGCCACACACCACCGGCATTGGCTGTGGATTGGATCCACAGGCCTTGGGGACAGACACACTGCAAGAGGCCGGCTCTGGCGCACTCTCCCTCTCTCCTCTGGCTACAAGCACACGCTGCACCATGTGAACCTGGTGTGTGTGTGTGTGTCTGTACTCAGCGACCTCAAATCATGCACTGGTCTCTCCCCTGGGTGGCACATATCTGCCTTATAACCTTGGCTGCACAGCCTGACCACCAGTGAACAATAAAACGCTCCTTGGGGAGTAAATTTAATCTTGAAAATCCAACAAAAAAGTACAGCTTACAGAGAGCTGAAGCTGAAGAAACACAGAGAAGAAAGGTCGTACGGTGATAGTAGAAGCGGGGGGGGGGGGGGGGGGGGGGGGGAGTGGTTCGCGGCCTGACAAACAATTAAGATGACGAGACGCAGCCTGAGAACCACTAGAAGACAAGCTCCACCAGGGACAGCTGTGTCTGGCTCACACCGAGATCCTAGGCCCAAGCAGAACCTCACAGGAGCAGACAATCAACAAATATGCGCCCAACAGATGCACACATCAGAAAGGAAAAACCAAGTCATCATGCATCAAGAGGCACAGAAAAGATCTTCAGGGTAAACCAGGTAAAACTGAAAGTAGAGAGGAGACAGACATGGGGCACAGACGTGCTAGTGACCAGCCACCAGAGTGAAAATGCTGAGGTCCCTGTCCACCTTGACCCTCCAGACCTGTACCTGGGTTGTCACAGAAGTCCACTGCCCTACTGCCCCACGTGTACTGCCCTTGACAGGAAGTTTCTCCACATTATATAGTCCAGGTTGAGTGGACAGCAGCTCTTTGAAACCAAAAAACACCAAACGAACCATATGGAACAGATAATAAAACATCTAATTACATAGCATACACATTAATATAGTCAGAGAACCTCTTAACAATAGTTTTATAAATGGAATGAATCTAGCAGACCTAGGGCAATTTTAACAATTAAACGTTATCACAAAGCTCTCAGCAGACATCACATACATGATTTGGAAAGGAAATACGTCCTCACAACAAAAATTACAGCTTAGTCAGTTTAAAAAAATCTCCACTATGAACCCTTACAACTCAATAATAAAGACAAATAACCCAACTAAAAGATGGTATAAGATTTGAATAGATATTTCTTCAAAGAAGATATACAAATAGCCAATAAGCACATGAAAAGATGCTCAACACCATTAGTCATTAGGGAAATGCAAATCAAAACCACAAGAGATACCACATCATACCCACGAGGATAGCTATAGTAATAATAATAATTTTTTTAAAAATACAGAAAATGACAAGTGTTCACAAAGATAGGGAGAAACTAGAACTCTCATACATTACCAGTAGGAATGGAAAACGGTACTGTGGAAAACAATTTGGGAGTTCCTCAAAAATGAAACAGAGTTAGACATGACCCAGCAATTCCAACCCAAGAGAACCGAAAACATACGCCCACATGAAACCTTGTACACAAATGTCCACAGCAGCAAAAAGGTGGAAACAATCCAACTGCCCGTCAGCAGACAGACACACAAAATGTACTTTATCCATCCAATGGAGTACTATTCAACTATAAAAAAGGAGTGAATTACTGGTACACGCAACAACATGAAGTACATGAATGAAACTTGAAAACATCATGCTAAGTGAAAGAAGTCAGACACATAAAACCACATACTGTATGATTCCACTTATAATTTCATGTTACGTGAATTTTATCTCAACTTTTTAAAAAGCTCCATTATAGATCACACCAAGAGTAAAATCCTTGACATTTCAGAGAGGGGTGTCCAGAAGCCTCCGTGAACCTCCAATTCACAAATGCCACTGTGACATACAGTTCCCCCTGTAAAACGAAATCATAAAACAGAAGGGGCCATTCTGCCCCCTCCATTATCGCTGCCCCTTGATCAGCACTGTCTCACTGCCAGGAGTGAAATGTGACGGCTCTTCTCAGTCACATATGGTGAGCAGATGGTGGGCTCCTCATCACCACCTCCACATTTCGCATTCCCTTCTTTACCGCACCACATCTTCTCCTTTCTGACTTAGAACCAGCACTTCCTCAGACATCTTTATTTCCATCCCTAGCACGTGCTCCAGAGCTGTTTACACATCGCTCTGTATCATGGGCCTCCAGGTTAACTCAGGAAACCAACATTGCACATGAAATCTGTGAACGCCAGACATCTGAGCTACAGTTTTAGTCCTCAAACTGACACCGTTTGGTCCTCATTTGCAATTTGTCACACACAGAGATAACTCTCTTGTTAAAAGGAACATGAAGATGAGAGACGATACCCTTGAGAGGCTTGTTAAGGACAGAGTTAAGCCCTTATTTCTCTCTAAAAATACAATACTTCAAGTAGGTCAATTCGTACAGGAGACCTGGGAAAGGCGGAGGATAGAGCTGGAGAGAGCAGGAAAACTCGGGCCACCTGAGTGCTCTAAGTGTGGCCTTCACCAGGTAGCCTGGGAGGGAAGGGTACAGATGGAGACTAGGGATCTGCCAACAGGCTGCAATGGGCCCCTCTGTGTGCAAACACTTTACCAACACTTTACCTCGTTTATTCTCCCCACTAACTCTCGTCTATGTATGTGTTTTGTTGTTGTTGTTAGATATGCTTTTTTTTTCTTTTGGTGAGGCAGATTGGTCCTGAGCTAACATCTGTTGCCAATCTTCCTCTTTTTTTTCTCCCCAAAGCCCCAATGCTTTGTATATCCTAGTTAGTTTAGTTTAGGACATACACTAGTTTAGGTATATATCCTAGTTGCAAGTCATTCTAGTTCTTCTATGTGGGATGCCGCCACAGCATGGCCTGATGAGTGATGTGTAGGTCCGCACCCAGGATCCAAACCAGCAAACCCCTGGCAGCCAAAGCAGCGTGCATGAACTTAACCACTCGGCCACAGGGCTGGCCCCTTAATTCTCCTTTTTATTTACAAAAAGTTAAGTAGTAACTTCTCTAAGCTACATGTCTAGGAAGCAGCAAAGCTAAAATTCAACAAGTCCACGTTCTTTCCGTGGTTACCAGGTCACGACCTCAACGCTCCTCTTACCAGTACCACAGAATCAAGGAGACAGCCCTCCCTGCCAGTGAGGGGGGCATGCCTGCAAAGGAGGGCAAGGTGCGAGGAGCTCCCAGCCAAAGAGGACCATTCGGACACAGCAGGGAGGTGGAAGAGGCTGATGAAACCTCTTCCTGCGCAGTGACTGATGGTCTGAAATCTGCACTAGTCGACACACTGCTCACAATGGTGTGGGCTTAAATCCCAAATGGAACTCTCTCAGGAGTCCATCCCGGCTGCCTCAGAGAGCAGGAGTCCACCCAGGGACAGCAAATCAGGGCGGCCTCCCAGGTCAATTCTCCTGGACTGAGAGAAGCAAAGAGCCTAGAGTTCTAGTCGCACAACAGGTATTTGTCCTCCAGACAGGTTGCAAAATGATGCCTTTCTTTCTTCTTCTTCTTCTTCTTTAATGTGTTCGCTGTGTTTTTAAAAGAATTTATAGGTCACGTCTCTAGGCTGCTCTGAGTGATGGCAGAGGGATGACACTGCCTGCATGCTTTCTTATGAAACGCAAGGGAGGTGGAGCTAGACTGAAGAGTTTGCTATGAACTGGTTGTCAGAATTTAAACTCCATATCCAAGAGGTTGTTTCCAATACGACGGCCTCTGGGGACGGGGCAGGAGAGGCGGTGCGTGGGCAGGGCTGAATAAGACACTTTCAGCTGACGAGCATAAATCAGAACTCCCACCGAACTTGTGCATGGGAAAGCTGTCAGGTGAGCAGTGATAGAAGAGGGGGGAAAGATGAAGTATGGGAACACGATTGAGGTCAAAGCAAAAACATAAATAAGATGTTTGTCACAGGTACAAATCTTAGCACTCTGGGCAGAAAGCAGTTAAGTGAAATTACCAAAACACAACAGTTAACCCCAAGACGACCAGAAGACTCTTCTACACTGTCATGCAAATTTAATGAGGACCTGATGCAAAGTGCTTCACACCAGACACTGAATTATGTAAACTGGGAGCTATCAATCCGCAGTTCTGCCTTGGCTATGAGTTCTCATTTGCGGTTTGTCACAAAAACACAAGCAAGGTGGATGAAGCCCAACCTTAGGACACACAGAAAAGGAAACTCAGCTGGTGAAGGCAAGAAGGAGATCTGGCTGGCCTGGGAAAAGAGTAGAATAAGGACAAGGACGATGGTATGACAGTGGCACCAAGGTGGCACTCGGGTGGCGATACCAATCTCCCTTATAGGGACATTTTTACTGGCTGAACTGCAATGTCGATTTGAGACTAAGGTCTTAATGTGACTGCCCCAAGCAAGAGTCACTAGAAGAAACAACCCACATTGGCCTATTGCACAAATCTCTCTGGATCACCTGCTAGGGGGGGAACACAGTCCTACAGCAAACTTGGTTTCTTCCTTGATTCTCCACATCTGACTGTGAGAACCCCAAGAAAGGGTAGAATCCACTTACTCATGGGTCTTGTATAAAATTCATTCCAAAACATTGAGAGGCGTAGGTAAGGAGAGCGGTCAGTATTAATACCTGCTGCTTTGCCCCTATTCCTACCCCCAAAGCAGAGGTAGGCACCACAGCTGTGAGTCACAAGCCCTGTGACCAGCCCCAGGAAGGATACCCGCAGGCCAGCAGTGGCAAGTCACCTAGCAGTGCAGTGGGCTCCAAAGCCCGACTCAGCAATCAGGGCTGACAGAGCCCCTTCCCTAAGACCCACCAGTTCAATGGTCAATCCTGAATGTTCAGCAGCTCGTTAAGCAGGTCACCCAATTCATCCCTTGACCACACATCCACTGTGACAGACCTGAGAGGCAAGATGAACTGAGGGGAAGGCTGAAATTTAGAATCTGCTAACTATAATCCACAAAATGTCACTGTGTGCGGATAATCTAGAAGTGGCCCCTGTGGATTAACTGGGAACTGCCAGCATCTGGACTCCCTGCAGATCCCACGGCTACTGCACAGGACGTGTCACCTTGGCCACTCACAGACTGGTTAGGAGAGAATGAGCTCTCACAGCACGGCATGTGATAACAGCGCACTAAAGGGCACCGTCCATCTCCTTTCCTAGACAGGCACACTGGGCAAACAGGATTCAGTCAGGGGTCACCTCGGGTGCCTGCCAAAAGTAGAAGTCTCACTAAATGCCTTCACCTACCTTCGTAAGTTATAAATATTCCCACATAAATTTGTTTTCAAGCCACCCAGGAGAACTGCATCTCAACCCAGGGAAGGAGCTGCGGCCTCCGCTGCGGTCTGGAGCACTCTTTGGGGAAGAACAGAGAGGCAAGACCTTCCCTCTGTTGTCTTCCATCGGCTCCAGTTCCTAAATTACACCTTGTACTAAACTGCCAGAACCCCCAATTTGTTAGAAAAAGTCTTAAAAAGATAAATTCTTCACTGTATACTCTCAGCTTTATAATCTCCTACTCCCATCTCCCAATAAAACTTTCAGTGGAGACTTATGATGAAACGAGTGAGGTTTATTTAACTGCAGAATTTTCAGCTGAAACAACGGTTGGCGTTTTTCCTTCAATCTCCTGCAGAACACAAATTTATGTACCTACAAGGTAATAAGGCAGAGTCTTAAATTTAATCAGAACAAATATTTCACCAGTGGCAAACTGATAAATTATTTAGAAAAGGGCTCAACTGGCCTGGCAGGGAAATCTGTGCCCAAGTCCGGCCACTTCAGAAGAAATATCACCGTCATGGTTTCTCTACATTCTTTGTTAACCTCAAATCACCTTTATCAAAATGTTTAATCTTGAATGGTTGAAGCTGGAAAAGTAAGGAGCCAAGAGCAGAAGCATTTCAGCACCAGGAAGGAGATCAGGTCAAGGCCCTGCTCCTACAACGTGGCCAGGTTCTCAGTGGTTGATCTTCCGTACTTCCTGGATGGGATCATATAGCGGGATGCGCTAGCTTGTTCCCACCCACAGCACCGTGGAGGCAGGCGAGGATTTCCACAAACGTTAATGAAAATAACCTCATTTCCAGTTGCCCAACCTTTGTGAGTCTTGCAATAAAGGGTACAGAGAAAGAGAAAACCAGATCTATGGGCATCTACATCAAAGGTCTAGAAATTTAATAATGTTCCTGTTGTTTTATTGCAGATGCACATCAACATCTCTTTATTACTGTGGAAACCTCGAGAGCCCTATAGAGTGCAATAAAGTGGTGTGTGTTTAGCTTTGTAATGTTTCAAAGGACCCTGATTTACAGTTAGGAACCAGGCACCTTGCACACAAGCATCTGAGCTTGGTAATTGCCTTATGTTTTGTGCAAACTCTATGAGGCAGCATGAGGCCTGCCGCACACTGAGAACCAGGCTATGGGATGCCAGGCCTCCCTCCCTCTCCTGTAACCCACATGAAGTTAGGAGAGCAGAGGAGTGAGCCACTTGCAACAGGGCGTGGACTATTACTACCCAGTGCACAAGGCATAGCTCCACAACTGACATCAGCGGCAGGCAGGTATCCTGCTACAACCACTACCTTAGGCTGGTTTCTGAAATAGACAAGTCCCACTAATGGTTTGTACCAGTAAAATTGTAAACATTTTTATCATACTTAAAAATGAATGCAATGGTCTTGGCATTCAAAAAAGAAAATATTAAGTATTCATTGTTGTGGTTCTGCTTCCTGAATGCAGGCAAAAGACCCCACTCTGTGTGCATGAACTGCTTCTTTCTAGGTTGCAGCTGTACTTTATTCCAATTCCATTTTACAAACCAACCCAGATGGAATCCCACCCGCCCTGGTACACGACACCTCTCCCTAAGCATCGTGGAATCTGGAAACAAAGAACCTCAGCAGCCCTTTGAACTCTCTCTCCTTCAAAAAATTATTTTGCAGATCCATTCTTGAAATCTCATTGACTTTAACAAATTTTCTCAGACTAACCGTCTACCCAGAGGACTGCACTCCTTTATATGGATGCTCGCCACCTGAGGTTAGCCCTCCCACTCTCACTCTCAATCCTATACGTGATACTACAGCGTCATTTTGGGATCTGCAGTTATTTCCCTATACACAAACGTGCCTGCCTTACATGGTAACGCCTCTTCCAGATGCCACAGGAGACATCTGCTCTTAGACAGATTCACTGTCAGCAAGCACAAACTAGCTGAGATGTACCCAAGCTAAACTAATAATAAAGCTAGCAGTACATCAACTCTTAGCACTCCAAAAAAAATGGTAAATCATACCAAACGGAATAAGCATACAATGTTCTGAGATATTAGACAAGTGTTCTGAAAGACTGTATCTTTTCATGTAATAATTCTTTAAAAGGAAGGAAGTAATTAAAACAGCAGAGACACATTCTATGAGGAACACATTGGCAGATGTGAATTTATCTGGTTATAATCTCTTTCAAACAAAAGTATCCAGCAAAAAGCAAAAGCGTTAAGTCAAACCCAGGAGATGGTGAGAAGCAGCAAAGTCAGAAAGGCATTCTTTTAAATTTAAATACGCTGGTTCTCAACCTTCTAGACGCCAGTGACGTCATGTCTTCCGATGTTACTTGTGTGCGTCGTCCCACGTGGACTGCAAGGGCTGTCTGCGTCACTCACTCACCCTTAAGTGCCTGTCTAGCCTTGCTGAGATCTTGGAATATCCTCAAAGTCCTCAAAGAAGCTACTTCCTACTGCTAAAACCAGGCACCTCAACTGTTGTAAAGGAATACACCACCAAAACCTCTCTCCAGTCCTCATCCAAGCCCCAGACGCATCGCATTCTCAGGAAAAAGGCTACTGAATTTTTATATAAACTATCAAGAGGTAACAAATTTGCTGGAGGAAAAAGCAAAGCCTTTAGGCATAGATCAAAATCGCCACTAAGAAACTGCCTTCTAAGGAATAAGAGCCCATTATTATCAACTTGACAAGTTAGAAACGAAAAGGACAAAGCTCCACCCTGAGACACAGAGATGTTTCATAACTGTTAGTCACCCCAGCACAATGAGCCACAGCAGAAATTACCATTACAGGGGACCGTTAGAGGCAGGATCAAACCATTTCTGGTATTCTCTTGTCTTAGAATGTAAATAATGTACAAAGAATTCCTAAATTCTAGATCCTGTGGACAAATGATCCACAAATGAAAATCCCAAGCAGGCAGTGTTCACCGGGGTCTCCAAGACATTTGCTTCTATTGGGCTTACACCCAAAAATGAAGAGCAAAGACTCACAGGAGCCATGCAGACCAGCCTTCCTCATCACGTCCTTGAGATAATTCCAGAACCAGCCCGTCACACAAAGCTGAACGGAAAGACACCTCCACAAACACCCCAAATTTCTGTCTACTAAGATTATTAAATCCTCAAACTGGTTAATGAGAAAGGCTAAAGGAAATAGGTCTCTGGGTGGTTTACAAATAACTAAGATCTTAAAGGGAATTTGACACAGTTATCATATTCCATGCCACTTTTCTTTAAAAGAAAAACAAAACTGTAAGATATAAGCAACAAAAGACACAGTAATTGGTAACTGGCTCCCGAAAAAGAACTTTACCTTTTGAATCAAAGACAAAGCATAAATAGGTGTCATCTTTTGAATGTTGAGTGCTTTTTTTCTCAACTGTTTGAAAATTGAAGGTGGGAAAAATAGCTCTAACTAGTTGAGAGTGTAGAAAAGTTACTGCAAATACATTTCCTGTGCAAAAAAATGCACAGGATTTAATGCACAGAATGATTTAAGAGTAACATGCAAAAAATGCTTTTTATTTTCTAAAGAAAAACTTAGGCAAAATAAATAAGAGACCAGCCAATTCCTGACTCACACTAGTGCCTGTGCTGTCATTAAGAAGCAGCAGAGCGAATCGTCAGACCAGAGGGGACCCGCAGGCACGCGGGGCGGAGTGTCCAGTCACCGAATGCGATGAGGGGATCATCTGTACTCACTTGGATTCAAAGACTGTTTAAAACCAAGGAATTGAAGTTTCCCCGTAAGAAAGAAAGAGAAAAGCAAATAAAGAATGCTTACCCTTGGCTGCCAGTTCTCGTACTGCTTCTGTAAATTTGCACCAATGGTTTCCAGAGCTTTCTGAGGACCCATTGACAGAGGATCTGAGGAAGCAAGGAAAAGGAGAAAGTTCTTTATAGGTGCGTTTCCTCCTCTGCTAAGCGTCTCTTTCAGAGTTCCCTCTTACATAATTCACTTCCAAGTCACCTGCGACTAAAGATGGCAAAATGGGGCCTGAGGTTTATCAACCTCTTCCTCTTAACCAGAGCCTTCCCACGGGCTTCTTAAACTCAAAGTTATGCACATATACTTAGTTTAAGATAGGGGGCCAGCCTGGTGGCGCAGCGGTTAAGTTCACACGTTCCGCTTCTTGGCTGCCCGGGGTTTGCCGGTTCGGATCCCAGGTGTGGACATGGCACCGCTTGGCAAAAGTCATGCTGTGGCAGGCGTCCCACATATAAAGTAGAGGAAGATGGGCATGGATGTTAGCTCAGGGCCAGTCTTCCTCAGCAAAAAGAGGAGGATTGGCAGATGTTAGCTCAGGGCTAATCTTCCTCAAAGAAAAAAAAAAAGATAGCATCGCAAGGCTTTAAACAAAAGAGCAGAAGTCCCCTGCTCTCCCCATGTCCATCCCAAGCCCCACTTCTCAGAAGCAACCACTTTCAACTCCATCAGCTGTTGCTTCTGATATTTACCACCATTTTTCTAAAAATATGCTTATATTTCTACTTTTTGTGTTCATTGTAGATATCAGCAACGATCCTTCTACAGAGAACAGGATCGTCCTCTCTTCCACCCCCATCCCACTCACCGTTTCCCCAGTCTCCCAAAGGAGTACATCACATTTTTATTAAATTAAGATTCACTGTCCACGTTGGTGTGCCTGTGGAAACACCACTCAACGCCGAGCCAGTCGGTGTGCTCAGCGGCACCTTTCCTGCCTTGTGTCTCAATCCCCTTATCCCATGCACTGACACCAATCCCCCCCCCACTCCCCCAGAGCCCCCTCACACACTGTCCTCCGCACAGTTAAGTGGATCGGTTAGCCTCGTCCTTCTCCCTGGCCACCCACTGTACAATCCCACCTTGGCAGAGGACGTAAGATTCCTCTTTGTAGAAATGGCAGGCTCCCAAGAAAAGAGCCTCAAGGAATCTGGGGACAATAACAAAAGGTCTAAGGTTTGTGTCATCGGTGTCTCAGAATGAGAAAAGTAAGCACAGAACTCAAAAAATAGTTGAAGACATAATGCCAGATAACTCCTCAAATTTGGCAAGAGACGAAAACTTATAGATTCAAGAAGCTCAGTGAACCATAAACAGGATTAACCCAAGGAAATCTACATCCAGACACATCATAATCAAATTGCTAAAAAGGAAAGACAGAGAAAAGTCCTTAGAGAAAAATCAGCTCACAAAGGATCACGAATGAGAAAAGCTCAGGGCTTCCCAACAGCACTGAACACTGGGCAAAATAGAGCAAGGCCTTCAAATCGTCTGTGAAAGTACTGGTAACCTGGTATTCAGGTTTCAGAGTAAAACAGAGGTCTTTTCAGACATGCAAACATTCACAAAATCTGTGCCTCGTGTTTCTTTTCTTGGGAAATAAACCACAAAAGAAGGCAACAAAGGATCCAGGAAACGTGGGAGAGACACAGACAGACAGAAAGAGAAAGGGACAGAGAGGGACAGGGAGAGAGAGAGTCCACAAGATACCCATGTACCAGATCTAGAGACCAAGGAGTCCAAAAGGAGCTAAAGGGGTGTTTAAAAAAACAAAAAGCTAATAGATTATTTGAGCACCAGAAAAATTATCAATAGCATCTGACAGACCTACTGGAATGTATGTAAAAAATAAAATAAACTGAAGTTCACAGAAAATTTAGCGATTAAAAGTAACCAGCAAATTGTAACTACTGGGGAAAAAAACTATATATAGAAACAAGGAAAGAATCAACCAGAGGACCCCCTCTGGGAAGGACAGGATGTGAGACAGCTTTTTCTTAATCCACTTTTTAGTACTATTTGATTTTTAGGCTGCATGTATGGGTTACTTTGATAAAAAAAATAAAAATGAATTATAGAATTAAGTAACAGGATTTTAGAGCTGGAAGGGACCTTTACCAGGAGTATGTCAAGTCAGCAAGGACTTTTCAAAATAGAGATGCCAGGCCCCACCCTGGAGAGTCTAACTCAATAGCCTCAGGAGAGCCCAGTCAGCTAATGAGCACCTCTGGCTGAGGAAAACTTGGTGAAAATCAGGTTATAACTAACTTATCTGGAAGAAGCATGGTAAATTTGTTTTAACCCATAACTAAAGAAATGAGCCATTAGTCTTCATCGCTGTTTGTTCTGGTAGGAACAGAGTGCTAAGGTCTCAAAAGAATTATAATGACCCCAATCACCTCTGCTGTAATCTGAATCACAAAACTGGCAAGAGACAGGAATGAATTGGGATCTGAAAAACAAAAATTAAGGGCCACTAAAGTGCATGAACAAAGCAAAGGGAAGCAGAAAATAGCTTTCACAAATAGAAACCATGCAAACAGCTGGCCATGCCCTGTGCATGATGACCAGCAGAGTCAGTGCAAGAGCTGGTTTGAAAGCAGAGAACTCATCCATCCACATGTCCATGGAGCACCCATGTGGTCAGCACTCTGGCTGCAATCTATGCTTAAGAGAACAGAAATGGCTTCCTTTGTAAAAACATAAAAGGCCTGTCCAGGAATCACACTGACCAATGGCAATTCTTACGCATGCCCTCTAAGGAACCACGACAAAGGGAGAGAAGGAGTTCCAAAGGGACTAAAGCTACACCTCTTCCTTGAACTTCACCCCTTGGAAAGCCCAGGCCCTCCACCCTGACACCATCTTTTCCCCGGTATTCCCAAAGAGGGCATGTCGAAAGCGTGCCAGAGTTGGAGACAGCCACTGCCACACTTCTCTGTGCATCCCACCAACATTCCAGCAGACACTAGAAACCCTCATTAGTAGTGGCAGCTGACAGCAGCACCCGCTCTTCTTTCCCTGGTGTTGGATAAAAACACCTGCCCAGGGAATGCAAACTGGTACAGCCACTATGAAAAACAGTATGGAGATTTCTCAAAAAGTTAAAAATAGAAATACCCTATGACCCAGCCATCCCATTATTGGGTATCTATCCTAAGAACCTGATATCAGAAATCCCAAGAGTCCGTTGCACCCTATGTTCATCGCAGCATTATTTACAATAGGCAAGACGTGGAACCAACCTACATGCCCAGAAACTGAGGATGGAATAAAAAGAAGATGTGGTATATATACACAATGGAATACTACTCAGCCATAAAAAAAGACAAAATTGGCCCATTCACAGCAACATGGATGGACCTCGAGGGTATTATGTTAAGTGAAATAAGCCAGTCAGAGAAAGACGAACTCTATATGACTCCACTCATAGGTGGAAGTTAGTATATTGATAAGGAGATCTGATTGGTGGTTACCAGGGAAAAGGGGGGGTGGGGGGAGGGCACAAAGGGGGAAGTGGTGTACCCACAACATGACTAACAAAAATGTACAACTGAAATCTCACAAGGTTGTAATCTATCATAACATTAATAAAAAAAAAAAAAAAAAAAAAAAAACCACCTGCCCAGACTGGCCCCGTGGCCAAGTGGCTCCGCTTCAGAGGCCCAGGGTTTCGCCAGTTCGGATCCTGGGCGTGGACATGGTACTGCTCATCATGCTACGCTGAGGCAGCGTCCCACGTGCCACATCTAGAAGGACCTACAACTAGAATATACGACTATGTACTGCAGAGCTTTGGAGAGAAGAAGAAAGGAAAAAAAAAAATAAGATTGGCAACAGAAGTTAGCTCAGGACCAATCTTTAAAAAAACAAATAAATAAATAAACACCTGCCCACCCAAGGAAGAGACAAGGGCCACTACTGGCCGTTCATCAGGCTGTGATCAACTAAGTGGGGCTGTCATATCCTATCTACTGGGAATCCCCGTGGCCGATTAACTTTATGGTTTCCTCCCAAGAATATGACAGCGAGTGGGAGAGAGGAAGAAATAAGAGAGAGAAGGGAAGAGGGGGAAAGAATGAGGATAACTAAAATGATGTGTTTAATACTACATTAACTAAAATAAACGAAACAATAATTTAAATAAACTAAAATTAAATTCCTGGATGGATATTGCTGACAATGTTATTAATCTGATGTGGGGTAAAGTGGACAGAACATAAATTTAAAATTGTAGTTCTGTCTTAATAAAACTCTTCTAATGCCTTCATGGGTTTCCACTTAATGAATGAAGTGGGTGAGTGAGTGGACAGGTGGCGGGTGGGTGGATGGATGGATGAAAGGGAAAGTTGGCATCTGTATAAAATTTTAGCTCTTCATAAGTTTTCCTATCTGCAAGCTTTTCAGCATAACTCCTCTGTATTTCATGATGCTTAGAACTTTACACTGACAGGAACTTAGTCTAATCTCCCTCATAACACAGAAGAGAAAGCTGAAGTTTAAAGTGGTCAAATGACTCGGTGCAAGGTCACAAAGGTTATTGCTGGTGCTGGCATTCAATCAAACTGAAAAGTGGAGCATTTTTTTTACCTCCCCATCATCTCACACACACAACTAGATTACCAAGTTCTATCCATTTTTCTTTCAAAAGAGTCCATGCTCCATCATCAACTACTAACGTGTTGGTCCAAATCACAGCGCCTCATGCTGACAATACCGGGACTCTCTTTCCTCCTTGCTGGGGCCCTGAAGATTCTGAAGAAGGCAGAACCCCAGGAGCAGGGCTCCACTGACCTAGTCTCCTCTCAATCCACCCTGAAGATGTGCACAGGTGAACCCTTTTAAACTAATGCTTCTTTGATGTCACTCCTCCCCTTCAAAGCCTCCAGTGCCTCCTGGTGCTCCCACTTAGATGACACGCAGAATAAGCGAAACTAACATAACTGTCAGGAGAGTGGACCCCTGGGGGACAGGGGGTGACCAGAAAGTGACAAGAGACATGACTGGGCTTCGGGGTCGCGCTGGTAATACTGTTTCTTGATCTGGGTATGATCAGTTTGGGAAAAGCTGTAAACTACACGCTTGGCTTAGTGCACGTTTCTGTGTGTATGCCACACGTCAGTACAAATCTAAAATTAAAAAAATATGCAGAGCTCACTGCTCAAAGAGCGTTTGCACTTCTTTGTAGCTTGTATTTAGTGAACACTTCGTGAGTATTTGTTAATTGACTTATTAACTGAGTAGTGCCTACTAGATCAAATGCAAATTTCTCTGCACGGCTTTCAAGGACTCTGCCACTAATTAGTGTGTAACCTTGAGTAACTAATTTTTGATTGAGAAAATTCATAATGGCAAAAGGGCCACTTTGAAATTAGAAATGTTTTTTAATGGCTCTGTATTATATTAGCCATAACATCATCTACATATATTTTATAATTAGTAGCATACATAGTGAGAGGCATTTCATCTTCCTGAGCTTGAGGGCAGAGCTGGGAGCCCCCTGGCTGGATGGCCCCATGGTAGTAATGCTCCAGCGAATGGCTGGACTACAGCCCTCCCAGAGCCTGAGGGTTTTACCATGGGAGCCATAATCCTACAGGAGCCTTCTCTACAATCCGGCCCCAGCCTAAACATTCAGTATCACTTCCCACATATCCACAAGATAGATTAAGTCCCTATGTTGGCTACTGCTGTGTTATACAAACACCAGGAGCTGGATCGATTTTCAACAGAGCTGATGGAGATGGTTGGATGCCCTGTTTTATAGTACAGGCCTCGACATTTACAAAAAAGTCACTTTGGATAAGAGAGAAGGAGAAAGGCTCCAAGCAGTTACACAGTCCTCCTTCGGGAGAAACGGAGGTACTATATGAGAGGCCAGCGTCAATGCACAGAGAAAATAGGGTTTTAAACCAGAAGCCCCTAAGAGCAAAGGCTCTGGCTACAAGCACAGAGGTGAGCCAGAGCATATGGCAGCAGGTGCCCCTGACACCCCCCATACCCAAGCGAAGCCCAGTGAATGCTCCAAGGGCTCAGCCCCCCACAGCTGAGCTGCTCCTTGGGCTCTTTGCTCTTGCCTCCCCCTGCAAAGCCCCCTCCCTCCACGTGGCCTGGCCTGACTCCTCCACCCCTAGCATCTTCTGAACTCCTAGGCCACTCCAGGTGGAGCTATCTCACAGGTGCCAGCCTTATCTCCCCAGCTACATCACAAGTGCCTTGCAAGCAAGGAGCACCACCCACATATCTTCAGGTACACCACTGTGCTTCACACCTAAGTTTTTACTTAATAAACATTTGTTGACCAACCTGACTGATCTATCAGTCCCAAGTCTGCTGTAAGAATCAAACAACAAAATCTGTGAAAGTTCTGTCTAGAGCTACGCAAAGGTCAACCATCACAATTTTCAGCTCATCTGCCCAGGGTCTCTTAACACCCACGTTTGGGGAGGGGAGAAGAAGATACTTTTCTCTAAGGAATGAGAGAAAAAAACAAAGCAAAGAGCCTCCCAAACGTTTCCAGAGGATAACAGAATTTCCTAACATCTGACAAACCTTTAGCATCCTTACCTCTTATGATACACGGCTACCATTAGCTAGCACATAAAAAATATCTCAGCTAAATTAGACTTCCTCCTGCTCAGCATTCCGCTCATCGATACTCTGCTTTCAAACACAGATATTTCACCAACAGGTATGGGGCACACACCGTTCTTTAGCGGGATTGTTTTCAGTATTACTGTTGTAGCATTTAACGTCAGGCCATAAAACAAAACAGCCTCTCCCCTGCTTCTCTGGAAAGAGACGAGTGTTACTTCCATGAAATAAAACATCATCTTATTACCTAGACGAATGAAGGGCAGGGGTGGGGAGAGGTGTTGACAGTCAGCATGTTCGAGCCCGGAAAATGCCTGACAGCTTTCAACGTCCACATCTTCGCTCATTCCCAACACGCCACTCAGGTCCATGCGCTCATTCTTTACTCCGCCGGAATCCCAAAATCTGAGCCCTTCCTGTGCAAGAGCCACGGCAGCGAGGGGTAGCTGACTGTCAGTGAGGCCACGCAGTCGCTTCAGAGGAGCACAGTGCATCTCCACTGGTTTATTCTGGCAATAAAGGTTCCTGTCACCACCGGAAAACCTACGTGGCCACTGGATGAACACTTACACATACGTTCCCTGAGCCTCTGGAAACAGTACTCTCTCCACCGTGTGAGGAGGCAATGCACGCACAGGTACACAAAAACAGACTGAAAAGTAGGAATCTATTTCTCAAGCTACCCACAGCCCGCGTGCCTGAGATCAGAGCAGTTCCAAGGAGCATGGTCTCCGTTGGTTGGACATGTGCCTGCAGCTGAAAAGCAATCAACTCCTAAACCCCCTGCCCCATGAACAGAGACCCCCACGCGCACAGACCTAAGGTAAAGCACGCAAGACTCTCGGGTTGACACCTGGTATATTTAATGTCTACTTTGTAAAATAAAATGAGAGACATCATGCATTTTACTACCAGACACCTGGTAGAGACAGCCAGCCCGGGTGGGGCAGCTGTCCCACTAGGCAGGCCCACGGAAGAACTGGGTGCAGAAGACATGGTTCTTTCTCCTCTTTTAGAGTGAGCACACAGAACAAAGCAGAAGAGGTGCAGATGCAGGAAGCAGGTCAAGTTTCCACCCAGCCCCCTACAGCCTGCCTGGCCCCCAACTCTCACTCAACTGCTGCCACGGCTTGTGATAACGCCAACCTGAAACTCCTCATCAGTACCACCCGGCCCTGCTCCCACCTCTGCCTGCCCAGCAGGGTTTCTGTCACAGGCAGCACCCCTCCCAACACTCTCAGGGCCCTGGCTCTGCTCCTCTCCCTCTGGTCACTGCTCATTCTCAGCAGGTGACCTCCCTGAAGTCCCCTTCTCCAACCAGTAGGCCCTCCCAGCTGTCTGCTGGAAGCTGGCTCTACCCTGAGCATCCCGGAAGCACCTTAATCCCCAGCTGGTCCCCAACTCTCAATCTTGGTTACTGCTACATCATCATCCTTGGGCTGGCCAAGCCAGAAAAACCTAAAGCACTGGGTGAAAATGCTGAAATCCCTTCTTGAACAATCCTAAAGCCATTAGGTGGGTCTGGGCAAGGTTGGCATCTGCTCCAGGATGAGGGGAACTGTGGTGGCCTGGAATGAGCTGTCAGAGAAAGAAGGCATGTCCATGGAGAGGTGTCCCACATGGGGTGTTGGAGCCCAGGGAACGAGGACAGACACCTGTGGGGAAACACTTGGTGCAGGATAAAGGAGTCTGAGAGGGTGCTGACGGCAGGGATGAGAAGCTGGTTCACACAGCAGGATTCATCAAATTAGGAAATATATTAAGGATAAAGGACACCAAAGTTCTCACTGTCAGAAGAGGGAGTTACAAATATGGAATTCCTGTTGGGTTGGAATGAGAGGCATGAGTGTAAATGCATGTATATAGATAGTACAGAAATACAGGTAGGGATGTGTGTATACACATAGAAACACATACACACATTATGCACACACATGCATGAATGTGTCCCCCTGCTCTGTCCAATGAGAGAGGTCCTGGGAACAACATCACTAGTTCCAGTGAGCACACCCAGCACCCAGATCTTGGGTTCTAAATTCCAGAAGCTACTAACAGGAGAAAAGGCTGATAGCAGGAATGGGGCAGGAAAGAAGAGGATGAGCCAGAGAGGAAGGAAGTACTCAAAGAACAATGGAAGCAAGACGGAAGGCCATATAAGCCCATGGGAATGTGTCCTTGCTGGCTAAATGGGAAACAAGTTGAGTACCAAGATAAATGACAGTAGTAATGGATTATAATCCACTGAATACAAAAGGAACAATGAATTCAAACTGAATAAACTGAAAGTCTGATGAGGAGAGGAACATTTACACAGCCAAAGCACTACTTCCCCAAAATACTTATTAACTACAAAGAGGAAAGGGAGATTTCTCAGCAAGGAGTTCCAGCAGGCACCAACTTAATCAAGTGATAAGAGAGTTGCATAACTAGTAATGGGATAAACCAAAATCATGTGCCACCTCATAGGACACCATGGGAAGAAGGCAGAAAGAGGCATCATCGAGATTTAATCCTGAGGAAACAGAAGGGACGGTCCGCTAAACAAAGAGCCTGTGGCCTGCTGAGCAGCAAGATCGTGACGGCCAAGGAAAGACTGGGATCTTTGCTCCAGGTTGAATGAGACTAAATTAAGGGCCACGCGTGATACTGAGCAGGGTTCTTGTGCCGTAAGGACATTATTGGGACAACTGGCAAACCTGGATGCAGTCTGAGGCTTACACAGTAGTACAGCGTGCATGTTAATTCCCTGATTCTGATGACCGAGTTGTGATTAGGAAAGAGAAATTCTCATTGGTAGGAATTGCACACTAAAGGAGTCAGAGGTGATGGAGCATCATTCACCAGCTTACTCTCAAACGAATCGGGAAAAAACTGCTTAGTACTGCACTTGCAACTTTTGATTTTTTTTCCAAAAATAAAAATTAAAATATATACTGCTAGATACCACTGCAAATTGGCTGACTCAAATCTCTAGGATTCTTTTTTTCCTTACACCATATTGTTAAAATTACCATCACAAGGACCAGCCATACCCACTTTTTAATAAAGGCCAAAGGAAATTTTTCAACTTAGAAAAGGCATATGCCCTTCTGAACTCAAAATCCATTGAAATGATTACAAAGTAGATTATATTCTGAAATTGCAGAAAATTTTTTAAAACACAATATAAAAAAATCTATTCATTTGCTTGCTTCCTTCCAAGAAGGAAATAAGGAATCTGTTTCATTTTCATTAGCACTGTTCCATAAATACTGATCAAAGAGATTACGTGAGGTGTGACGGAGGGTTCTTCCAGTTCTTTTTATTAGAGGGTGGGGTAAAGGACCACTAGAGAATCTAATAAAAATCAAGGTCCTTGGCCTGAAAGGTGCAGTTCTACGCTGACACCACCACCCCCACAATCCCACAGGGTTCACTCTCCCCAGGAGCACACCGGGATCCAGGTTGAGAAGCCCTATTCTAAAAAACCTAACACAGGAGTACTTACAGAGGGAGAAAATAGAAAACAATTGATTAAATTCAGTTTGACAAGGGATAAATGAAGCGGAAACAGCCAGTGGTGGCTAATCAGAAGTCAATTTCAACAGGCACAGTCATCAGGAGATGGCAGAGGGCCAAGAAAGCAGCTAAGAAAACTGGCCACAGAAAACGATCACTGTCACTGGGAAGGGGACAAGGGGCCTGGGACTGTCATCGTAAGACACCCCCAAATAGTGAGACAAGCAAGTAAAGTGGGAAAAACTTTTTTCCAATTCAGATTAGAATAATTTGTCATTTTTATTTAAAGTCGATAAAGGGAATTTCTGCTTTTGCTTAGGATGGAGAAAGCTGGGAGAGGTGGACAGATGTTGCCCCCAATCCCATCAGTAAGAGAAAGGTGAATAATCAACAATAGAAACAAAGGAAAATCCACACAGACATGGCCTCATTGGTAAATTACACCAAAATTTAGAGAATAAATAATACCCAATTCAATACAAACTCTTCCATAAAACAGAAAAGACGGGAATACTTCTCAACTCTCTTCATGAGGCCAGCATTATCTTGGTACCAAAACCAGACAAAGATGTTGCAAGAAACAGAAACTATAGCCTGATATCCCTGATAAACAGAGACACAAAATTCCTTAACAAAACACTAGGCATCAAATCCAGCAATATAGAAAAAAGATAATACAAATGAGTTCAATTCTAGAACTTCAAGGTTGGCTCAACAACCAAAACTCAATGAATATAATTCACTACATCAATAGACTAAAAAAGAAAAGCCAGGGGCCAGCCCTGTGGCTGAGTGGTTGAGATTGCATGCTCCACTTCAGCCGCCCAGGGTTTCACCGGTTCGGATCCTGGGTGTGGACATGGCACCACTCATCAGGCCACACTGAGGCGGCATCTCACATGCGGAGCCAGAAGGACCTACAACTAGAATAGACAACTACGTACTGCGGGGCTTTGGGGAGACAGGAAAAACAAAAGATTTGCAACAGACGCAAATCAGGTGCCAATCTTCAGAAAAAAAAAACAGCCAGGTGATTATCTCAAGAGATGTTGAGAAGGCATTTTGTAAGGTTCAACATCGATTCTTGACAAAAACTCTTAGCAAACTGAGAAGAGAAGTGAACTTCTTACTTTATAAAAGGCATCTGAAAAATAACTCTGGCTAATGTCACACTTAATGGTAAGAGCCTAATGGTCAGAAACAAGTGAAGGTTACACACACTCTCATCACTTCCATTCAACACTGGACTAAAGATGCTCCGGGGAGGATGATGACAAAGAATTGAGCAGGCCTTCTTGTGCAATGAACTAGGACTCCTTGCTGTGGAAGTGAAGTACCTGCATACAGGTATCCGTCATTACATTTTAAGTGTATATAGCTACTATTATGTGCCAGATACAGGGCAAATTTAAATGAGAAAATTATATAATCCAACAGTCACTATTTTATTAATTTTCCTTGAAACACTTTCTCCACTACAAATCATAGTGAATGCATCTAAAATAACTTAAATGTTACGTAACTCCAAAAAGAAATAAAAGCCTCAGATTTACACATACTAGTGACAGGCCTCCACTGGCCCAGGGCAGTGGAAGACAAGGCCTGCCAAGCCCAGAACCGCTACAAAGTGACCTTCGAACACAGTGACCTTGGAGACAGGCTGTAAGGAGGGACCCATGCTTACCAATCCAGCATTCTAAGCGTGCACAGGGGGTGGTCTTCACCACATCTGGAGGGTCCACACCGACATTCAAGCACAAAACTAAGGCAACACTGACGGTCTTCATCTGGAAACACAACAGAAAAAACAAGTATTTCAATGTGAAACTCACTGACGCAGCTGTTGCTAAAATGTCCCGGGAATAGACAAAGCCCTCTCCCCACCACTCTGCCTCTCCAGCCATTCTTCGCTCACCTGCTGCCTGTGCCGCCCGGTATTATTTCACGAGTGACTTCCTTCCTGGAAGACGGGGTTTCAGAGTAAAGTGGGCAGATGGGGAGGGGCTCATGGCAGCAGAGGCCTTTTTCTCAGGCTCCCTTATGATACATTTCCAGAAGCAAAATTTTTTGATCAAAAGACATAAACATTTTAAGGCACTTGATATATTCTGCCAAATTACTTTACAAAAACTTTGTACAAATTTACACTCTGACCACCTTATCACTATTCTTGTTACGTAACATAGTTAAATCATTTGATAAGAGAAAAATTGTCATAAGGATTTAGTTTGCATTCTTCAGGATTAGAAAGGCTGAATTGTTTTTTCAAATATGTATTGACTACTTGTATCTTTTATCATTTGTGGATTTTTAATCGTGTTTATACTGCCATTTACTTACTGGCATTAGTGATTTTTTCTGATTAATTTTCATATACTCTTTACATATTAAAGATTGTGTCCACATTATTTGTTGCAAATGTTGCCCTAGTCTGGCGTTTGTGACTGGATTCATTCCACACCAAAGCCTTGGGTCCATCATCAGATACAGCTCCCTGCACACCTGTTCCTTCTCTAGTGTCCCAGCCTCAGGAAATGTCAGCCCCACCTACCCAGCTGCTCAAGTCAGAAATCTGGGACCTATCCTTCCTTCAATTCGCTTTTCAGCAAACATTCATTGAGCACTACGACATAACAATCACTATTTTTAGGTGCTGAGGATACATCAGTAAATCAAAGAAATAAGAATCCTTGCAGTGAGGGGAGAGAGGACATTTCAGATAGGGCTACTGAGAGCCTGAGAGGTGCGAGGGCTATCTGAGCCAAGAGTTACCGGCCTTGACTCCTCCTCCACCCTACTCCTGAGCACCAGCGCCCGCCTTGGACTCAGCGCTCCATCTTTTTTATCCTACCACCTAAAAGCCTCCTGACTAATCCAGTTCACTATCTCCCTGCTCCAAATCACCACCAAGTCTGAGCTGTGCTCCAATCACTTTCCCGTCCGGGCTCCACGCGGCGGCAGAACCATGCTTTAAACACACTGGCTCACTGCCCAGTTTTCAATCACTCCTCAGACCTTCAAGATTTACGCCTAAGCTGCTCAACACGGCATTAAAGCCTTGTAAGACCCAACTCCCGCCACGCGCTCCACTTCGAGGCTCCCCGCTCTGGTTCTTCAGTCGCTTCACATCTTGGGTCCACTCGGCACGCCCACGGGGCCTTCAAGCACACAGTTATCACTGGCTGGAAGGCTCCCTCCTCCAGCTTCCTCATCTCGGACTCTCTCCAGCTCTCAGTCAGACATCCATTCTGAAGGAGGCCGTCCCCCGAATCCCAGTCAGGGCAGCGCCTCTGTCAAAGCCACCACGGCGTCTGTGCTTTCCTCCTGGCAGAGCTGGCCCTGCTCACCCTCCTCCCTCAGGGGATCTGCAGCTCCCCCGGGACTGAGCTGCCTCATGGGAACCCACAGTTGGCAGAGACCGCGGCTGGGCACCTATCTGCCGAGCGAGCGAACACATGGGTGGCTCCCAGTCTTCTGACTTGGTTTACATTTCACCCTTTAATCCACCGGGATGTTGTTTTGGTACATGATACAAGATGAGGATTAATTTTTTCTCAAAAAATTATCCAACTATATCAATTCCCCCTGTTAAATAATGTCCCCCAAATTCACAAATTTGCAATGACTCCTTTAGCATATATTAATTCCCAGAGAGACCAAATTCTATTTCTGGGTAATCAAATTTATCCCATTAGCCTATCAACCAATACTTCCACTGGTACCACACTGATTTAAATACTTTATCTTTACAACATTTCACAACACTTGGAAGGCCAGCTTTTCTTCCTCACAATTTATTTTTTACTTTTACTTAGCTATATTTATATTCATGTATTTTTTCCCAAATTAGTCAGTTATTCAACTTTTTAATCCCATAGAGATTCTGACTAAAGTCACATTGAGCTGCATATTGATAATACTGATAATTTTAAATTGTCTTCTTTGATCTAATAATTCCATATATGAGAATTTGTCATAGGAAATACAAAAAATAATGATAATAATAAGGGAGAACATCTATGTGTAAAGATTTTCTTCACAGCATTTCTCAGCATGGAAAACAAGTGGAAATGACTTAAATTTTAAGTAAATAAGGAATGCTTAAGCACAGCATTAGATATACTCTTAACAGAATGATGCTTAGATTAAATTCTTATAATGTTAAATGAATAAAAATAGATTCAAGGGGCTGGCCCGGTGGCACAGTGGTTAAGTCCATGCACTCCACTTCAGCAGCCCAGGGTTCACAGGTTCGAATCCTAGGTGCCGACCTACACACCGCTCATTAGGCCACACTGTGATGGTGTCCCACATACAAAATAGAGGAAGACTGACACAGATGTTAGCTCAGCGACAAGCTCCCTCAAGCAAAAAGAGGAAGACTGGCAACAGATGTTAGCTCAGGGCCAATCTTCCACACACACAAAAAAAGAAAAAAAAATAGATTCAAAATACAAAAAAAATTGCATTAAACATATAAATTAAGTTTGGCAAGAAGTGACAATCTCATAATATTCTATTTTTCTATACAGAAACATAGTATGATTCTCTCTTTTAATTTTTCTCAGCAATTAAAGTTCAAAGTTTTCTTCACCAGAAAGTCCCGTATGTTTCTCTTAAGATTATTGCCAGATACTTCATGAATATTTGGGGGAAATATAGTTCTACACATGTATTTTCCCCATAAAAGCTTCTTGTTGATAATTGCTGATACTTTCCTTTAGTTACTTCACTAAATTCTTCATTAACTTCATTAACTTTTTGGTGATTCTCTCTGGGTTTTATAAGTATACAAATACACTGCCTATGAATAATGATGAGTCTAGCTCATTCTTTCCAATCGACCATTCCTCTTTTTCTGTTTTAGGTCATACAGAATTGCCCAGAACTTCCAAAATAGTATTATTTTGATGTACTATCATCATAAATGATGATAGTAGTGATCTTGGCACTTGGTTTAATGAAATTGTCATAAACGTTTCATAATTAAGAACGATGATGGCTACTGATTTGCAATCTAATCTTTATCACATCACGAAAAGATTCCTCTGTTCAAAACAGAATTTAAAGTTGGGAGGAAGGAAGTATTTTAGTCTATCCTCTCCCAACACTTAAGAAAAACCAAGTAATTATTAATGATAATATCACTTTTTAAAGGAGTTGTACCCCCGCCTCCAAAGACACGCTGAAGAACAGTATCTTCCCATATACACATGCCAGAATCTTGTTACGAACTGCAAGAAACAAATGGTCCCTTACCTACTGTCAGGAGAAAAGGGTGAAATCAATCAGAGAGCAACAAAAGTTATTGTATTTGTTAGTCATTGTCCAATTATTTAAGTGACTGGTAATAATTACATACAGCTGATCAATTATTTTTATAGCAAACCCAGCCTTTGAGGATAAACTGCTTAAAACTAGAAGGTCCGTGGCCACATTTCTGTGATCTTCCTGCAGTCACGGTGAATAGCTATTAAGACCTGCTCTACAACATTTTTAAATCAAGGGCGTTTCTTCCATCCTTTGTACCATGAAACTTTCAGGTCTCAGGGAGGCGTTGATTCAAACTCTGGGGCAAGTCTCAAGGAAAATGGTGCTTTGCTCATAGTCATCCCTAGGTCCCCTCCAGATGGAAGGGAAGCCTTCCATAGAGAAAATTATCTACACTGAGCAGGTCTCTACCATTTTCCAATAGATTGTCTGCGCCACCACAGCTTAGCTGGTTTCCCAAGTTTCTCACTTTCTCCTCCCCCTGCAAAGAGAACAACTCTTAAGCTGTTACGTTCCTTTCACGACGTCCAGTGGAAGGCCTACTTTAAGGGACAGCCTCCTCCACTGCTCCTCAGGTCAAGCTCTACATCTCGCTGCGTGAATGCCTTCCACGCCCACTGTGGATGGCCTGGCAGTGCCTCTCTCCTTGCATCCACATCCAGTACCCCCATACGCAGCCCAGGAGAAAGACAGGGGCTGCTGGGCTGTGAGTGCTCAGTAACTCACCTCAGTCTCTCTTCCTCTGACCTCCAGGAATTTTACAGCAAGTCTCATGCCCAGTCATTTCTGATCATTTCTGAGCAAGAACGGCCTCCACTTATTAATGCTTACCCCCTAACAGGCACTGTGCCAGCAGCCGGAGCTCTCCACCTATTTTAATCCTTTACCAGAAGGCCATGAACCAGGTGGTTGTGTCTGCACTTTACAGAGGCATGGAGGGAGGAAGGAATTGGGGTGGAGGCACAAGGACTAAACCCAGGTCACTGGGATTTCACAGCTCCATTGCTGGCATATCTGCTTTTGCCTCTTAACCTCTTTGGGGTCAGGGAGGCGGTGCAGGATGAGGCAGGGCGCTTAGGAAGCATTCCAAACATCTCTGGTTATAATCCTGTTTCTTCTACCTCAGCTGACACTCTAGACAAACTACATTCCCTCCACCTCTACAACTGCAGTTACTAAACTTAAAAAAAAATTCTCAGTAAAATAAATAATTTGATTTGGTTATAAAAATTCTTTTCTCTGAAGCTTTCCAAGTCCTTAGACAGAAATACTAACGGAAGAGCAAGAACCACTCTTTAGTCCTACGAGACGGCTGTAAAGGGCCTCACCTCGCCATGCCTTCAGCGAGCGAGGTCTTCATCACCAAACCAGTGTTACTCAGACCAACGACTTCTCTGTGGCTGCTTTAAAGGAGAGCACGGCCCTCAGACAGAAATGTACAGTCAGCTGCCGTCCATAAAGGGAGACAGGAGAGGAATTCATTTGATTCATCCTTGCTGATACAAAAAAGCAAACTCTACACCCTGCATTATACTGTTTAAGAAAAGAAGAAAAAAGTCTCAAGAATATATTGACATATGAACTAGAAAAACATATTGGTCTAACACCTAACTACCAATTTAATTCCACAGCTGGGCAAAAGACATTACCAATAAATATCCTTAGGCCCCTCAAACATGTCTTGTGTTCCCCTGCAAATTATAATGGTCTTGGCCTGATTTCAAATATGGTGAATTTTAAATTCTTAGCTACACCTTAAAGTGTCATTTTGGTATTTTATTTTCATTTCTATGGTAATCTCATTCCAAAAATTCTAGATTAATGGTTTTTAATAATACAGTTATAGCATTAAGAAAATGTAAGGGCTATCAAATTTAACGTGCCAAAAATTGCATAATAGTACATAAAATAACCATTTGGGACTTTAAAACATTTCTTCTCCAATGCAATATAATTGAAGACGACAGAGTTATATTCCCAGAGGTTAATTCTGAATTTGAAAAGAGTATCCATTTGAGAAGCTATATAACATGCAGTGATGGCTGAAAATGTATGACCTTGGACATGTCAGCTAATGCCAATCTCCCCCGAACAATTTCCCCACCCTTAAAGAGACGGTGGCTGCAGACAATCTCTTGGGCCCTGAAGACATCTCCAGTCCTAGAGTTTTGACTCAGGACTCGTCTCTGCAGCCGTACTGGAAGCATGGCAGCATGCTGCCCTATGATTCTGGGCCCACCGCAAAGGTCTCCACGTTACCTCGGATATGAGGTGGGAGAAGCTGGGACAGTAGGGCAGCAAGGGCCTGATGCTATTGTAACAGCCTGGGCAGTTTCTTGTATAATCCTCTGGCGTCAGCTGTGTTTTGAAATTCAGAATTTTTCAGATTTACAAAAGGTTGATATGGTACAGACCCCATTTCTCATATAACACACCCAGGAGAGCACAGAGCAACATCCAGTATTCAAAACCATTAAATTTCCACAGTGAGATGCACACATATCTACTAGCCACAGAATAAATAGAGACTACCAGGGGCCGTCCCGGTGACATAGTGGTTAAGTTTGCGTGCTCCACTTAGGTGCCTGGTGTTCACGGATTTGGATCCCAGGCGCTATCTACACACAGCTCATCAAGCCATGCTGTGGCGGTGTTCCACATACAAAATCAAGGAAGACCGGCACAGATATCTGCTAGCTCTGTGACAATCTTCCTCACCAAAAATAAAAAATAAAGATTACCAACAGGCTCACATCAGTCCGCGTCTAGTTTTGCCACCAAATGAGCTGTGAAAACATTTCCAGTGTTCCGAGTTTTTGGATTTCAGAATTGCAGAGAGGGGCCTGTGGACCCAGATCACCACCCCTACTTGGAAGCCCCTGCATACTGAAGTGCTGTCACCTCATGGATTAAAAATACATTAATGCCTGTCACCATTCAAAGGATTCAAAACAAAATCACAAGGGATTCCTCTATTGGTTTCTTCCTACTTAATCGATCTGATAAACCATGTATTTTTTAAAAGATACGATGACCAAGTGGCACAACCAAACCCGAATATAAATTCACAGGCTGATATGCAATATTCACAGGCTGACATCCAAGTTGTTACCGCAGAATGAAGAAATTACATACGTTCCACTGGTCAATCACTGCTTTCCACTCTCCATATTGAGAGCGTGACTCACTCCTTATTCCTCCCAACATAAACAACTGAGCAATGGAAAATAAATAGAAAGCAAGACTGAGGTTTGCCATATATGCCACAACATTCAGTATTCCCGTTTGTCTGAGGCAAAGCCACCCAATTCCCAGCAGTGCTCATTAAGATTCAGAGCAACAAGCAAAAACTTTGAGCAGAGCCGAAGCTATACAAATGCATAATTTATAAAGAAAGTCAGAAACTAGAACATACAGCAGACAGAGTAGACACACCACAGGAGGCGGGGGCGGGGGTGGAGATCAAATTGTTGAAGAAAAGGAAAAACCGGTCCACTTCCTAACTCCCATCCCAAAGACTGCCAGAAAGAAGTGAACAGTCAATCTAGCAAGCAGCACATCTGACAGAATTTTTGCAACCAAAACCTGTGATACGAAACAAGATCCTCATCGCCACCAGCTCCTGCGTGAACTTGGGCGATTCCCTATCTGTATATTCCTTTGTTCATTTCAACAGGAATTGGAAATGAGGGGAGCGGTTCTGGAATTCATGAGCCCAGCTTGTTACCTTGAGCCAGAAGCCTAATTTAGGCTTAAGCACTCTTTTTTTAGGGCAATTTCTGTCTAGAGTTCCCTGCTTTTAAAATCTACCTCCACTCCTGTAAAACGGCCTCATAAAAGGGGAAGAGACGAGAGAGAACTTTTCCACAGTGAAAATCAGAAAGTCTTGTCCACTGCTATCCTCTCAAATCTGTGTAGACTTCCCCCTTTCTCACCCCTTCCTACTTCATGCAAATTGCTCAGGACACCGGCATCACAGATCCTGGAGAAATTCAGGTTTCTAAAGATCAAATTAAAGAACTACATACAAAATAGGTTTATTATAGAGATCCGAACTGCTTTAAACAACAAAGAAATTCCTTCTTAAAGAAACTCTATACTGAATCTTTTTGTAATTCCTTCATGAAACAAATGGTCTCCCCTGGCACCACCATGGCAAACCTGGACGGCTGTGACAGGGGTTCTGTCAATGACACGCCCACACTCTAGAGGCTCAGCTGGAGAAGCCGGTCTACTCAGCACTAACGAGCTGAGGGAGGAACAAGAATGGCTTCTTCGCCTTTTCTTGTAACACCTTATGAGGTGAAATCTAAAAAAAAAAAAGAATCCAACTAACTATTCAGTCTCCTTACCTAAAAAGTGAAAATAAAAATACTTATTTGTCACAGAGGGATAACATTAAGATACAGTCATGCATCACTTAACAATAGGTAAACATTCTGAGAAATGTGTTGTTAGGCCATTCTGCTGTTGTGCAAACATCCGAGTGTACTTACACAAACCTAGATGGTATAGTTTTCTACACCCCTAGGCTATATGGTACTGATCTTATGGGATCACCACGGTACATGTGGTCGTCATTGACCTAAACATCGTTATGCAGTGTGTGACCGTAGATATACTTACAAATTAACTCTAAATAATTCAACAATATAAAGTCCAAATATGGTCAACTTTATTCTGTTGAAGCCTAAGGGTCCTACTTGAAGGGCATAATTAAATGACGTATGTTAAATGATGGCATATGATGGCATATTACACCACCTTTAAAAACAAAGTTTCAGGTTGCACAACTCTGCTGGTGAACTCTGTTGGTAAACAGTGAAACTGGTGGTACGAAAATTATATCCCAATAAAGCTGTTAAAAAAGACATATTTTCAAAGAACGTTAAATGGCATGGGATGTATCGAAAGATAACCGAGTGAAAAGAGGGGGCCAGAACACGATATCCATAATTATTATTCCAAATGCGTAAATATACATATGCAAAGGAAACAGGGCCAGCCCTGATGGTCAAGTGGTTAAGAGCTAACGATCCTCCTCAGCTGGGGTTCGCTCCTCCTCAGCTGGGGTTCGCTTCCCAGTCAGGGAACCACACGACCCTGACCACACCACCCGTCTGTTAGTTGTCAGACTGTGGCGGCTGCACGTTGCTGTGATGCTGACAGCTACGCCACAGCTATTTCAAATACCAGCAGGGTCACCCATAGTGAACAGGTTTCAGTGGAACTTCCAGACTAAGATAGACTAGGAAGAAGGACCTGGCCACCCACTTCCAAAAACAATGGACACGAAAATCCTATGAATAGCAGCAGAGCATTGTCTGATTGAGTGCTGGAAGGTGAGAGGATGGCGCAAACAGACTGGGCAGGGTTCTGCTCCACTGTACACAGGGGTGCTAGGAGTCAGAATCCACTCGACAGCACTAATGAAAAGGACAAAGAAAGAGAAAACAAGATGCCACAAGTGGTTGTGATCTCTGAGGAGTAGAATATGTGGATGGTTCCTCTTTTCTTCTTTGTACTTGGCCCTTCTGTATGAGTATTTTCAAATTTTCTACCATAAATATATGTTATTTCTATAAGCAGACAGTTATTTCTATAAGATAAAAATGATTTTATCACAATAGTCAAGGACTCTTTTATATGTATGCACGTATGTATATATAATTTTTACTATATCCTGAAGATATAGAAAATAACTTGCTCGGTTAGCTGAAGCTTAGACTAGTCTCCAAGGCAATGAGTGAGCTGGGCTGGGGTGAGGAAATACAATGCAAGTGACTCCAAGATGCTCACAGACAGAACTACGGGTCCACTTCCTCCCGAGAACGCCGCTCACCAAACTGAGCACAGTCCTCATCGCCCACGAGTACCTGTTCTTGGCACAACGAGTAGAGCTAAGGGCTCTAATCTATTTTTTCTCTACTCCTTCCCAGTTTAGGACACAAGATAAAGCCCACTGCGAAAACTTCTTTCAAGAGAACAAGATTTTCCAATTCAAAAAATAGATTGGTTTCAAGGCTCTTTAGAGACTTCTTTTATTTGATAAAACACTGGACTGCTGCTTTACTACTCCTAATGTAAATGAAAATTAGCAGCAGCAGCATGGGGCTGAGTCATTCATTCAGGACTAATTTTTCTTCCACTCTTCATTATCCAGCAATATGTTACCCACGGTACAGACTTCATAAAACCAATCCCAAGGCAAACAAAACCATGCAGAGCTCCCAGAGCAGCTAAAGAAAGACACCCACAGTGACTGGAACACCTGGATAACAGGCATTTCACAACGTAAAAGTCTGAGGATGCTAAGGGTGGCTGCTTTCTTCTGCTTCCCTCCAGCCTCTTCATTGGGCCAACCTACCTTATGAAGCATTGCTCAAAGGTCCCACAGCTCCAAATGGAGGGTAAAGTAGATTCTGATAACAGAGGCCCCGAAGAGGATCGCCACCAGCTGGCAAGTGGGCCCTACTAAATTTGTCAAGAGAGAAGTGTGGCTAAAAGGATGTTTTCAGGAAGACTAACTCACGACAATAACTAACATTTACTTAGAAAGAAAGAGAGTGGAGGCAGGGAAATTAGCCAGAAAGCTGTTATAGTGAAATAAAAAGGCCTTCACTAGGTGTGGCAAGAGTGGGAAGGGACAAGGGAGAAAGAAAGAAGCCCCTATTTCAAAGAGAACAGGCTATAGCATGTGCTGCTAAGTAGGTATCGGAGATGAAAGACAGGTAAATCAAAGGTCTCGCACGGCTGAAACTCCACAAGCCCCCACGGGGAACTGCGGGAGACACCTGCCACCTGTAGTTCCCCATAACCTCTTTAACACCTTGCGTACACCCTGATAACTTCCTATGCTATGGGTCCTACCTTCCCAAGGTAGAAAACACAAACAATTTTGTCTCAGACTTTGGCAGCTAAGGAGCCAGCGTGTGTCTGGGATTCCTCCAGCCGATGCACCTTTCCAAGAATCAGGTTCCAAAGCCAGCAGTGCCAGGCCACCGCTCCACAGGGAGGAGCAAGGCAGAGGCACCTGGCTCTTGAGGGTGGCAGCAGCAGGACTTCTAGGTTCCTCCCAATGTCCCAGTTGTTCAGCAGCCACAGAAGCCCCCTTGGGGGTCTTTGTAACTTCAAGGTCTGGCTCTGGGTCCTCCCGGAGATCCTTCAACAAATTTCTGCTTAACCTAGACAGCATGGATTCTAATGTCCGTAACTATGAATCCCCAAGGCCCTTAAGGGGAGAAACATTCAGAAGCCCAAATCATTGCTGGATTTAACTATATGGGCATCTTGTAATAATCACCAACTCAGGCATCATCAAACCAGGGAACTGAAGATACACACGGATTTTGCCAAGTGCTACTATCCCAACAAGCATGCCTGTTACCTCCAGTCTCACGCAGACTAGCTGACCATATCTGAGGGAAGGAAGAAGGAAACGAAAGGTCAAAGCTGACCCATCACTGGACCATCGCCATCACGAATCCTCCCAGGTCCTGAACACACTCAGTCTGAAGGAACCAAAAGTAGCATCTTGACCTCTCACTAATTTGATCTAAAACTGGTGCTGGCAACTCCTTTACATCTGGACGGCAAGTCTGGAGGTGGGGAGGTTCTGGAGGTTCCTGCAAGAGGGCCAAGTAACATCCAAGAGAGCCGACGGCAGGCCTGAAGCTCCAGGAGCAGGAACAGAAGCAGCAGCTGGGGGAGGGAGAAGCGGGGCCACAGGCTGCCTGCAGGAGGTTGTCAATGGCTTTTTCTGCCACCTAAAAACCTCCTCTTAATAAAATAATATCAGAACTCCTCCCACGACCCAATTATTCAAAGGAATTCTAAATGAGAAATTGCCACAGGACAGGGCCAAAGGTGGAAAGGATTATAAACATGAAATAACAAACAGTAACATTTCAATTTCTTTCAAAGTCGTGTTGATAAAGGTGATAGCACACAGGAATACTCTTTGGGAATTATCGACTCCTAAGCCAAGTTGACAGCAAACCATGGTCTATAGTCAAGCCCATGGCCCAGAATTCAACAAAAGGCAGTGCAGCTCACAACCTCTTCATCAGCTGCTTCAAAGCCTCCGGCCACTGTAGCTGTAACGACCTGAGTGGTGAGGTCCTACAGCTGCCACCCCCACCATCCCCACCATCACCATCCCCACCATCACCACCCCCACCATCACCACCCCCACCATCACTATCCCACCATCACCACCCCCACCATCACCATCCACTGTGTACATTTCTTCTTGACACTCTTGTGAACTCTGACTCTGACTGCCGAAAATATTTTTTCTTTTACATTCACTATTGCTCTGATCTCAGAAACAAGAGCAAAAACACAAAACACACCCAAATGAAGAAGGTCACATTTCATCAACACCTTGGTGCCACATTTGAACAAAGCAAAACCTAAACAGGGGTCTTCAAATCTGATGGGTTTTTCTCCAAAGACAACCAAGCATAAGGATCAAATATTCCTGAAGGAGCCATAAAAATTACTAGTTTCCAACAAAAATTATTATTTAAAAGAAAAGGAAAGAAAACAAACTAGATTTAGTGCTGGTGACAAAAAAAATCTCTTCCTGATATAGTAATTTTAAAGAAAAATCCAAGCAGAGCCTCAAAAACATATTTAGACTGGTTATTTTTTCTTTTAAAAAACAAAAAGCAAAAATAATTTCAAAAACAACATCCTTGAGGAAACAGTTCAAATGCGAATCAAGGCAAGGCCTCTGAACCACTGAAGACGTGTCCCTTCCTCAGGAGGCCACCGCTCCGCCCCACCCACCGCTGACCAAGCAGGCCTCTCAGACAGCAGCACCAGGCTCAGTGAGTATTTATTCATGGGTGGACCCTCCTGGACTGCAGGCGTGTCCACTACATGTTGTCATCTTTGAAGCCCCAGCACCTGGGGCCCTTGCTGACAATTCCTGGATAAACGTGGGAAAGAGAGAGGGAGAGTAGGGCTTTTTCAGAAGCTAGATGACAATCAAGGACCCCCCACTACTCCAGCAGTATCTTTGAGAGGCCCTTCACAAACACCTGGAAGAAAGTCAACATCCTACTCAAGTTCTATGACAAGAAATCCACGAACACAGCCACCCCTGAGCAGGGGGTTGAGTGCTGAGATGGACAACTCATCATCTTTGAAATCATAATGCTACCTCAGTAATGCTCACCACTGTGAAACCACAGAGGATCACCCAGATCCACTTTGGTCTTCTTCAAAGAGTCCGTCTATAAATGCTATTACATACTATGAGCATATTTTTATATGCATATTTATGCTTATAGAAAAGAAGGCACAGAGATAGGGATTCTGACTAGTCATTTCAAAATGTCTTCATCAAACACCTGTGGCATCAGAGGGAGTCATGGTCTCAGGGGCTATCTTCCAGGGAAAGGGAGATCCACGTCAGATTTCCTTCCAGAAATGCCCAACGGAAAAGCTTCGAACTCACTGTCTGACAGAACTGGAGAAGGCTATGCAGGGAAAAGTGACATTTGACCTGAGTCTGGAGAGAGAATTCAGAGGCCAATAAGAAGTGCCAGGCAATACAGGCCAATAGGAGCAGAAGCAGGCACGTGGCCAGGCTCTCCAGGAGGAGCGGTGACCAGAGGCTGCATGACACCAGTAGAGGCGTGCTTCCTCTATAGGAATGGGGTCCACGGAGGGTCCCTGGCTCTGGGGAACTGTGGTGATGTTTATGCACTGTGAAATTTGAGTTGCTTTTTGGTTCTTAATACACACATGCACTAATGTATATTATTTCCCCCTTAAAATTTCCACCCACATTATAGCCTTTCATCTTTGACGTGATTTTCAAATCAGCTTAAATTAAAAGTTCAAAGAAAAGTACTTCTATCTATAACACAACACAGGGTTCAGAGAAAAAATTAGTCACGCGGAGAAGGTTGGGAATCAGAATGGCTTCAGATATCTCAACACAGAAGATTTCCAACCTAGAATTTAAGAACTAGTAAGTCAATTAAGGGTGATGACAGAGTAAAATTAAGACTCATACAGAAAACTGTCCTATGGTGGAATGATAGAAAGTTCTCTTCTAAGTTAAAAACTGATCATCTCAGTAACACAATGTGAAGTAATCAACAACACCTAGAAGGCATTCTTGCCCAAAAGGCTTAACCTGAATATAATCATACCTCTGGATTAAACTTCTGGTTTGAAAGAATTGCAGGGGATAGAGAAACAAGTTAAATGATCCCATGAAGAAACAATCAGCAAAACCTAAATGTGGGATATTGCCCAACACAACCAGCCTGGACCCCTCCTCAAAAAGTCAGTGTTGCTTTTTAAAAAAAGTTCTAAATTTAGAAAAGACTAAAGAGACATAAATAAATGTAATGAGTAGATCTTGTTTTTTAAAAAACACAGCTATAAAAGATGTAATGGAAGAGCTGAAGAAATCTGAATACAGACTAGACACTGGGTGTTACTGCGGAAGAGGCGTTGACTCTCAGGAGTGGCATCAGTACTGCGTTTAGGAAGGAGGAGATGCACGCAGAAGTGTTCAGGAGGAAAGAGTCATGGTGTGTGCTACCTACTTTCAAACGACTCAAAAATAAACAAAAATGTAAGAAAAATGGCAAATATGGCAAAATGTAAACAACGTTTGGCTCTAAGTGGAGCCAACTGTGAAGACCAATACCCTTCTTTCAATTCCTCTAGCTGTATGGAAGTTTTTCAGAATAGAGACTTGGAAGCAACCTTTAGGGAAAAAAACAAAACTGATCACAACAAGAACCCAAGCAAAAATATATTCTATTGCTCAAAACTAGTTTCCAGGTAATAAAAGGGATTTTAGTTTCCATGAAAGGACAAGTTCTGAAAACGATTCCACTCAGCAGACTGCACCAACATCCGCACCACTCTGAAAACCAATAGAAAAGCAGAGGGGCAACAACACCCAACGTCAGACACACTTTCTGCCTTTCTTGCTAAACAGGTATGTTGCATGACAGCACCTTCAGTACAACACTAAGCCTGTAAGTCCAAGAACTTTCTGGGTTTTCCTTCAGGAGTGAATTCTAACACGTCAGGGAAAGCAATGCACCCTCTGGCCTTCTCTTTCTGAGTAATACAGGGCATTCCTTCTCTGTGCTTCTGTCATCGGCCAAATGACCACATCACGAAGTTCTACTGCACATTCACTCCCTCTCAGCGACAGCAGCCGCACAAGAAACATCCAGGAATACAGCCACGAGACCGCTACCTTCTGCCCTTTCCCCAGGCAAAGATTTCATAGCTGGCCCCTGTGCACCTAACCAGCGAATCAATTCCCTCCCTGCACCGTTATCTGACCACACCACGGAGAGGGCAGGCAGCATTACAGCCCCATCATTTTTTAATTACTAGTCAAGAAAATTAAGCCCACTGAACCCTTCTTACCAACAACAACAAAATACTTGCTCACTTTAATGAGCTATGCTAATTGACAACAACGGGAACATTATACACTACATGAACAAAATTCAGAAATGCTTTCCGTCTATATCATCATAATGTTGTATAATTGAGCTTTTGCTGTACGTAGCAGGAATAGGAAATGTTTTACATTTTGCTTAGCTGACTGTATAATGAAAGCAGTAAAACTGAACAAGCACGGAGAGGGGGAGGGGAGGGGCTAGGGAGGAGGTGAATGAGGAGAAGATGGGTAGAGGGGAAACGGGAGGGGAGGAAGCGGGAAGGAGCAAGACGAGGAGGCAGAAAGTCCGCTTCCTCCTGGATATTCTCTTGTGTGGCTTAGTACCCTTCTGTCCTCTGACTTCTCCTTGTCATCGTCCCCTGCCTCCCACCCACCCCAAATCTGCTCCACTCGTGTCATCTTCTATGTGAGAGAAGGGCACTGCCAATCACCCAAGTCTAAAATCTGGACATTTCACCCCAATCTAATTTTCCCCTAGGCCTAGCACTTTTACCTACAAATTGATATCCACTCTGTACTTTCTCCATCCCCTGAGTTCAGGACTCGGCCTCTCTCTCCTCCATGACTGCAACACATTCTTAACTGCTCCCCTCCAACCTGACCCCCTTCAATACATCTCCATCCTTTTTTTTTCAGCGAGGAAGATTAGCCCTGAGCTAACATCTGTTGCCAATCCTCTTCTTTTTTTGCTTGAGGAAGATTAGCCCTGAGCTAACATGCATGCCAATCTTCCTCTATTTTGTATGTAGGATGCCTCTACAGGATGGCCGGTGAGTGGAGTAGGTCTGCGCCCGGGATCCAAACCCATGAACCTGGGCCACCCAAGCAGAAAACGCAGAACGTTAACCACTCAGCCAGGGGCTGGCCCCTATATATTTCCATCTTAATGCCGCATGTGCCTTCTACACTGACATTCTAACCATGCTATCACCATCACCTGGAAAGCACTCCCTGGAGTGGTTTAAGAGCCTACATGATCTGGTTTCTGCCTCATTTGTCATTGCACCTTTACATTTACATGCACTGCCAACAGCTCCCAAAACATACGAGGTTCTGTCACATTCCCTGCCTTTCCTCTGCCTGGAATGCCCTTCGCTTCACCATCTGCTTAATTAACTCCTGGAAACCTTCACCCAGGCTGAGTTCCTGCCTTTGGTCTGTTCTTCCAAAGCAACGACTCTCCCTGAAGCCTTAGCACACCATGTGAGCCCATGTTGCATCCACACTGAAGCACTGATGGCAATGCTGGTGTGCCGGGGGCAGAGCACCTGCTGGGGACAGAGACCCTTTATAAATTAGACATGAGCACTGCTCTCCAGAGATTATGATGCACGTGTGCACACATGTGCACACACCCATGAGATTCTCAGCATGGGAGCTATTGTTACTGCTGGGAGCACACCACAGTCTCCCAGCATGCTATGGAGAGAAGAGTTTGCAAACCACTGGCAAGGCCAAAATGCATGCCCTGTGGCAGAGAAGGGCTACCCACACCTGGGGCTGGACGTCCCCATGTACTGTGCACAAAGCAGGCCAGAGTCCCAGGTCATTTAGCACAACCATCTCTTTGCTACCTGTGGGGTTACAGATTATGGTTTTACATTTGCAAATCATCTACTCTAAGACCTTTAAGTCTTCTAGAAAGTTACGAAGCCCAGAAATACCCACACGTGTGAGGAACTGGTACATATTCCAGACGTGGCGATAGAAAGCCGAGGAGAAAGATATGCTTTGACAACTGACCGTACATGTGGGGAAAATACATCTAGATCTCCCTTAGACCTCAAAGAGATTACAGACCGAAGTGTGAAAAACAAAACTGCAAAACACTGAGAAGAACGAAGTGTAGAGCAACTTTATGAGCCCAGGGTAGGGAAGGGTATGCAAATATGGAAAAAAGAATCTACAAATATACAAAGAGCACATAAGGGGGGAAAATGACAAAGCTGACTACACCGAAATTTGAAACTCTCATAAGACAGACACAAATACACACCCACACCACATACAGATTTAGCGAAAATGTTCATCTATATCCATGACTAAAGCATCTATTTTGTTTAAAAGAAAAATTAAATGACAAAAATCAAAAAATACAAAAAAGGACGAAAAATACAAACAAGCAATTTCCAAAAGAAAAAACGCAACTGGCCAACACACATACTAAAAAACGCACAACCTCACTATTTTCAGAGAAATACAGACAAGATAGCATTTTACCTCATAGTATGGAAAAAAATTTTCAAGTCTGACAATAGCTAGTATCAGCAAGGCTGTGGTTCAGCAGGAGCTCTCAGACACTCCTGGACGTGGGGGCAGAAAGGTACTCCCTCTTCAGAGAGAATTCTGCCAACAGGATAAAGTTGAAGAATGTACACACCCTACAACTCAATTCCATTTTCAGGTAAATACCCTAGAGAAACTCTCACACGTGCAAAGGAATGCACGCAGAAGGACTGTCCTGAGAAGTGATAAAACTAGAAACGACCTAACCGCCCACCAACAGGGACCGGATGCAATATGTGCCGTATGTTCAGAGAGCGGAACACCACCCGCAGGTGACGAACAAACGATTTCTACAAGACATCAATTAGGCCCTAAATATTTCCATGTGTTTTCAGATGAATGCAAAGATTGGAGAAGATGTTATTAAAGCTACGGAAGTGAAGGGCAGCACAAAGAACTGACTCTTCTGACTGCAAGAAGCCAAGTATCCCACCCGTGAAATCATCACAGAAATATGGCCAGCAGGGACAGGCAGTATACGAGAAAACCTAAATCAAGCTCTTCAGGATAGCTTTCTGCTTCTCTAGGAAGAACCACTATACCTCATTCAATGTTGCTGAGATGACAACAACTAGACACAGAGACTGTACTGTACGCAATAAAGCGCTGCGTCCATGGCAGCAAATTCTAGCAATTATGGGCACTTGACCATGCCTACAAGTCATCTGCAGAGTGTAGCGGTCCTATCGAAACCACACGAAGGAGCACCAGCTTCCTCACTGTAAACGAGGACACAATAAACACTGAATCGGAAGAGAGACACGTCAGCAACCTGTTGTGGCTGGACCCTGGCACTTTGTTGCCAAAAGGGAAGGAAAAGCCTCAGACACTGCTGCACTCAGCAGGCCACAGTGGCCATGAGAAGGCAGCAGTGACCACAGCCTGTGGAGTTAAATAAACCTAGGATCCAACCCTGTCCTCACACACATCAGAGCTCAGCCTTGGAAGCGTCTGCAGCCTCTGTGAGTCTGTTTCTTCCTCTCTTACCACCCCCACCTACGTCATAGGCTTGTGTGAGGGCCAAATGGGGGGAAACGCGGATTAGAGCACAGCAGCGGTGAGGATGGCAACTCAAATGATGGCCCACAAAGCTTTCCACGAAGCGACAGGGAAAGGTCTCAAAAATACTCCATTAAACAAAAAAAGGAAATTGCAGAACAACGTAGGCAGAATGCTGCTTTTTGCCTAAGAAAAGGAGGGAAATGCAACTATATACTCTTATTGGTTTGCATTTGCACAAAGAAGCACTAGACGAGCACACGACAAACCGCGTTCCACGGTTCATAACAGGGGGGAGGGAGGCGGCAGGCGCAGGAGGGGGCCTTCTCAGTCTAGCTTTTCAGAGCGCCCAGATGTTTGAACCACATGAATCTACTACCTATTCAAAAAGATACAAGTAGATTGATAAAAGTGTCTATCATTCTCAAAATCAAAGGAATTAAGTGACAAGTAAAAATCTTAAAATACAAATACGTTCTTTCCACCATTAAACACAACATTAGCAATTTACCACTAGCAAAACTACATCATTTTATCACATTAAATTAATGGTGTTCATTTGGATTTTGCAGGTTTTGTAGTTGGATTTCTATTTCATTTGTATGTTGGTTTTGGATTTATAGGTGCATAAAATTCCTTAACCATAAGGAATTCATACCTACACCTTTAGGGTTTATATATTTAAGCAGGATTATATTTTCTGATTGTGAACAGGGTTTAATTAACTTTAAAAAAAATCAAAGATAGAGTTCACTTAGTGTGACATGTGGAAGCGCAATAAGCAGCCATCTAGTAAGGACGGGGTCTCCCAATGACAGATAACTTACCCCCAGTTCTGCGGCATCCAGGGGTCAAAAATGTTGCCCAATTCCTCTAACAAAGCAATGCCAAAAATATTGGAGAGGATATAAAATCAAATTTAACTTAAAAAAAAAGAATACACATACATATACACACACATATATATACATACATACTCCATAAGAAACTTTAGGGAAGTGAAGCACAGAACACTTGGTTTTGGAGTCAGGCATACTGAGTTTGAATCCTGATCCGACCACTAAGTGGCAAGACTAGAAATCACGAAAGGTTACAAAAAAGTAATAATCAGCTAGTAAGCCTTGAAAACACTTTATTGATAGTGAGACTAAAACCAAAGATTTTTTAAACATTATCAAAATTATAATTTTAGATCCAAAATTGCCTTCAATTACAACTAAAATCTGATACTATCAACAGCCACAGAGTAATAAAATTTTCACATAGTTTTCAACAGTAAAAAGCTGGGAAAAAACCTCAGGACTGCAGGCACCTCACCTTATCGTGCATATACGTCCTACTCAGTTGCCAATACATAATTTGTGGCCTTCTTTCATTTGCTTCATCTATAATGGGTCATTTTCCTTGTTAGATAATGAATCTTTAACCTAAGTAGCTGCCTCTAGAAATCCAGAGTTTCAATCAGAAAATGGCCCTACTGATTGCTAAGAAGTATTATTCACAGGTAGATATGCAATTAACCATATTCTCCAAAAAACCTTTAAAGGAATGAACAGATATCCGGGTAGATATGTAGGTAGGTAAACAGGTTACGAGTGAATAAATGGATAGGCAGATAGAGAAATAGATACCGGATGAGTAAATGGGTGAGTTGGTAGGTAGATTAGATTAGATTAGATCAATAGACAAGGTAGATTACAAGTGAATAAATGGGCAGGTAGGTAGGTAGGTAAGATAGACAGACAGACAGACAGACAGATAGATGGATTCAAACAGAAGCCTGAAATTTGCCTCAGGCAAATGATTTCCCACAGTGTCATCACTAAAACAAACCATGCAAATACACGCAACAGGACACTCCCAAAGTCCAAATGAGAACTGTCAATCACTAAGAACTGCTACATAAATGCAGCCATTCTTAAAGATCATGTGACAGTTTTTTAGCAGCTAAGGAAACCACCTCCTTAAAAAATGTACTGGTGAGAGACACCCATAGAAAACAAAAGCACCATGCCTGACAGACCTCCCACTTACGAAAACCTTGAATGTCACACAGCTATTTGTATTCCAAAAACTTGGACAGCAGAGGACAATCAGATCCAGAGTTACACCAGTTCCCAAAGAGCAAATCCACCATCTGTCTGATTTGACTACCACTGGTTCACCCCTGTGGACCCAGGGCCTGGGATGTGACAGGCCCTCATCACGAGCAACTGAACAGATGATCTGAGAGTGCCTACCGTGTGTCAGTGCCACGCAGGCTGCTGTATGTTCATAACTTTTCATTTTCAAACAAAGGTAAATGTTATCGCCTCTATTTCACACTTCAGGAACTGTAGCTCAGGAAGAGAGATGCCAACTGATCCCAACCAGGACTGAAATCTCGTTCTATCTATTTTGCAGGCAGTACACCCCATTTGTTTTGAGTCACCACTAGAGAAGAGACTTGAGGCATTCCCTCCCTGGCTGCAGACAATGGCCTCCTCTCCAGTAACCCCTGAAGGGCACAGTTAGAGAAAGACCCTGCCCAGTGCTCTCCAGCACCAACCAACCTATTTTCACTGACTCTTACAGCTTGGGAAGGGTTTTACACATTATCTGCTCTGTCATCCACCACCTCCCCACATTTTTTTCCTTAACTTTCAAAAGATGAAACCTGAGAGATTACATAACTTTCATCACAAAACTATTATTTAGTAGAAGACTAAGACCAAACCCCAAGCTGTCAGTAACCTCACCGCAAAATACTGAGTATTAAGTATCCAGTAAAATAGACCTAGCCATATTTTACTCAAATCCATAAGAAAAAAAGTACACCAAAGTCCTGTTTCTATCAGACCCACACCAAGAATGGACGCCCACTTCAGGAACAGACTGGGAAGCCTGCTGGAGTGGGACAGAAGGGGCCGACAGAACTAGCGATGGGCTAGCCCAGGCCCACCTGCACGCGGCTGGATGTGGCTGTGTCCCAGGCACACAGAAGCCCTGAGTGCACGGCCAGCATGCAGGATTTCACCTTCTGGACCAGAGGGAGACCATCATTAGCAATCCTGCTCCTGAAGCGACTCTCTGCTTCTCTTCCATCAAAAGACTGGGCTCATTACTGTTTCAATGATAGCCTCTAAATTTAGAAACAGAGAGAAAATTATTTTAACCACTTTTGTAATACAAATATATGTTACAGGTACTTAACAGTTAGTTAAAATTCAATGCTGTTCTCACAAAAGCAACTCTCCGCCAGCATTTAGTGCCTGCACAAAACAGAAGTTCAGTTTCCATCCAATATTAACGTGAAATTCTAAAAAACTAAGCCTTTTCTTCTCCCAACATATCTGCCCCTTCCCTTTAGTGGTTACAACTATATTTCAGTATTCGGCTGAAACTGGCTTTATGCTGAACACCTGTTTTCCTTCCGGGAGTCTGGAATTTTGGTACCTGCCAAGACTGCAGAGGCTGCCTACATGACCAGCCCCCAGTAAAAACCCTGGGTGCTGAGTCTCTACTGAGCTTCCCCAGTCGGCAACATTCCACACGTCTGGCCTTAACTTGTTTCTGGGGGAATTGGGTGTGTCCTGTGGGACACCCCTGGGAGAGGACCCCTGGCACTCATGCCCGGTTTCCCCCATACTTCATCCCGTGTGCGTTTTCCCTGGGCTGGTTTGGCTCTGTCTCCTTTCACTGTAATAACCAAAGCCATGAGTACTACGTGCTGAGCCCTGGGAGTCCTCCTAGGGAACCACTGAAGCAGGGGGTGGTCTTGGGGACCTTCCATGCGGTACTGCATTTGTACAACCAAACAATAATCAACTTTTCTCCCTATCATCCCCTCAACCCTTCAAAGGATATATCATTGCCTACCAATTACAAGCTTTCCTACAAATAGCACTGAATGGGTCAGAAATGCATCTTCCCCCCTAGGCCCCTAAATTTAATGCAAATTAGTACTTGATTACAAATCAGACCTTCAACTAGATCTTAAGCTCTCAGAAAAGTAACCGTTTATGCCAAATCCCCCTCATCCTGAGCTTTCACTCTTCAACAGTTTCCTGATAGGTTTCTCTTAGAGTGACAACAGGATAAATTAGGTTTAATATAATTTTAAATTTACTCAACAAAGTCCAGAGGTGAGATTGTTGGGATAAAAGTGAGATGATTCTTGTTGATAGAGATGTTTTTCATAACAAAAATAAACAGCATGATGAGGCAGGTAGCAAATCCAACCACCATAATAGTTCCCACTTTTCACCATAATAGTTCCCGATTCAGGAAAAAAACCCAAAACCAAATAAACATGGGAAGGAGCAAGGAACAAAGCATCTGATCTGTGATGACCACCAAATGGAAGAACTCAAGAAAACTCAGGGGTCTTCACCAACGGCAGCAAGACTATGGAATAATATGCCAGAGAAGTTTAAAGAAAACTGGAATGTATGAGATTAAAACTTCTTGAATCTCCGCAGAGCCTCAGCAGCCACCTCTAGTGCCATACACAAGTACTTGCTGCCATGCAGTGACAGCGGGCTCCATGTCCTGTGGCTGCACAACAAACCACCCCACTTAGTGGGGATTCAACGGGTCAGGAATTCTGAAAGGAACAGAGGGGACAGTTTGTCTCTGCTCCACATGTTTGGAGCCTCAGCTGGCAAGACACAAAGGCCAGTGATGACTTGTACTGGAAGCTTCCTCACTCGTATCTCTGGTGGTCAATGGTGGTTGTGGGCTGGGAGCTCAGCTTGGTTGTGGATGGGAACACCAATGCATGGCCTCTCCAGGTGGTCTCCCCAGTGAGGCTGGTCTGGTCTTCCTCACAGCATGGTGGCTGGGTTCCAAGCGTGGGTGTCCCCAAGAGAACCAGGCAGAAGCTGTGTCATCTTTAACCCCCAAAACATAGAGTGTCATTTCTACCATGGTCACAGGCAGCACAGACCCAAGGGGAGGGAAAAGGGACATGGCCTCTCAACAGGAGTAGTGTCACTGTGACACTGCAGTGTCACCATGTGGGATGGGAGATGCTGTGTGGTCCTCTTTGGACAATAAAATCCACCAGACTACCCTCTGGCCATAGTTCATATCCTTCCACAGCAAAATGCACTTGGGATTACCACCTCAGTGGAAGACTGGGAGCTGACCATCTAAATCACATCCAGGGGAGGACGAGGCTGCTCACATTTTCCCTCCAGTCTAAAGACCTGTGAACCAGTGAACCAGAGACAAGCACAGCCCACCTGCATGGTGGGGCCCGCAGAGGAAAGCACATTAATTAGGGCTCTGGCCTGCTGCCTGGCGCTTGTTCCCCCAGGTTCTCGGTTCCACTCTCTCACATATACTACATTTTCCATAAAAAGTAGCCCCTGTTTGAAGCTGGGTAGTTTTCTCAGCCTGCTTCCTGCCGCTGAAGTTTGGGGTTCCAAAAGCCTTTTTCCAGTTTGTACTATCTGTTTCTTTCAGTCCACCAGATACATAGTTTGTTCACAAACTTTGTGGGCTTCTGGTGTACCAATTTATAATCTACTCCATTAGACAAAACCACACCCATAAAGAGAAAAGCCCTTTTCTCCCTTGATCCCTTTTAGAGGCTGAAGGACAGCGCCCTTTGGAGCAGCTCTTAGAATGGAAGGATCTACGGGCACAACCTCAGAGGCCACTGGAAAGGCTGGCTGCTGCAGCATCCTAGATCTGAGGCCAGCAAAGGCTCTCACAGACCAGCCTAGATCTGCTACCTGCTTAAAGCCGTTTCTTCATTTGAGGATCCTTTGCCTGGAGAAGAGGCTGGGAATGAGAAAGAGTTTTATTTCTGAACCCAGCAAGTCCTGTGTCTTTATACTGAAAAGTTGTTCTTTAGCTCAGCTACCTCGCCTCAAATTTTTTCACAGGCATGAAGGAGAAGCCAGGTGGCACTTTGAATATTCTCCCTGGAAACCTCCCGCACTAGATTACTGGGTTCATGAAATACATGTTATGTGCTTTCCACTTTACACAACAGTAACACCAAACTTGCCACCACCACATAACAAGGGACCCCTTCCCTCTGGTGGCGGTAACATACTCTCTCCTTTCCTTCCAGGGGTGTGGGCCAAATCCGGCCCTGCCCACGTGCCTACTTACGGCTGCTCCTCCATCAAGGCAGAGGAGGGGAGACAGACACCACGGGCCACCCCCCAGCCCTAGCAGCTTCCTTGAGGCCCTTAGGCTTCTGCCCTCCACCACAACCCAAAGCCAATGCCAAAGGCTTTTGGATTTCATTATGGCAACATCTGTTACCAGCTTCCAAAATGTGCTCAAGTTATTCACTGCTGTTTAACAAACTCCGCTTACTTAGTGGTATAAAACGACCACCATTTTATTATGCTCACGAGTTCCACAGCTCAAGAATTGGGAAAAGCCCCTGCAAGGACGGTTCTCTCCACTCTGCATATCTGGGGCCTCAGCTGGGAAGACTTAAATCTCAGAGTGAGCGGCAGTTGGGGGCTAGGTCTCCTTTGCATGCCTCTCCACGGCTGCGGGGTTTCCTCACAGCAAGGTGGCTCCAGGAAGAAGAACCCCAGAAGATCTGGGGAAAGCCTTTATGACCTGGCCTTGGAAGTCAGATGGCCCATGATCATAAGTGGCCCAGATGCAAGGGGAGGGAACAGAGACCCTACCTCTCAACGGAAGAAGTGTCAAGTCATTGTGGCTGTTTGGGGGAAACGCAACCTGCCAGAAGCAAGGTCTTGACTATTTTCTGTTGTCTCTCTTTTCACCTCTAAGTCTACACTTGCAGCAAGAAATCTCACTAGAAGTACATCTGTACACAACACAAGTCCTGTTCTTCATTAATCACTCAATGAGAACAGCTTCTAAACAAAGTTTAAGGTCAACAAGTAACACGGGCTTTTCCTAACCTCTGAATGTTTAATGGAGAGACTATTTTACTGAATAGCTTTTCTGGATATCTGCTGAGACTCCATCAGCTTCGTCATTCAGTACCTCACAGTATTCTCATTCACAGGGGATGCACAAATTCCAAATGTGGAAAGAATTCATTTTGTCAGTTAGCATGATTACTGAACTTTTGAATTTTAAAGGACTTCAGAAATCAGGACTAACTTAATACGGCAGAAGCAGGCTTTGAGAAAATGAGTGCCCACTTACTCAACACTCCTAGGCCTCTGGACATGAAAACGTTACGGAGGATTCTCTCACGCCCATAAACTGTACAGCCTTAGAGTTTTTACATTCTTTTTTGGCTCCTAAGAAGAAACAAGGACCATGGAAGAATACAAGATCAAAAATAGTTCAATCCAGAAATATGAATTTATTTTTCTTCCCTGGATGAATTCCCTTTGAAAGTCCATATAAAGCATTAGTTATCTTGGGCCCCCCAACACCCTATCACTTCTACTAAATAAGTTGTCAACGTCTTTGATTTCTTCTTTCTAAATGCCTCTCTACATTAGTCTCCTCATCTTTATTCCCATTTCTAATCTTCTATGTTAAAATGTCACCATCTAATGCCTGCATGCTGCTGCCACCTCACTTCACATGCCCCACTCAGATGAATGTTTAGAAAACCCAGCTTTCACCTGCTCAAAAACTCCGACTGCTCCCCATGGCCTTTACAAGATAAGGCCAAATTCCTCAACCTGGTCCTCCAGCAGACTCAGTCTGCCTGGCGCTACCCATCCATGTTACCCAGCCCCCACCCCCAGCCACACACACCCTCACACTGTCCCATGAAAACGTCATACTCTTTCTCTCCTCTGGAAATTGTTGTCAATGTCCTCCCAGCACTTGGAATTCCCTCTCCCTTTGCTTAGCCTTCTGCAGGCCCCAGGCAAGAGCCACCCCTCCACACAGCCTCGCTCAGCCTTCTGCACTGCTCCTACTGCTGAGCACCTCGGCCTTAGTTTCTCTGCTGCAAACATCAAGGCTCAGTCACAAGCTACTTTACATGTTTCTGCTGAGCTGTTATGGGTGCGTTAGTCCTACACTCGACCCAAGACATAAAATCATGTTTTGACCTTCTTGCAAACCCCCTCCAGTGTCAACCCAAACACAGTACCCAACAAAAGTCAGCACACGATAGATATCTGCTGAATGAATCGACTGTTAAACACTGCAGAAATCCGAACTGTTATTATTGCACTACCTGAGTGCCTCTCAAAAGGAGCCAGGAACTGAAGCCTCCAGGCCCCAAACAAGAGCTGCTAAAATGCCAGAGGCTTCATCCTCCTGTAAGAGCAAATTCCACTGTGCTTTGAGAAAATATCTGATAAACTTGTGATATAATGGCCAGATCCCTTGCCAAACTCCACCACTCCCAACTCAACCTCTGCAGGAGTCCATTTAAAAAAGAGAAAAAGAAATCTACATCATCAAAATTAAAATTGCATGAGGCTTTTCTCCACAATGCTTTCTAGACAGGAGTTCCTAAATACCAACACCATCATCAGGGATAAAAGAATAAACTAAAAAGTTACACAACCTAAGAAGTAATAAACTATGAGCTTGAGTACCCTCCCTATCACAGAAAAGCACTACATATGGTCCCGTAACTAGCCATAAACCCTAGCTACCACATGTCCCTCTTGAAGACCACAACCATGCTGGCCCATAAGAGGACCCACAGCTGTTAAGGCAAACGTTTAAAAAAAAAGTCAGAGCTTAACAGTGCCTGCCAGCCTTGGAAGAATTAGGGAAAGAGAGGAAAAAGGAAAATTCAAGGAGGAAATTTTATAACAGATGTAGCCAAAAAGACAGACAAACTTCTTTTTGACTTATTTTTTTAAATTTTGCAAACTACTGATAGGCCAATCCTCTATTATTGATTCCAATCCCAACAAGAAGATGTAAGAATGAAGACATGGCAAAAATAAGCAGGTTTCCATAAAATAAAATGTAAATATTAGGGGTCGGCCCTGTGGCTGAGTGGTTAAGTTCGTGCGTTCCACCTCGGCAACCCAGGGTTTCTCTGGTTCGGATCCTGGGCGCGGTCATGGCACCGCTCATCAGGCCACATTGAGGCGGCGTCCCACATGCCACAACTAGAAGGACCCACAACTAAAATATACAACTATATACTGGGGGGATTTGGGGAGAAAAAGCAGAAAGAAAAAAAAAAAAGAAGATTGGCAACAGTTGTTAGCTCAGGTGCCAATCTTTAAAAAAAGAAAATGTAAATATTAACGATATAAAATGTAAACAAAATAGTTGCCCCACCCAAACTGCTTCTAGAGGACCACGGTTTCCAGTGCACTTTTCTGCCAACACACATCCACGTCAATAAACCCTTTCAAACGAAGACAGCAAGCACTAACATTCAAATCTCCCCAGCCTCCACTTTTAAATGGTAACATAATGAACACTGTAACAACCATAAAAGTTATCAAGACTTAAACTTCCATCAGTCCAAAAGATAAGCAAATATTTCCATTATATTTTAGTAAAGTCCCCAGCAAGATCTCCCCAAAACAATGCACCCCAAAACATCAGGGCAGCTGGTTGATGAGCAGAACCCTTATGAGAAAAAGCCAAATAGCTTGGTCATAGTGGTAAAAACATCGAAACCCAAACCAAATCCCACATGCCCTATAAACAGAGGGAATGCCCATACTCATAAAAACACTTCTGCCCAGATGGCTGCCACCTCAGCATCAGCACAGCCCACCCGTACTAAGGACGGGCTGGTATCACACTGCCAGTCTTCTCGGTGGAGAACGAGTGTTCACCACAAGTTTCCAGGCTTCTATTTGTTGTTCTTTTGCCTTTTTTTTTCCTATCTAATAAAACTATATGTTTAAGAAAAAAGTTGGAGGTTGGTATATAAGCATCGATTTCTTTTTACACTATCAGAAAATCCATCTGAATGCCACTGTTCCACTGCAGTAGAAACCCCAAATCAACCCACTTAATGAGCTTTAAAAGTTTTGAAATTTGAGCATCCCTCCCCTAATCTGAGTGACTTTTAGGGTACAATATCTTCAAAGGCAGAAAGGCCAAGTCCAACTTCTACCTTATTTTATTTAAAAAATTATATGAACAGGATAACAAAGAATCATGAGGTTAACCTTTTGCCTAGTCCAATAAAAAAAACTTTGAAAAAAAAAGTTGACATGCTCTCAAAGGTAGAAGATTAAGGTATAGAACTGAGTGCCTGTGGTGACACCTGGGCGCCTCTCACTCCCAAACCACCATTCAATCCATCAATGAATCCAGGTGAAAACAACGTGAACAGAGAGGAGGACCAATGAATCATGTGCTACGTGCATATTTCCTGTTTCTCTGACTCTCAGGCACACACAACAGAGTGCACTGACTGAGCTCTTCCTGAAGGTTCCCATAACCTCCTATCTCTAACTTCTGAAATATACATAAGCCAAGATAAAAAAGGGATAGTTGTCACAAGAACAGATGTTGCAGGGTTTTATCTCTAAGCACTTCATGGGAAGAAATCCCACTCACCAACTGGCAATTTACCTCGGAACCAAGTGCAGCCACTGTTTATTAACGTTTGCCACACTTGAGAAATAAAGGAAGAGAAGAGCTACCTCATGATGGATATTTTTAATTAAAACATTCAATTTTCAGTAATGGCTGGTTCTCTCTGATGATTTTTAAAGGCTTTATTCTTGTGCTGTGCTCACAGCCCTCAGACAAGCTTTTTCACCCACAGAGAGGGCATAATACTTTCCTGATTTAGGAAACAGAAGGAAGACACTGCAACAGTGTTGCTCCCATGCCGGTTGCACAAGGCTAAGAGGCATGGCTTTGCCCAAACGCAAGAACTTCCTGTAAAACATCATATTGCAAAACATGAACACAGAAAGAAGTCTGCCTTTGATGGTAGGAAACATTAGTGTCAAACTGAAAAGCCAAGGTTCATCTCCCACATTCAAAGAACTGAAAGATTACTAAATATCATTTTTGTTTCGATCAACCAGCAGTTCTCAAACTTTTTGATCTCGGGACTCCTTTATACTCTTAAAAATTGTGGAGGATCTCAAAGACCTTTCGCCAATTACAACTACCAATATTTATCATGTGACAAGTTAAAACTGAGGGTTCTTTCACTTTTATTAATTCATTTAAAATTAACAATTATAAACCCATTATGTGTTAACATAAATATGTGTTTATTTTTTTAAAAACCTCTATTTTTCCAAACAAAACCTTTAGTGAGCAGCAATGTTTGTCATTTTTGCAAATCACTTTAACGTCTGACTTATTGGAAGCCAGCAGGACTCTCACCTGCTTTTGTACTCTGTGCACTGTGCTCTTCCGGCTGAAGTAGAGGAGGAAGATCCGGGCACATGTGGACATGCAGTTGCATATCTATATGCAGTCCTCTCAAATAATTGCTAATATTTTTGATACTATACCAAAACTCAACAAGTGGTAGTCTCTCTTATTTGCAGTGTAGAATCTGAACCCATTTCAAGAAACTTTTCATACTCTGTTACACTGAAATCTACAGTTCCCTCTTGTGCTTTAAGTGGCTCGTTGACCCACACGTGATTTTGTGACACCATGTGCTGGTCATCTGGAAAAGACTGGTTCGCCAAGTTACACAGACCTCTCAAATGTTCAGTATCTCATTCTACAACGTCAAACAACCACACTCATTAACGTCACCACTGGTACCATCGGAAAAGGCTTTAGGCATTGGGAAGCCATCAAGCTCACAGTGGCAGATGCAAGTTTTTCAAAATTCTAATTTTCAGTCAAAAGCTCTAATTTTATTGTTGGCAACAAATAACATCAGTTGTTTTCCTTGAAGTGACAGCTCAGTTCGTTCAATTTTGAGAAAATTCTTACAGTTGTTCTTTCAAGGAAAAACAGTGTTCCATGACAAAAAACTAGTTCAGCTCACAACTTGACGGCACAAGTACTTTTCCCTGAGACAACCACAGATCTCAATATGCAACAGAAGTGCTTCAGGCATATTACAAAGAAGTGTTCGAAAGGGTCAAGATCTAGCAATCTCCTCTTGCCTCATCTTAGCTGAAAGTGGCATTAGCTTCTATTGCAAGTGCGAGGCTATGAAGAACACAATGAATGACCAATCCAGGGTGGAGTCGCTGCCTGACCCACAACAAGGCCAGCAGCTTCCGCCCCTGTTGCTTCTGCACCATCAGTGCACAGGTCCACATAGGGAAAAGGCAAATAACATCTTAGTAACTGACCTCACTGAAGGGTCTTGGAGACTCGGAAGTCTGCAGACACTTTGAGAACTGCACCACTGCATTTGTAGGAATGTGAAAACAGACAGTACTGAATTTTCTTTATTTATCACAAGAATTGCAAGAAAACTGAAAGTAAATGCTCCTAGGGAGCTGTTTGCCCCAATAAATATCCCATTCTGTTAGGACACTAAATATCACGGAAGCAAATGAAAAGTTAGAAGGCCACAGCTTATTAAGATATGGGGCTAGAGATGGCAATTAATGGTCCGTTGAATAAAGGTTATTTTTAAACAATTTGCTCAATTGTGCAGGATTGTCCTGCTCCCTCTCCCACAGTGCACATCCCGAACGTGCCCCCCTCTGGCCACCTCACCACCAGCACTCCAGGGCCAGCCACCAGCCCCTCTCCCCTGCAGACCAGAGCAGCCTCTGAGTCTCTCCTCCCACCCACTACCGCCCTACGATCCATTCTCCAGTCTCTTAAATAGAAGTCAAACTTCACCATTCCCCTGAGAAAATCCAACAATGGACCCCTAACACACTTAAAACCACACTCCCTACCCAGGTCCACAGCCCCAGCATGACTCAGTCCAGGCCTCTCCCTCCTTCGCCTCACCAGCTGCAGCTAATCCAGCCTTCTTTCTGTTCTTCTCCCGGGCCACAGTCGCTCTGGCCTCAGGGCCTTTGAATGGGAAATAAACGGACAAAGCATAGGTGGGGGGACAGAGGAAAGCCACACGGGGAGGGAAAGACATAGCCATAAACAAAAAGAGAAGAAAAGCTGAGAATAAATGAGTAAGCATCCATCACAAGAAGTTAGGGAAAAAGAAGATAAACCCAAAGAAAGGAAAAGGAAGGAAATAAAGATCAGAAATTGATGAAAAATGAAAAATATACAAAAGAGGAGATTGACAAAGCCACAAATTGGTTCTCTAACTAAGACAAACCTCCAGTGCAGTGTCTCCCAAGGTTTTTTCTTCATCACCCCCCTAAGGAGCCTTTTTAGACAATTTTTCCTAATGGTCCTCCCCGTGGAATTCTAACTCTGCAGCTACACTGCGTATCTGTTTGTGTACTGTATCGACATCTGAGCTTTTATGCATAAAGAGGAAGAATTCTTCTATCCCCTCCATCAAGAACCAACTCCCCCCTTGAGGCAACACTGCCTCTATGGAGAACGCACGCTTTAGTGAGACTAATGAAGAAAAAGAGAAAAGGCACAAATAAACATTATTAGGAACAAAGAAGCAAGCTCCACAGACACTGAAAAGGCAAGAGGACACTCTGAAGAACATTATACCACTAAGTGTTTTAACTTATTAGATAAAAAATCATACTCCCAGAAAAACACAACTCTCCAAAAGTGACTCACAAAGGCATAGAAAACATGAAATTCCTATACCCACTTAAAAAACAAATCATAATCAAAAATTGTTCCACAGAGACAACTCTAGGCCCAGATGAGTAACTGGAAAGTTCTACAAGCCATACTGACAGCCAGGGAATACAGAAACCGAAAACATTCCCCAAACCCATATTTTTATGCTAACATAACCTTGGTGTTAAAATCCAACAACAAAAAAACTACAAGGAAAAAATAAAGTCATTCTCATTAAGAACACAGGTATAAAAATCTTAAGCAAACCAAATCTAGCAATGCATAAAGAGCCTGAGATACAATGCCCACATTGATTTTATCAGAAATGCAAGACAGGTCTCACCTTTAAAACACTGTGTGTCTGTGTGGGCAGGCACACTTCTCCACGCTAATAAATTAAAGGAGAAAAAGCATATAATCATCTCAATAGATGCAGAACAAGTATTTAATAAAATTCAATGGCCATTCATTATAAAAACAACTCATAGCAAGGAAAGGAAAATTCCTTAATCTGATCAAGATTGTCTACAAAAAATTATAGCAAAAATCATATTTAATAGTAAAAGGTTGAAAGCTCTCCCTTCAAGAAAAGGAGCAAGCTGAAGATGCCCCACTGCTGTTCAACACTGCTCCTTGTCGGTGTAGCACCATGAAAAACAGGGAAGGAAAAGAAAAAGTATAAGGACTGGAACAGAAAAAAGGAATCTGTCATTATTTGCACAAGACTATGATTATGTGTATACAAATCCAAAAGAATATGTGGATAAATATTCAAACTAATAAGAGTGCTCGGCAAGCCTGCTGGATACTAAAGCGGTATATAAGGCACCTGCACTCCCACGCTCTAGAACCACCAACAGAAAATGGCTAAGATACCATCAAAATAGCATTTAAAAACTCAAATATCTGGGAATAAATTCAACGAAAGATATAAAAGACTTCTATCTGGAAAATTAGAAAACTTAATATTGAAAGATGTCCGTTCTCTGCCCAAATGATCTATGGACCTACAGATCTGATCAAGTAACAATAAAAATGTCAACAGGTCTTTCTGCCCCTCAGTGGAATTTGACCCACTGATTCTAAAACTTCTATGGGAATGCAAAGGGACAAGAAGAGCCAAGATACTCCTGAGGAAGATCAAGATGAGACCATTTGCTTTTTCAGATTCTGTGAAGCCACAGAGAGAGAGAGACGCTGGCGCAGAGACATACAGACCCCTAGAACAGCATCAAGGGACCAGAAACAGACCCAAGCACACACAGCACTCGATTTAGAACAAAGACGGCACTGAGAGCTCAGAGAACAGTAGTCCTTGGCAACAAAAGATGCTGGAACCTTTTCATATATTCATGTTCATATGGAACAAAAGGAAATTGGACCCCTACCTCACACATACGCAAAAACCAATGCCAGGTAGGCAAGAGACAGTTTGATTATGTTACATAATTTATCACCCAAGCTGGACACTTTTGAGAGTGAAAAAGGATGCTCTGAATAATTATGCCAGGAGAGCAGGTATAAACTAGGACTTCCCTCAGCACACTGGGACCTACAGTCACCCTAGTTACGGCCCTAAATAGCAGCAGCAAAAGCATAAAGCTTCAGGATTACATTATGGGACAAAGACTTGAACTTAGGGGAGGAAAAGACTTCAACACAAACACGAACCACAGGGAAAATACTGTACATTCAACTATAGTATAATTAAGAATTCTGGTTATCAAAAGAGTCCATAAGAAGACAGAAAAATCACCTCACAGAGTAGGAAAAGCAATATGCCCCACGTCAAACACGTTCAAAAAGGACTCAATCTAGAACATACAGAGAACTCCTACCATCAGTAAGAAACAACGGAACAGAAAAACGGGCAAAAGCTCTGAACAGAAATTTCACAAAGAAGCTAACCAAATGGCCAGTTAGTATATGAAAGGTACTCAATTTCATTAGTCATGAAAGAAATTAAAATTTAAAATCACGGTAAAATACATACCCACAAGAATGACTGAAATGAAAATAGCAGTGGTGGCCAGACCTCGCACACACTGCTGGCAGAAGCGTAACAACTCCTTTGAAAAGCCACTTGGCGGTGGGCCAGCCCCAGTGGCCTAGTGGTTAAGTTTGGCGCACTCCACCTCGGTGGCCCAGGTTCATTCCCCGGGCACAGACCTACATCACTCATCAGTGGCCACACTGTGCGGCGGCTCACATACAAAACCAGGAAGATTAGCAACAGATGTTAGCTCAGGGTGAGTCTTCCTCAGGAAAAAAAACAAAAACAAAAAAGCCACTCAGCAGTATTCCTAAAACGGAACATTTGTATACCCTATTAGCCTGCAATTCTACCTCTAGGCATCTACCACCCCTGCAAAAAACCCATACACATGCTAACCAAAAGACATATATAAAAAGGATCATAGCAGCACTCTTCATAATATACAAAAACTGGGACAACCTAAATATTCAACAACCGTGGAATGAATGACTACCTGCGGTCTGTTCCTTCAACGGCACGTACACCCCAGCAACGAGAATGAATGAATGACTGCTACCTAACGGCACGGACTAGCTCAGGTGTTCCAGGTGCAGGGGCTTCTGACACAAGGCTGGCAAGGCGCCCTTCTGGACCTGATGTACCAGTGCTGCCTTCTGGGTATTCATTTCACTGTATACTTGTTTTATACCCCTTTCAGTAAACACAGCACATTGAGAAACCTTATAAAGATTAAGAAAACATAGATGAAGTAGTACATGGTTGGTTCACGTTTTTACTCAACAAACACCTTCTGAAGACCAGTTAGAAAACGTTCTGTTCACTCATGGGGAGGGAGGACTTTCTTACCATCAAAAATATTAAAACCTAGTCTGAGGAACGTGAGCAACTACAATACATCGCAAATAGTGATAAAGATCAGGAGAAACACAAAATTCAGCAGAGGAAACACTAGACATTTGAGCTAGACCTTAGAGAGCTGGAAGCATCTGGGCACTCAGCCTCGGGACAGACCTTTCTGCTGTTACCTGAGGGCGGTTTGTGTGACATCACCTAGGGGCTGCTCTCCTGTCTCCACCCAGAAGCTACAGCCACGGGCCCTTGAAGGCTAAAGGTGAGGAGAGTTCTGACAATGTAGACAAAGCTGGGGATCAGAGTGACTCCTGAGCAACATAGGGAGGGGCGCCACAGCACTAGGCTTGCCCAAACCTTTTTACAATTCTTTCTCCTTTTCATTCTTTAATTCTTACTTTCTCAAAAAGGAAACCTCAGTGCACAATTTTGGCCACAGAGAAAGTGGAATGAAAACAGACATGCACATCTTGGAAGGTAACTCTCCCCAGTATGTCACCTGTGCTCATGACGTGGCTACTCCTTTATAAGGGAGCACCAGGGCAGGGAGAAGGCATCCAACCAGTTGCACGAGTCTCAATTTAGCAAAATCTATGACAACTCAAGTGCGGATTTTTGTCTCTCAGGCTCAATTTCAGAGAAAAATAGGCCTGTATGAAACTAGCATCTGTAGGAGAGATCAGGAGGAGTTGAAGTAAAAGTTAACGTATGGCTTCCCAGTTGAACTAAACAATTAAATCTGTGCCAGAAACGGAGGATTGATGCCCTTGCATATTCTCAGCATCCTGCCTCTCGGCCCCTCCACCTGCCTGGCCGCACAGCACCTTCTGACAAACTGCAAACAACATTAAGATGTATGCTGGAAACGTTAGTTCACAACCACGACTGAGAACAGGGAACTCAGAAGACTTCAGAACAAAGTTTAATAGACTGTGTTGAAGGATTCTTAGCAGACTGCATATGGCCTAGATGGTAAAAGAAAGCAGATTCAGAGTGAGCATTTTTCATAAACACTGCAATTTTTGAACCTCTAGTCACTACAGAATTTGTTTAACAGGCATTCAAAGATTTTAAAGCCCAACCCAAAATTAATTTCTAGATTAAGTAAATCTCCAGGTTCCTCTTCACAATTACACATTATAAAAATGTCTTATTTCTAAACTTTACGCAAATAATGCTAAATAATATTCACTCTGAGAACACCACTGTCCTTAAACCATATAATTCTTTAAGGCACATAAACTTAGGTGTCAAGAGCAATGTGCACAAATGATATAAATGGCATGCCCTGGGGTTATGTGGGTACAGCAGCTCTGTGGGTTTCAGAATGCTGAGGAAAAAAATAAAAAACCAAAGCACCGGAACAATAACAGAGTATCATAAAACTAAGAACATTCTTACATAATTTGGTTTTAATTCAATTTCCAATTGACCCCCTTCCCCACCTTTGTATAACTATTCACATAAAAGCAAATTCTCATTCTCTTTAGGAGAAGCGTAAAGAAATCAGGGGAAAGGACACAAAATCCAGCTATGCAACCAGCTCATTCTCCTTCTATATTTCTGAACTGATATAAATAATATGTGGCTCATTTTAAATGTCTGAACTCTGGTGGCATCTTATCAGGAAATATCCAACACCTGAGATCATTTATTTTAATAAAGTTTTAAGACTAACCAGCTACCAAAAGCTTGATTTAATTCAAAGTTCAAAACATAATTCCCATTTTCTCATGATAAAAAATTTTTCTAAATAAATAATAGATCAAAGTAGTACCACACTGATGGCGTCCACACACCACACAGGCAGACAAGTGAGACGACAGATTCTGCAGTCAGCCCATCCTTTGAAAAGGGGAAAATTACAAGGAATTGCGGGGTGGGGGAGAACATTAAGAAAATGAAACCATGGAAAAGGACTTTCTTTGTCATTTCAGCAGGACGTGGTAAATACAGTACCACACAGAGGACTAGACTCTTCACTCCAGGAAGGTTAGGCAGGGTCCTGTAGTGGCGGCCCTCCGCTCCTGTGGGCAGGAACACTCCACAGTGTTTTTTCCCACAAGGATTCCACTCATCTTGAAAGGCAGTTATTTATGAGTCACCCTATAAAGTCTAAATGTTTATGTTTTTACATATTCTTTTTAGTTCCCCTGAGTTCTGACCTTAAAAGCTCAAAGAAAAATTCAGCACTCCACAACCCTTCTCTGAACCCCAGGTGAGTAGTTTTTCTGTAGCTCTCAGTAAAATCCCAACGAACAAAAAATAAACTTCATTAAAGCGCAATTCAAGATGCTAATTTATTCCCCTTTACAACTTAGAAAGAACACTGCATTCAGGACAAAAAAAGTTAAAGATGTAAAAATAGGGGTCTGCCTGGCTCCATCTAACCTGGCACGAACCACACAGCCTCTTCTATTAGTCTCTTTCCTCTGATGAACTCAAAGCACTTTCCAGAGGGTATCTAATTATTCCTCTGCTTCACTACCAGAATTAGGAGACTAATATTGTTATTCTTTAGATGAAAATTCTGAAGAAAAGAGAAGCTAAATGGTTCCTAAGAGCACAAGCGATGGGGCCAGAAGAACAGGCCCCACCACTCAACCCTAAAGACCCCTCACTACGTACCAAGCGTGACAAGCCTCAGAAAGAAGCAGTGGAGAAGGACAGCCAGTTATTGTTTTTTTATTGACAGATGCTCTTGCATGCATTGAAACTGTAAGAAAAGCTAAAAATTCTGATAAATCGTCTCATAAAAAGTCCACAGATTTGAAACAACCCATCTGCCTTGTAGTCACCTTCCTAATAAACGTGTGTCAGATATACATACATACATATGCATTAGAGAATCATAGAGTGGGCAGTTAAGAGTTACAGGGACCTTGATCCACACGGTGCAGCTTTTCCAGGAAGGAAACAGGAGATGCACTCCAGGGACTTCCCAGCATGCCTCACATCCGTCATGGGGAACAGATATCAATACCTCACTTGACAGGAAAACGATGTTCAGAGTGATTAAAGAATCAATCATTCTAAGGCCACAAAGCCAGGAATCAGCAAGCTGTACCATGAATTCAGGTCCATCTGGCATCCCTCTTCCACTACATGAAGCATCCTCCTAGCAACACAGAAATCCTAACATGACCACGAGATGGCCATACTATTACTCCTGGAATGTTTCCAATAGGAATGAGATGACAAGGCTGGCTGGCTGACCCACTGAGGGACAATTCTGCCGCACTGAGCCACTGGGGTCTGTTCCCAGTAACGCTCAGGAGCCGCTGGCCAGTCTACTCCCTCTCGAACGCCCAGAGTAGCCCTTCTGGGGTAAGGGAGCCAGCCAACTTCCTCTTGGCCTTCCCTCCCTCACCCCATCTCCACTCTTTCCAACTCACCCTAAGGGGCCTCTGCTTCCAGGTCTCTCAGGATCTTAGTCCCTTTCCTCCAGCCATCCCATGTCTGGTTTGTTCTGTAAATGCCTCTCAAAACAGAACACCCAGAATTAGTTAAGATACTCATGTGGTCTCAAATGCCTAAAATAAAAGAGGCAAACATGGGCCCATGAATGGAAATCTCTAAGTCAGTCAAATAGTCACCTCTTTTATATCCCTAGGTCTTTGCACATCAATGGCTAAAATTCATCTGTATTTATGCAATTGGTGGAAAAAATCGAGGAGGAGGAAGGAAGGCAGGAGGGCAAGTAGGAAGGAGGGAGGGAGCAAAACGCAGGACTTGCAACGTATCCCTGTTCCATTTTACCACATTCCACCTTCTGTCCTTTCAAGATCATGTTCAACCAGGATTTTGTCAGCTATATTACTACCTGTCCTTCTCAATTTTGTATCATCGACAAACTCAGTAAGCAGACCTTCCAAATTTATCCAAGGTGCTGACAAAAACACTGAGCAGGACAGGGTCAATGCCTGAGCCCGGAGCCACACTCCCAGGGGCAGCTCCCTCTAGGTTGTCAGGGAGTGTGAGAACAGTCCTCAGAGTGTGGCTTGGCAGACTCGCCCAGGACTGATGCCCTGCAGTGCCCCTGGTACACGGTCTTACTCATACATGGGCACAGGGCACAATCAATAAGAGAAGGAATGCAGGTGACCCATAAACATGTGTAAACATGTTCAACTGTACCAGTAATTAAAAGTATAATTTAAAAAATGAAATGATAAGGCATCTACTTAATTGCAAAGATTATTTTTCACGGCAGTGCCGAGGGTTGGCAACATTACTAGGAAAGCAGCACTCTCAGACCCACCAGTGGGCCCATTAGACAGTAAAACCTGTATCAACCAGGTCTTTTATTTTCTGTGTTCAGATTCTTTGACTTCTGGGGCCTCAGTGACCCTGGAGCAGCTACCCCTCCCAGGACTGGCCAACTCCTGGAGACAGTAAACAACTCGTGTTTCAAATACAAACCAACGAACACCCCCTCAGAGCCCACACCCCCAACCACCTCCTTCATCAGCTCTCACACACAGAGCCTCCACCCCCTGCCCTAATCACCCCAGGGCCAGGTATGCCCCAGAGCCTGCTGAAATTATCCACACTGGCCAATCCTCAACTGCTTGCCTGCCTCGCCCTTCCTCCCAGGAAAGGCTCTTGCCCACAGTTCCCCGCTTCCTCTGCCTCCTCACCGACCCAGTGCTTCCCCATTTGGCATGGCATGATCAACCCCAGTGCTTCCCCAAGGCCCCTTCTCTCGGGAAGTGTGCATAATAAAGTATCTTTTCAATGGCAATTCTCTCTTATTCTCCTACTAGACCTTAAATTTTCTATTAATACACTGTACTTTAAAACACCTTCCCGAACAGCAATCTTGCAAAATGTGTTAATACCCCTTAATATGTTCATAGCCAAGTTATCTATTACTTCTAGAAACTTATACTAAGAAAATAACCAGATATCTGGACAAAGATTTATATACAACGATTCTCATCATAACATTATTTATAATATTAAAAAACAGATAGCCTAAATGTCTAACAGCAGAAAAGTGGTTAAAAAAATTACAGGTACGTCCCAGTAACTTTAAGCTTTAATATTAAATAATTTTAAATAACTTTAGGTTACTATGAAACCAGTAAAAATCATGTCTTTAAGGAATGTGTAAATGAAAAGGGGAAATACACACAATCTGATGTTAAGAGAAAGAAGCAGGATACAAAACCGTATCAAGAACAGCACTCTCAACTGTTCTATGAAAGAGGGGGAGGAAAAATGTGTGTCTGTAACTCCAAAGAAATTCTCTTGAAAAAGGAAATAAAATCAGGAAACACAGCCTGCTCTTAAGGAAGCTACGTTCACACCAAGTGATCAATTCTTTTCTAAACATTTACAAGTCAACTACTTTAAAATCTGGATTATCTTTCTACAAAAGTAAAACAGCCAATTACAGATGCAGAGCTGCGGGTCCTCTTCCCAGGCAGCACTGCGTCAGAAACGATGCCAGATACCATCTTGAAATGAAAACCACAAGGAGAAATAGAGAGTTAACAACCTAAAAACTTCAAACGCAGTTGTACTGAAATGCTCCTGAGTCTAGTAACACGGTTTACAACAAAGGCTGATCATGGATTACAGACCTCTTTGAAATATCTTCATTTTCCCTCTTACTTTAAAACAACAGCCCTTGGGCATGGCCAGTAGGCTCACTATGGGGGTCATGGCTGTCGGGTTGGGCTATGACTCCCCCTCTTTCAGACAGAAAGGGCTAGATCTTCCTCCTCCTCTATCCACAGTGACCTCGAGCTTCCAGGGCTCTGGTTGGACGGGTGACTTGTTGGGGTGATGACTTGAAAGGGTCCACAAAGTTCTTGAAGCCCCTCATTTGGGGGAGGCTAATAGACTACCTACAATTAGGCAGGATTCTGCCTATGAATAATAACCAACAGCAGAAGACTTCGGATAAAGGACAGTTGCATATTTACAAAGCAAACCCTAAAACTACTGTTAGCGTGAAGCAGTTCAAACACATGTAGAAGGGCGCGAACAAAGGCTGAACACCCCTGAGGAGTGGCCTGCACTGGGGGTCAAGCCACTGCCCCCAGCTCCACACCCAGCCTCCTGGCCTCTGCCTCGGGATGCAGGCACCAGGGCTGCCAGCCCCAGTTCCCCTTCCCTGGGGAGCTTTCTCAGGTTCTGCCATTAGGGACACTAGAGGGAGATGACAGGTGACAGCAGGAAGATGGAGCCTCTCTTTCTGCTTGTGCTCCAGGAGCTGCCTCAGCGCATGCCCAGCAGGGGTGCAAGCGTCCCGCATCCCTACCTCAGTGGCCTGAGCCCCAGCTTGCTGGGCACCTTCTCTTTGTCTCCCAGCCCCAGGAGCGCTGGCTGCCTCCTGAATCACTGCCTGTCACCGAGACCATGAGCTTTCCCGCCTGCCCTTTTGCTCCTCTGAAGCCAATTACCTACTGAAACCCATCCATTGAAATACTCAGGATGTGCTCCGTTTCCTTCACTGGATCCTGCCTGATACAACTTCACCTCAAAGCGAAAAGACCCGTATAATCACGTGAGAGTTACAGAAACCACGTACTGTACCGAAATCTGTCCTGTCACCTGGCAACACTGAGAAGCTGGTCAGTTTGTGGGTAAGAAACCATAACTGGAAGATGTCCCTTCTCTTTCGCCAGCCACTTGGGGAGACAGTCAGGCCTGAGTTCAAGGGACCTTGTACATGTTACTTCACCTCTCACACCTTCAATTCCCTCCTTTGTAAACTCGGGATAAAAGTAGAATCAGTATCACGCAGGACCATTGGCATCTATGATGGCATTCACCCTCCGCGCCCCGCCACAGAAGAACACTCTGCTCCAGGCTACCCATCCCAGTTCCTTGAGGGAACCTCATCGGCTGACATCATTTTGAGTCCCTTCACAATCTCAGCTGCACACCTGGAATAAATCCCTACTTAATGCATGTTCTTTTTAAAGATAGTGCTTATAAAAAACAGCTCACAAACAGGAAAACTCTCTCCTCCCTCATTCTGAGCACTGCATTCTATTAACGCAGCCCAAAGATGACACGCAAGGTTTGATTCGTTTATTTTGGGCAGCACATCACAGCATTAAGTCATATTTTGCCTTCAATCAAGGAAAACACCTAAATATGTTTTCAGAGGCATGAAAGGTGTTCCAACTGACTACGGCTTCGTGAAGGGCATGTCCTCCCGATGACGAATGAAAGCCATGCACTTGAGCTTTCACCCTCTCCCTCCGGGGCGGGCTCGATCTAAGCCCCTTCTGAGAACGGCACTAGAGACAGATGTGATTTTGAACCACAGCACAGTAAGGAAAGCACAGCCTCTGCAGGTGGGCCGCCAGGTTTGAACACTGGCTCTACTTCCTACCAGCTGAGAGACCTGGAGCAAGTTTCCTAACTGCTCCATACCTCCTTTTCCTCATCCGTAAGATGGGTACCTCCACCTCCTTGGGTTATTGTGAGGATTAAATGAGTTAATATATCCCCAGGCCTTAAACAGTGCCTGGCACATACAAAGTTTACAAAAACGTTGGTTCTTCTTATCTAGAAAGAGAACATTCCCATCAACGTCTGAACAAGTTTTCTCAAACTAACCTTACAGACAAAACTTAAAAATTGAGACTGTGTGCTGCAGTGATTACACTGGAACCCAAAGGGCTGAGACTAACAGAAAGGAGCTTCCAGAAGGCATCACACCTTGGCCACGTTGATGCTACATTTTTATCTATTACTTGATGAAAGATTTAGAATGCAGGTTTACGCAATTCTTGAATGGCATGGCTGGAAAGGATTGTAAGTAAGCCGGATAAAAGAATCAGGAATCCAAAAAAGATCTGGCAAAGCGACCAAAACTACTAAGATAAAACTTAAGATTAAGTCCAGGTTCTGCACCCGGCAGAGACCACCTGTACGGGTGGGGGTGGGACAGGCACGAAATGAGGCCCAAGGAAATTCTGACAGAAAGCACCCCAAGAACCCACAGCAGGAGGGGACCTCCAAGACAGGCGAATGGACTCTGGGCTACTTCGAGAGAAACGTCAGAACCCAGATGGAAGACAGCGACTGCCACCTCCATCTACTCTTCTCCAGTCAGCCCACACCACGAGTGTGGCATTCAGTTCTGATGACTATATTCACAAGTAACTTTAAAATAATTTTATAATAATTCTGATGACAAAAGAAAAAACAGAAATAACTACCATTTTTATATTCATGTTTCACTCTTATTTCCTCTATACCACACAGTATAAGCAGTATTAGATCCAACTTTTTCTCACTTAGTCATGTTGTCAGCATTTTCCTATGTCACTAAAAGTAAATAAAAATCTTTTTTTAACTAGGAAAAGTTATTTTCACCTTTCAACTAATCTTCCCAGGCACTAGTTACAGTAAAATCAGTGGTGTGTAAATACAATGCATATTAAAGAAAAATACATTTAATTTGGTGATCAAATGAAGAGCTTTTGGTACTGATGATATTAACGTAAAAATGTGCTTCAATTGGAAGATATCTCAAATCTGATAGTAAAAAATTGAAATGACAGAGAGGTGTGTAAAAGTAAAGTGAAGGCGGCCCCCTCACCCCTCAGGTAGACAGCCTAATGAGCACTCCTCTTGGCTCCCTGCCTTGCCTGTGCAAACATGCATACACGAACAAACACACGCAGGTAGTTTATGCACAATTTAAATGATACTATACATATTCCTCTAGTCTGCTTTCTTCACTTTAAAACATACAATGAACATACAAGTCAGCTTACACACACCACCCACTGTTCTAAAATAAGCAAACTTCGCAGCAACCTTGCAAGGCTGACATTATGCCCATTTCACAGATGAAAAACTGAGGCTCAGGCCATGCAGCTAGTTATGTAGATGATGCAAGATGTGAAGCCAGCCCTCACCCCAGGCCACTCTGACTTCATATCATGCCACCTCCCTCACTTACAGACAGAGCTGGGAGTAGGGAGAAAGGATAGAAAAATATTCACACTCCAGAATATTTAGTAAATATTCCCACTTAAGACCTGGCAAGAATTCCTATGATAAAAAACAAGTAAATGAACATACACTAAGTAGGGAGAAAACTTAAAAGTCCAAAAACTCCTGGGCTGACACTGGCTTCACTTGTCACCTCACGCAGTCCACAGGGCAAGCACTGCCACTACCACATTCACAGTCTAGCAGCACGGCTGCAGGGGGACTTCTAAAAAGCGGTATTGCACAGCAACGTGAGTAGGCTGTTATTCCATGAATAAAACATTTTTTATCTGAAAATGTAAGTATGAATACTTTTTCATTGCAAACTCTGACAGGGGCACCTTGTCATGAATCTATGGGTTCTAGCTTAGGTGTGCCGACCTCTGCAACAACAAAAAAGGGAAAGGGAAAAGTGTGCTAATGAGAAGAGTTGGAAACACAGAGACTGTTCCAGTGGAACGGGCAGGGACGGCAGAAACTCCAACACAGCAGGTACACACACAGGAAGGCAGAGACGTGGAGCAGGGGCCCCTCTCTTCCACCTTCATTCTCACTCGCATCTGTGTCCCTTCCCCAGTGACCTGCTTCCAGGAACCTACACAGCAAAACAACCCTTAATATGGGGGAGAAGGGAACTACGAAGATGAAACCTGAATATCCAACAACAGGCGAATAGTTCAAGCATGGGCCAAGAAGGAGCCACTAAAAATTAGTAAGAGGAATATTTAGCAATATGGAAAACTTCATACGATAAGGCAAATACAAAAAACAAAACACAAAACTGTATGAATACCCTGGAGCCGGCCCAGTGGTGCAGCAGTTAAGTGTGCACGTTCCACTTCGGCGGCCGGGGTTCGCCGTTTCGGATCCCGGGTGCAGACATGGCACCGCTTGGCACACCATGCTGTGGTAGGCATCCCACATATAAAGTAGAGGAAGATGGGCACGGATGTTAGCTCAGGGCCAGTCTTCCTCAGCAAAAAGAGGAGGATTAGCAGCAGATGTTAGCTCAGGGCTAAATTTCCCCAAAATAAAATAAAATTAAAAATTTTTACAAATAAAAAACTGTATGAATATCCTGATGGCAATAACGCAATCATATATGCACTGGAAAAATGATAGGAAAGCAAACTCCAAAGTTCACTCAAATAGACGTTAGTACTATTTTATTATTACTGCTTCTACTACTTTATTATTTCTTCGATTTTTCAAATCTTCTAGGATATTGATTCTTCTATAAATTTTTTTAAAAGGTAAAAATAATACAAGAGTAAACTATAAAATGAAGGTAACATACGCTCAAGGTACAAAGAGGTACAAAATGCTATGGGATTGGAGGAAGAGGTGGAGACAAGGATTCAGGAAGAAGTCCGCATCTGAAATCGACCTGAAAGATGCTGCAGGTGTGTCAGGGCTGGGATGCAGGGACACCGCCTTCTGCGATCACATTTTTATGTACTTGGCGGTTTCAAAGGGTGCAGATGTGGGTGTAGAGGGGTGTGTGTCTTATCAACAGCCATGTAACTCCTAACCGTACGAGCTTTTGTCACACAGGAATATAAATTTGTGGAATAAGTGGAAAGCCTGGTATAAAAAAAGACTGCAGAATATAAAAGTAATACCATTTTTTAAAATTACGCCAATTTACATGCAAGTTAATGCACTATAAATTTTGAACTCAAATATTTAACCTCATTTTAATTCACTAACTCAGTAAATATGACATTTTTGTATTTTTAATTTAGCAAAAGTACTATTTAATATATTTTATTGTTAGTGCCTAAGTTGAGATCTTTCTCCCCTCTCACTTTTCCTACACCTGTGGTCTTTACTAAGCTATATCCATTCCTTTCCTGTCTTTACCAAGAAAAGCAAATAGCTATGGCCGATTCACAAAACTAAAGTCAACGTATTTAAGCAAAAACTCTAAGAAACAGAAAGAATGGGAATTATGTTATCCTTAATAATAACTACTACAATTATTTTCCTCACTAAAAAAATTCTAGCATACAAATGTGATCAAGTTATTTCAAATGCCCCCCCCCACTCTTGTTCCCCCAAAATCAACTCAAATTCTAAAATTATTCTGGTAAAAATAATATGCAGAAGCTCAGAATCAGACAGGTTGCCTCCAACCTCTGGCACAAACCATCAGCCCAGTATCAAGACCCATTAAAATTGAGGAACTATTTTATATCACCTGTTTGATTAATAAATCAAAGAGAAAGGAGCCCAAAAGGACCAAAAACGTTTAACAGGAGCATAGGAAACGTGCAAATGAAGGAGGACCTCCACATCCAATGAGGGCAAGGTCTTCCAGACCCAGCCTTCCAGTGTGGGGAGACAGAGGCAGTGCAGGCAAGGAGGGGCGACCTGGGTCAAATATTTTGCTTTCTTTTGATTTGCAATCTCCTTAAAAGCATTGAGGAGCTGTCAAGAAGGTAAGAAACTACAAGGCCAAAATCTAGGAGAAAGCCAGGACCCCAAGGCAGCAGCGAACTGGAGGGGATCTGCAGGGGAGGGGGAGGGAAGCCACGGAGCCCAGGCAGCACAGGGAAGAAAGACTAAGAGGCAAGGATCCCACAGAAGCTGGACCCCCACAGCAGTACCCACAAGGCAGGGAAACAAACTAGGTACCCCCTTCCCCCATCCTACAACCACCCCCAGGGAATTTGGCAAAGACAGGGGAAGAAAACAAGAGAAAAGGAACAAAACATGGCCCTGCGGACTTAGGTGGCCTCCATGCATTTTTTAAACAGCTTTCCTGAGCTATACTTTATATATGATAAAATTCACCTGTTTTAACTGAGAGTTTTAGAATGTTTAAAGAGTTTTGCCACCATCACCACAATCTAATTTTAAAACATTTCCATCACCCCAAAAAGAAACTGTTGTGCCCATCTGAAGTCACTCTGCGTCACCACCCTCCCAGCCCAGCCTAATCTGGACATTTTACATGGAATCAAACAATTTGTGGTCTTCTGTGTCATTCACACATTTTTGCAAGCTGGGTTCCCAGGCCTCGATGGCCTAGTGAACCTCAGACCATGAATGTGATTTAAATGGTCCCAGACTGGGACCAACTGCCTGGCAGAAACAAACAAGAACCCACCCTGGAAGAAGGCGCCTTCACCCTGGGCCTGCCCGATCCTCACAAATCACTTCCCAAGGCAGAAGCAGAAAATAAGAAAGCACACAAATAAACGCCTTGCCAGGGACTATGATGAACACAAGCAGCAAAGAGAAGAGCCAAAACCTTCAAACTGGACTAGACAGACAACAAAAGGCTATCCTTACATATTCAAATGAACTAAAAGGCAAATTGAAAATAACCGCAGAGAACAGGAAATTTTTTAACGTGACCTAGTAATAAAACAAATAAAGTTCTAAAAAGTGAAAAACACAAAAAACAATATTAAGAACTCAGTGGACTGAGAGAATTAAACAGAACATGGAATGTAGAAAAATTCAGTGGATGACTACTGGCAGCTTAGATACAGCTGAAGAGAGATGGCGTGAACTTGACAAAACTGTCCACAGTGTAGCCCAGAAGGACAACAAACAAGAAAATATGGAAGAGAAATATGGGAAAGAGAGTGAACATATACCTAATTAGAGTCTCAAAAATAGCATGTGGGGTACTGTTGGCAATTTGGCCGGCAGCTGACTTGTCCTAAGTAACAACGGAAGCAAGAGGGTGGCGGACTATGTCTTCAAGCGATGAAGGAAATGTCCACCTGGAATCCCCCACCTAGGAAAACATCCTCTAAGAATTAGGACCAAACAAAGACACTTTCAGATTGACAAAGAGAATTTGGCATCAACAGACCCTCATAAGAGAGCAGCGGTTAAGTGCGCGTGTTCCGCTGCAGCGGCCCGGGCTTCACCGGTTCAGATCCCAGGTGCGGACATGGCACCGCTTGGCAAGCCATGCTGTGGCAGGCGTCCCACATATAAAGTAGAGGAAGATGGGTGCGGATGTTAGCTCAGGGCCAGTCTTCCTCAGCAAAAAGAGGAGGATTGGCTGCAGATGTTAGCTCAGGGCTATTATTCCTCAAAAATAAAAATAAAAAATAAAAAAAAATCTTTCAGTCAAAATAAAAGTGATTCCATATGAAAGGTCTGAGATCCAAAAGGAATGAAGAATAAAGAGTCATAAATATGTGCACTGACTGCATAAAATAAGATTAATAACAATTACTTGTGGTGCTAAAAAATGGAAATAAAATACACAATAATATTAATATATCAGAAACAAAAGGGCTCAACGGATTTTCCAAAGTCTTAAGTTGTCCAGGAAAAAGATAAAGATCTTGATTAACTTTATACTGTTTTTGAGTATTCTTACTGTAATTTTGAGGGAACCATATTACAAGAGAAAGACAGTATATTATTTTAAAAACAGTAAAGGAGAGGGAATTAAATAGTAAATATTTTCAATCCATAAAAAGACATTGAAAAAAAGAAACAGAGTGCAGGCAGGACAAGTGGAAAACACAACATAAAACAGCAGATTTAAGCCCAAATAAATGTAAACAGACTAAATGTTCCAATTAAAGGACAAAAATCAAAAGGCTAGATTTTTTTTTTCCTCCATCTACAAGCTATTTACAAAAGATGTACAAAAAACATATGGACACAGAAAGGTTGACCTATATAAAGGAATAGAAAAATAGAACGTATGAATACTAAACAAGAGAAACCTGGTGTAACTGCATCAATGAGCCATAACACACTTAAAGCCAAAAGCGTTATTAGGACACAGACAGTGACTTCACAACAACACAGACTCCCACTCACCAGGAAGATACACAGCTTTAAATCTGAATGACGTAACAATATGGCCTCAAAACATAAACAAAGCACAAATGGACAGAACTATAAGGAGAATTAGACATGTTTACAATCACAGTGGAGGTTTTAATACACCTCTCTTGGTTATTGAGAGAAGCCAAAGAAAATCAATAAAGATGTAGATGATTTGCACACCACAAATAAAATATTTGACTTAATGCACACATACACAATGTGACACCCAGCAACTGGAGAGTCACAGGATGTTTAAGCACACAGGGAACATTTACAAAAACTGACCATATACAGCTCAATAAGGCAAAGCTCAACAAATTTCAAAGGGCTGCAATTCGGAGTATGTAAACACACACACACGCACGCACACACGCACGCATGCACGCACACGCAGAGTTGTGCAAGTTGTATGATCCACGACACCAGGGGGCGCCATTCATATAGGACAATAATGTAAATGGCTCCCCTATAGATGTGCAGTGTGTCTGTTATTGCCCTGCTGAAATCATACAGATGTCCTCTAATCAAAATGCAATTAAGTAAGAAATCAAGAATCAATTCTAGGGTAATTCTTCTATTTTTAAAAAATAACAAAGCACACTTTTAAAGAACATAAATTAACGAAGTCAAAATGAAATTTAGAAAATAATTTGAACAAAACAATAACAAAAATACTACATATCAAAACTTTTTGAACGTAGCTAAGCATTTAATTTATATAATTTATAATTTAAATATTTATAATATGCCTATATTAAAAAAGACAAGGGATGGGAAATTAATAAGCTAAGTATCCATCTCAAGAATTTCCCCCTCAAGAATGGGGAGAAAGGCAACAAAATAAATCCAAGGAAAGCAGAAAAAAGGAAATAATAAGATTTTGAAATATATTAATGAAATATTAACAAGCATACTATAGCACATCAACAAAGCCAAGAAGAGGTTATTTGAAAGACTAATAAAATGAACAACCCTCTAACAAGAATTGAGAAAGAGTACAAATACTCAATGTCAGGAATTTTACTGGGACCATTACTACAATTCTATAGACTTCTAAAAGATCACAAGAGGATACCATGAACAACTCTAAGCCCATAAATTTGAAACCAAATGAAAGGGACAATGCTCTCTAAAAAATGTAACTTATCAAGACTGACTTAAAAATATATATATTCAGCGGCCCAGGGTTCACAGGTTCAGATCCTGGGCACGGATCCACACATTGCTCATCAAGCCATGCTGCGGCAGCATCCCACGTACAAAATAGAGGAAGATTGACACAGACTTTGGCTCAGAGCCAATCTTCCTCACCCAGGAGAAAAAAAAGAATATCATTTTAAAAGCCTAAATCATAACTTTTGAAAAATCTTTTTACAAAGGAAAGTTAGGATTGCATGGCTTCAATGGCAGGTTCTACCAAGCCTTCATGAAACAGATAATTCCAAGGCTGAGGGACCACTCTCTGTGGCTCAAGAGTTACCATAAAACCTGAGCCCAGAGCCAAGAGGTAAAGTACACCTCAGCAGGGCTGACTTCTCCCAGCACTGATTCCCTAGAAATGTACCGAGTAAGATAAATGAAAAGGCTGGCCCTAGGAGCTGGCTGGCTGTCTGGGTTCTTGTGACTCTTCTGATCTGTGGAATAGCATGTAAAACAGAAGAGCTGTCACATAGCCTTGTGACTAGAATGGTATTAATCCAGTACGAAACCAAGACATGGCTTCTCTGTGTCCACACACCTCACACACACCCCCACCTCATCCCCAGCAGCCCCACATATGGGGAAAGGAGGTGGGGGGCTGGGGGGTAGGGACAGAAAGTCATGTGCACGGGCTGTCAGGGCCGCCAGGCCTGCCAATGAGATGGAAGATGCTGTGAATGTTGCATATACACAATATACAAAAATAAATTACCTTCTTATATACCAGCACACAAAAAAATATAGCTAAAAAATTACATTTTTAAAAGATGTTACTTAGGAAAGCATCAAGATAACATGAAGTACCTAAAAGAAATCCATCAAAAGATAGGCAACATCTCTACAGGGAAAAGTATATAACTTTATTCAGGGAAATTAAAGACCTACCCGAATAAATGAAGACATGCCATGTTCATGCTAAAAGACTCAATTTTATAATGATGTCAAGTCTCCCCAAACTGATGTACAGGCTCAATGTAATTCCAATCAAATATCCAACAAATTTTCTGTCTTTGAACTTGACAAGCTACTTCTTAAACTTCATGAAGAGCAAAAGAAAAAGAAGAGCCAAGACACTCTCAAACAAAGACAAGTGTGTGGCCAGCCCCATGGCCGAGTGGTTAAGTTCACGTGCTCTGCTTCAGTGGCCCAGGGTTTCACCAGTTCAGATCCTGGGTGCAGACATGGCACCACGCATCAGGCCATGTTGAGGTAGCATTCCACATGCCACAACTAGAAGGACCCGCAACTAAAAAAAAATATACAACTATATACTGGGGGGATTTAGGGAGAAAAAGCAGAAAAAGAAAGAAGATTGACAACAGTTGTTAGCTGTTAAGGTGCCAATCTTAAAAAAAACAAGCGTGAGGACTTCCTTCACATAATTTCCATAAAGCCTAGTGATTAAGACAGGGGAGTGGTGCAAGGGCTGACCAATGAAACAAATAACCAATGGGAAGGAACAGAAAGCCCAGAACAAGCCTACATTGACTTGGACGCTTGACATACGAAGAGCACTGCAGCTGAGGGAAAGGACAAGCTTTTCAGCAAAATTCACTAAGACAACCAGATATCCACATGGGAAAAACAAAAGGAAATTGGCCCCCTACCTTCACTATACACAAAGTGTAAAAGGCCTATACATGGAAGGTCAAGTCCAGAGCCTCTACAGATGACACAGGGGGTCACCTTCAGGCCATTGGGTAGGAAAGGAGTTCTTAACCAAGACATAAAAGAGCACCAAGCTTAAAGGGAAAGAGGGAAATCTGACAACATTAAAATTGACAATGTCAAAAGGCCCCACAAAGAGAGTGAAAAGACAAGTCTCGCACCAAAAGGTATTTACAGCACATATCCAAAATACATAAAAGCTCCTAAAATCAGAAAGAAAAAGACAACTCAACAGAAAAATGGGCAAAAAACCCAAACAGCCTTTTTATTAAAAAAAAGAGAGAGAGAATATACAATTATCCCGCACCTGGATCCTATGCCTGTGTATGTATACCAGAATACATAAGAACGCTCATTTCAACATCACTCAGGAGTAAGATTAGTAAATTGTGATACACACATGTAATGAGATATTATACAGAAGTGAAAATGAATTAATTACACATCTACTCAACAACCTGGGTGAATCTTACAAATGGAATATTGAGGAAAGAAGCAACACACAAAACATAAATGCAGTATATCATCCATATAAACTTCAAAGTGGCAAAACTGAAGTACAATTTCTGGAGATGCACACACAGATAGGAAAGACATTAAGAAAAGCAAAAAAACAAATACACCAAAAAAGGAAGAATAGTATTTGCCACTTGGAGGGAGGGAGTAACTGTGACGAGGGTGGGACACATCAAGGACTTCCAAGGTGCTGAAATGTTCTATTTCTTGACCTGGGTAGGGGTATACAGGCGTTCTTTTTATAAAAATTGATTAAACTGTAAATAGATGCTCTATGCATTTTTTACCTCATAATTTTTTTTTTAAAGATTTTATTTTTTCCTTTTTCTCCCCAAAGCCCCCCGGTACATAGTTGTGTATTCTTCATTGTGGGTCCTTCTAGTTGTGGTATGTGGGACGCTGCCTCAGCGTGGTTTGATGAGCAGTGACATGTCCGCGCCCAGGATTCGAACCAACGAAACACTGGGCCGCCTGCAGCGGAGCGCACGAACTTAACCACTCGGCCACGGGGCCAGCCTTCATAATTTTTTTAAAAAGAAAAAGCTCAAATCAAATAAGACTAGAAAGAACCTTCTTAAATAAAAAAGCTAAATGAAAAGAGCAATTAGACCATTCCTTATAGGGTTCTAATGATTATTAACACCAGAAGAGGATTTCTGTATAACTAACTAAGCCCTTACAGCAGCAAATCAAATCCAGTACTCTAAGACCGCAGGACAAAGTGCCCAATTTAGATCTGTAACACCAAAACAGGAAAGGATTTTGTTCTTAAATCCTCTTACATGTTAACAATTATTTCAGTGTCAACCTCTGACCTACCTGCCTTTATAAAGCCCAAACGAAATGCAAATGTTTCTATTAGAGGAAGGAGGAACTCTAAACCTAGACGTGTAAATTACTTCTCTAGGGATCGTGCAAGCTGAACGCTTCCCAACTTTAACCAGCACTACTACCTTGGTACATCAATGTACAGATAGTCCTCAGCTTAGGATAGGTCGACTTACAGTTTTTGACCTTATGATGGTGTGAAAGGGATATGCATTGAGCAGAAACCATACTTTGAATTTTGAATTTTGATCGTGATGCTGGGCAGCAGTGAGCCATAGCTCCCAGTCAGGCACGTGATCATGAGGGTAAACAACCGATACACTTACAACCATTCTGTACCCATACAATCATTCTCTTTTTCACTTTCAGCACAGTATTCAATAAACTACATGAGATATTCAACACCTTAATATAAAATAGGCTATTAGATGATTTTGCCCCACTGTAGGCTAATGGACGTGTTCCGGGCACGTGTAAGGTAGGCTAGGCTAACAGCTATGATATCAGCAGGTTAGATATCACATGCATTTTTTACTTACAATATGTTCAACTTATGATGGGTTTATAAGGATATAACCCCATCGTAAGTCCAGGAAGACCTGTAATCTTAAATTTTAATGCCACATTTAAGTTGGAAAGTGAAACTCCACTGTGGGAAAAATTAGGTTCAGTGAAAGAACAACTCCCAAACATAACAATTTGTTAACTGTAAGGAATCAACTATCAACTATTCAAACCGATTTAATAAAAGGTAATCCAGTTGTGCCTCATAATCTCTCCAACACTTCTGTCTTTCTATTTGGCTCTTCCACATCATACTTGGGAGGACCTCCACTTTCAGGAAAGACAGAATAACTAGCACCAGACTAGTGCCCCCACCACACACAATTAGAAAGCTGAACAAAATATATAAAACACTTCTTCAGACAGTAAACAACGTCCAGTAGGGGAATGTGATCCCTGAGGGAAAGAAAGCAAATGAGGTGAGCCCCAGGACCACCAAGCCTCTCTGCCTTGAGCAGAACACAGCAGGGTCATTGAGCTGAGGAGACAGAGATCGGAGTTCATAGAAAATCAGTCAATAGAAACAAATCCAGAAATGACAACGATGGTGGAAATAACAGACAAGAGCTCTAAAATGGTATCACAAATTTATTCAAGGACTTAAAGGAAAACACAAAAATAAAGAAGAGAGAAATACAAACTATAAAAAAGACCCAAATAGAATTTCTAGAAAATAAAAATATACTATCTGAAATGAAAAATACAGTGGATGGGCTTAACAACATATTAGACACTGCAGAAGAATGGATGAAAGAACTTGAAGAGCTTACAATAGAAACTCTCCAAACTGCAACACAAAGAGAAAAAAGAAAGGTGGGAAGAGAGAGAGTGCCTCAGCAGAACAGCATCAAGCATCTAAGATAAATGTAATTGGAGTTCTTGGAGATTGAAAGGGAGCAGGAAGGCAGTTAGAAAAAAACTGAAAGTCGGGGCTGGCCCCATGGCCAAGCGGTTAAGTTCGCGTGCTCCGCTGCAGGCGGCCCAGTGTTTCGTTGGTTCGAATCCTGGGCACGGACATGGGACTGCTCATCAAACCACGCTGAGGCAGCGTCCCACATGCCACAACTAGAAGGACCCACAACGAAGAATATACAGCTGTGTACCAGGGGGCTTTGGGGAGAAAAAGGAAAAAATAAAATCTTTAAAAAAAAAAAAAAAAAAAAAAAGAAAAAAACTGAAAGTTAATGGCAGTACATTTTCCAAAATTCTTATGAAAACTATATTCCTACAGATCCAAGAATCTCAATAGACCACACGCAGGCTAATCACAAAGGAAACTACAACAAGGCATATGATAATCAAATGGCTACATTCCAATGATAAGGAAAAAATTTTTCAAGTAACTGGAAGGAAAAAAAAAAAACACCTTACATGCTGGGGGACAGAAACAACATTGACAGCAGACCTCTCATCAGGAACCATGCAAGCCTGAAGACAACAGAACACCTTAAACAAGAAAAAACTGTCACCCTGGAATTCTGAATCTAGCGATATAAAGACATTCCCAGACAAACAAAAGCTGAGAGAATGTGTTGCCAATGAACCAGCACTACAAGAAATCCTAAGGTTCTTCAGACTAAAGGAAAATGATACCAGATTCAAGTTCAGAACTACACAAAGTAATGAAGGCTGGAAAAAAAAAAATTGGGGTAAACACTAAAGATGTTTTTCTAATTTTTAAAATTTCTTTAAAAGGTAACTAACTTTTGGGGCTGGCCCCGTGGCCGAGTGGTTAAGTTCGCACGCTCCGCTGCAGGCGGCCCAGTGTTTCATTGGTTCGAATCCTGGGCGCGGACATGGCACTGCTCATCAGACCACGCTGAGGCAGCGTCCCACATGCCACAACTAGAAGAACCCACAATGAAGAATACACAACTATGTACCGGGGGGCTTTGGGGAGAAAAAGGAAAAAATAAAATCTTTAAAAAAAAAAAAAAAGGTAACTAACTTTTGGAGTGACATCAGCAACATGGCAGAGTGAGCAGTTTTTTTTGAGCTCTCCCTCTTCGAACTACAACTAAATGGACATTCATTGATTAATGGAGGATACTCACACAGACCCTTAGGATGCCTGAGAGACCTGTGCTGCCATGCATTGCAAGGTGGATGTACTACCCCCGGGGAGGAGGTGGAGACAGGTGAAAACTCTCTGGCCCCCAGACAGCCTAGTACTGGCGAGCAACTCTCTCCTGGTTGACATGCTCATAGCACCACTATGGCCGCAAGGGTGGGTGTGCACATCGGCACAACTGAGGAAATAGGTGACTACAGCCCTTAGAGCCCCATGATTGTCCTGTGGACCAGCAGGAAAATCCACAGTCCCACAGCAGCCACAGGGAGAGTCTCTGGTCGGCCCTAGTGGAGAGGCCCCCCAACCAAGCACACAGGCAGGGCAACCTAAGAGCAGATGTGGTGTGGCCGGATGAGGTAATCACCAGCTGCATTAGATGCCCATAGCTCTGCTGTGGCCCAGAGTGGGCAAGTGAGATCCAGCGGGACTAGACGGTGACAGAGCTGCGTGTCTGGGCGAATAACCTCCCAGCTGCCTCAAAAGCCCATAACACCGCTGCAGTCCCTAAGGAGGGAGCATGTCTAGGCAAGTCTGTGGGAGCAGGTGCCAGCAACCTGAAGCCCCTGGGTGATTGCTCCCACAGTTTATGGGAGACCCCACAGGACCAATGCAATCCCAAGGAGTGGACCAGGCTTGGGCAGGAACAGCTGACAGGGATCCTAGTCAGCACAGATTACACAGCTGCTGCCCCCTCCCCCAAAGTGACAGCAGTAACCAAACTCTATCTCTATGCAGAGGCACAAATCCACACCATAAAGAAGTATGAAAAAATATATTAAATCTCCAGAACAGAAGGAAAATGACAAGTACCCAGAAAACAATCCCGAAGACATAGAAATCTATAACCTAAACGACAAAGAATTCAAAATAGCTATCATTAAAAAACTCAATGAATTAAAAGAGAATACAGATAGACAACTGAACGAGTTCAGGAGCTATGTCACAAAAGAGCTTGATAATATAAAGAAGAACCAATCAGAAATGTTGGAGATGAAAAACACAATGGAGGAGATTAAGAAAAATCTGGACTCCCTGAACAGGAGGGCTGATAACATGGAGGAGAGAATTAGCAGTCTGGAGGACAGGAATATAGAAGTGCTTCAGATAGAGGAGGAGAGAGAACTAAGACTAAAAAGAAATGAAGACACTCTCCAAGAAATATCCGACTCAATTAGGAAAAGCAACATAAGGATTACAGGTATCCCAGAGGGAGAAGAGAAGGAGAATGGAGCAGAAAGCTAGTTCAAAGAAATAATAGCTGAGAACTTCCCAAACCTGGGGAGGGAGCTGGAAATCAATGTGACAGAAGCCAATAGATCTCCAAACTTTATCAATGTAAAAAGACCCACTCCAAGGCATATAGTAGTGAAGCTTGCAAAAGTCAGCAACAAAGAGAAAATATTAAAGGCAGCAAGCAAAAGAAAATAACCTACAAAGGAACCCCTATCAGGCTGTCAGCAGATTTCTCAGCAGATACCTTACAGGCTAGGAGAGAGTGGAATGATATATTCAAAATTCTGAAAGACAAAAACTTTCAGCCAAGAATACTCTATCCTGTGAAAATATCCTTTGAATATGATGGAGAAATAAAAACTTTCCCACATAAACAAAAGTTAAGGGAGTTCATCACCACAAGACCCCTCCTACAAGAAAAGCTCAGGAAGGTCCTCATACCTGAAAAAAAAAAAGAAAAGGAAAGGGGTTACAAAACCCTGAGCAAAAAAGGTAAGCAGGAAGATAAAATCAGAAAATTGCAACTCTCCATCAGAACAGGTTAGCAAAAAATAAAGGGAAGTGGGCCAGCCCAGTGGCCAAGTGGTTAAGCTCACGCACTCTGCTGCAGGCAGCCCAGTGTTTCGTCGGTTCGAATCCTGGGCACGGACATGGCACCACTCACTGAGTCATGCTCAGGTGGCATCCCACATGCCACAACTAGAAGGACCCACAACTAAGAATATACAACTGTGTACCGGGGGGCTTTGGGGAGAAAAAGGAAAAAAATAAAATCTTTAAAAGAAAAGATAAAGGGAACAGAATAAATCTTGTCATTTTAACCAGAAACTCACAACACAAGAAGAAAAAAGATGTGACAATAACAACTAAGAAGGGGAAGAGGGAAGGGATGGAAGCGGCTTAGTCTATGGAAATAAGAGGCTATCTGAAAATGGACTGTCTCATCTATGAAATAATATCAAGCGTCTTTTCCAACAATAATGCTATGAAACTAGAAATCAATTACAAGAATAAAGCTGGCAAAGGGACAAAGATGTGGAGATTAAACAACATGCTACTGAACAACCAATGGATCATTGAAGAAATCAAAGGAGAAATCAAATATTATCTGGTGACAAATTAAAATGAAAACACACCATACCAACTCATTTGGGATGCAGCAAAAGTGGTCCCAAGAGGGAAATTCATTGCAATACAGGCTCACCTCAATAAATAAGAAAAATCTCAAATAAGCAATCTCAAACTACACATCAGAGAATTAGAAAAAGAACAAACAAAGCCCAAAGTCAATAGAAGGAGGGAAATAATAAAAATTAGAGCAGAAATTAGTGAAATCAAAACAAAAAAACACAATAGAAAGGATCAATGAAACAAAGAGCTGGTTCTTTGAGAAAATAAACAAAATTGACAAACACTTAGCCAGGCTCACTTTTTTTCTTAAGAAAAAAAGACAGAAGACTCAAATAAATAGAATCAGAAAAGAAGGAGGAGAAATCACAACAGATACCACAGAAATACAAAAGATTATAAGAGGATACTATGAAAAACTATACGCCAACAAATTGGACAACCTAGAAGAAATGGATAAATTCTTAGACTCTTACAACTTCCCAAAACTAAATCAGGAAGAAATAGAGAATCTGAATAGACAAATCACAAGCAAAGAGATTGAAACAGTTATCAAAAACCTCCCCAAAAATAAAAGTCCAGGACCAGACCAGAATTCTCTGGAGAATTCTACCAAACATTCAACGAAGATTTACTATCTATCCTTCTCAAACTATTACAGAAAATTGAGGAAGATGGAGCACTTCCTAACACATTCTACGAGGCCAACATCACCCTGATCCCCAAACCAGACCAGGACAAGACAAAGAAGGAAAACTACAGGCCAATATCACTGATGAACACAGATGCAAAAATCCGCAATAAAATATTGGCAAACCGAATACAGCAATACATTAAAAAGATCATACACATAGGAACACAGGGATGGTTCAGCATCTGCAAGTCAATCAACATGATACACCACATCAACAAAACGAAGAACAAAAATCACACGATCATCTCAATAGATGCAAAGAAAGCATTTGACAAGATCCAACATCCATGTATGATAAAAGCTCTCAATAAAATGGGTATAGAAGGAAAGTACTTCAACATAATAAAGGCCATATATGACAAACCCACAGCCAACATCATACTCAATGGGGAAAAACTGAAAGCCATCCCTCTGAGAACAGGAACAAGACAAGGGTGCCCACTCTCACCACTCTTATTCAACATAGTACTAGAGGTTTTGGCCAGAGCAATTAGGCAGGAAAAAGAAATAAAAGGAATCCAAATAGGCAATGAAGAAGCGAAACTCTTGCTGTTTGCAGACAACATGATCTTATAGATAGAAAACCCTAAAAAGTCCATTGGAAAGCTATTAGAAGTAATCAACAATTACAGCAAAGTTGCAGGATACAAAATCAACTTACACAAATCAGTAGCATTTCTATACTCTAATTTAAACAAATTAACAGAAAGAGAACTCAAGAACACAATCCCTTTCACAATTGCAACAAAAATAATAAAATATCTTGGAATAAATCTAACCAAGGAAGTAAAAGATCTATACAATGAAAACCACAAGACTTTCCTGAAAGAAATTGATGACAACATAAAGAGATGGAAAGACATTCCACGCACGTGGATTGGAAGAATAAACATAGTTAAAATGTCCATACTACCTAAAGCAATCTACAAATTCAATGCAATCCCAATCAGAATCCCAATAACATTCTTCACAGAAACAGAACAAAGAATCCTAAAACCATAGGGGGAAACAAAAGACCCCGAATTGCTAAAGCAATCCTGAGATTTTAAAAAGAACAAAGCTGGAGGCATCACAATCCCAAAATATACTGCAAAGCTATTGTAATCAAAACAGCATGGTGCTGGTACAAAGAGAGGTACACAGATCAATGGAACAGAATTGAAAGCGCAGAAATAAAACCACACATCTACAGACAGCTAATCTTCAACAAAGGAGCTGAGGGCCTACAATGGAGGAAAGAAAGTCTCTTCAACAAATGGTGCTGGGAAAACTGGACAGCCACATGGAAAAGAATGAAAAGAGACAATTCTTTCACACCAGTCACAAAAATAAACTCAAAATGGATCAAAGACTTTAAGCTGAAACCTGAAACAATAAGAGTTCTAGCAGAAAATATACACAGTACACTCTTTGCCATCAGTCTTAAAAGGATCTTTTCGGACACTATGTCTTCTCAGACAAGGGAAACAATAGAAAGAATAAACAAATGAGATTTCACGAGACTAAAGAGCTTCTACAAGGCAAGGGAAAAGAGGATTGAAACAAAAACACAACCCATCAACTGAGAAAAAATATTTGCAAATCATATATCCAACAAAGGGTTAATCTCCATAATATATAAAGAACTCACACAACTCAACAACAAAAAAGCAGGGGAAACGGGGGTGGGCACAAAGGGTGAAGTGGTGCACCTATAATGTGACTGAAAAACAATAACATACAACTGAAATTTCACAAGGTTGTAAACTATCATAACCTCAATAAAAATAAACACAAAGTAAAAAAAAGATAAACTTTTAAAAAAATAATAACAATGGATGGGGCTTATAACATGTGGGAGTAAGATGTATGACAATAATAGCAAAAGCATGGGGGACAAAAATATACTGCTGTATGGTCTCACATTACAAGTGAGGTGGTATAACATTATTTGAAGATATACTGTGATAAGCTAAAAATGTAATATATTGCAAACCTTAGAACAACCACCAAAAAAAATAAAACAAAGAGTTTTAGCTAATAAGCCCATAGAACACATATTATAAGGGTAAATTAAAAAAAAAAAAAAACTAGCATTAAAATAATCATGTAGAAGGTTTAAAAATTAAGTACAAGAAAATATAAATTTTTATAAATATAATTCTACCTATGCCTACCTCCCATCCATGTCCATAATTGTGTAACTTTCCATAAATTTTTTTACATAGATAAGCACTTATTTTTGAATGTATATACAGCTTTTTAAAAACACAAATAGGATCATATTATATAGTCTGTTCTGTGCCTTGTTTGGGGGGTTTGGGGTTTGTTTACTTTACTTAAGAATGTATCTTGAACACCTTTCCATGATAGCATATAAATAATTACCTCACTGTCTTTACTAGGTGTGTGCAAGTCCAGTGTGCAATGCACCATAATTCAATTAATCAGTTCTCTACTGATGGATATTAGGTTATTTGCAGACATTTGAAAAATACTAAGTGAATGAACGAATGAATGCTGCAATGAATATTCTTACAGAAAATTGGGATAATCTTAAAATGACAGTTTTCTACATTTGCTTGGATTTATTATTCATATATTTAAAATAGGCTCACAATTCTATAGACAATTCCATAAAATCATTCCATTTGTAAAAATATTAACATACATAATATTAACGTAACATAATACATCTCTATGTAGAAGTCAATAAATGAAGGAAAAAATAATCTATAGAATCAACTATAATCTACTTAGCATGAAATTCTTCTCAAAGAAAAAAAGATACTGTCAGGGATAATCTGGCAACTATTTCTCAAATATATTTACTTACGTGAAAATAAATTTAGCTGAGTGAAAACTACCATTAACTTTAAGAAGGCAATAAAACAGATTATAAATTAGGATCTACTGCCTAAAGTTAAATGGAGTGACATAAGACATTAATATGGCACTAGTAAATCTATCATAAACTAGCACATCCTGGTATGGCTTACAATAAGCAAGGGCAGAAGGCACTCATGGTCAACATCCAACCCAGGAAACCACATGAGTGTTGGGGCGGGGCTGGGGGGGGGGCGGGGGGAGCCCAGGGAATCAGGCAATCTCCAAGCCCACTTCAGGCATACTCTTGGCACCTGGAGAGCATCTGAGGTAGACACAGCAGGTGGAGCCCAACACCACTCAGCGGTCACTGCTCGGTATACCCAGTGGCAGGACCCAGGCAAATCCAAGAAGAGAGTCAGTCAGGTGCCCAAAACCGAAACTCAGAGGACTTGGGAAGCAAACCAAAGTCATATAGGAAACTCAAGCTCTGGAACTCAGTAGCAAGTACCTAGCTTGTTGTTAGAGCAGGCAGTCACTGAATAGCATAAAGGAGGAACCCAAAGATCAGCACCCAGAGACAAAGAACCAAATCTAGGCCACAGGGAATGTGGCTGCAGGCACAATTCCAAAGTCCAGTGGTCAGTGGCCAGCCCCCAACTTCTGGGTCAGCCCCCATAGCCTTACAAGAGAAAGAGGGCCCAAGGAGAGCTGAAGGACTTTCTACCTGGCTCATTTCCCACGGGACCTAGGACAAGGCTAGGCCAGTGAGCCCACCTGTGGGAAAGGCAGCAGAGTGAGAGTCAGGGATGTTACCAGCAGCAAAGAAGGGCTCTGCAGCAGGCACATGTTCAGAGAACTTCTCACAGCAGCCACTGCTAAACCCAGCAGTCTGCCTCACAGACCAGATAAAAATGGAATAAAGCACTTCATCTTCAGAGCACTTCTACCAGAAAACAGGGGACAGCAATGACCTCTCCTTCCCATTCTGATTCGGTGGATTCCCAGAATTGTTTTTATGAGAATATTCTTTCTGAATTAAATGGATTTGATGTCTAAAAAATATGAGGGCTATTATTGAAAACCTAATACTTGCCAGGATAGCTTGCAAGAATCAGTTCATCTTCTGTGGGGTTCACAAACACTGATTTATGGGAAGTGTATCATAAAGACTAGTTTTTGATAAATCTATATTTACCAGAACCTCACTTAAACACACTCAGGTGGAGCATGGATCTCAGGAGAGCTCACATCCTATGCAGGAAAGGGGCAGCTTCGTTGTAAAGGGTTAAAAACAAGAAAGAAATCTAAGCCTGCCCATTTGGAGCCCCTTGGGATGGTGGTCACGTGAACAGCTTTTGCCCCTTACCAACTGATGACAACTACAGCCACAGCTTGCTGCCTTGATGGGGGCAATTTCTGCCCTTTTTCTTCCAAATAGCCGATCGTTTGCAATATTTAAGCTACCACACAAAAGTGGAATGGCACTCAGTAGCTGTGCAATAAGGAGCATGTCGATGGAAACGCACAAGTGTGCAAGTTACCCCCTCAGAACAAACCAGCTGTCATTCTCCAAAGCACTGACCTGCGTCAAGCAGGCCCAGTGCTTCCCAATATTCTCACATCAAATCCTCACCACCACATTACGAGGTAGGGAGCCTTAGACCCACTTTATGGATAAAAACACTAAGATTTAGCCAAGAGCAGACAGCCAGGCAAGGAACCACCTTGAGCTGGGGTCAGTCTGACACCCAAGTCCATTCTCTTGGATAAAAACTCGCTGCCTCTTCAATTCTTCGAAAAAATCCACCAAGATTTTCTAAGTCTCCATAAGGAGGGACTTTAAACCAATGAGACATCTCGCCCAAGGCCACCCTGAGAACAGGGTAAGAAGCAAGGTAGAGGCCCAGGCTCCCAAGTCGTCAGATCAGGGTCTTGGACTCCTGGCTCCCTTCCTTAGCAGCCAGTGAATTCCGCAGGGTTGACCGCCCTCAACTGCAGCAGGTGCCCACTAGGGGTGTTATCAGGATTCAACAGACTAATCCATGTGGAAAGATGTTTGCAAATTGTAAAGCAATAAAATGGGAGCAGTATAGTTCCTGCACTCACTGAGTCCCCTCCCTGGGCCCTCCTGTGCGCCTCACCCACAGGGCCTCTTCCTTCACTGTCCTTTCCACTGCCTTCCAGTCTTCCCTCTGCTGGCTCCTCTGCCTTGCAAACACTTATTTGCTGCTGCCCCCAACACTGGCCACTTCTCTCCTCCCAAATCCTCAGCTATGTGATCACTGCTTCGCTCCCCTCTCACCTTCTTGACAACTGTTTTCCAGAAATTCAGCTTCTACTAAATTCCCTGTGCAACCAAGACATCTCTCTCAAAAGTCACCAATGGCCTTGGCTCCATCACACACAAATATTTACCAAGTCTCTACTGCGTAACAGACACTTTCCGGCACTATCTGTCCAGGCTTCGCCCCCTACATTAGGTTAGCTCCTTGTGAGTGAGGACTGTAGGTTTTCTTTCTGCAAAGCTTTCAAGATAACATGTACTCCAGGTGTCGGCAAGAACATGGAGGAACTGGAACTCTCATACAATGCTGGCAAAAATGTTTATCAACACAACTACTTTGAAAACCTATGTGGCAGTATCTACGAGGCAAATTATGTGTATTCTCTACCACCCGGCAAATTCCACTCCTAGGTTTCTACATCCAAAATCAGTATATATGTTGCCCAAGAGATGTGTAAAAGAATGTTCGCTGCAGCACAGTTTTAATAGTCCAGATATTAGAAACCACCCAAATGTTCACCAACAGGTGTAAGAATAAATTTCGGCACTACACTCCGTGAGAATGAATGGGCACAGCTACAGACAGCAACAGGAGCGGATCTCGGAGACAATGCTAAGTGAAAGAAAGCAGAAACAAGAGCCCAGCTGTCTAACTGCAGGCATCAGGAGGGTGGCTTCCCAGCAGGAGTGGAGAGTGACAGGAGGGAGGCATGAGAGAAACCTCAATGGGGCTGATGGCATTCGTCACCTTCTGTTTCTTGATTTGGGTGCTGGTCACACCTGTGTTCACTTCGTGGCAATTCATGGTGGACTTGAGTTGTGAACTTTTCTGTTAGGCTTCAATGAAATTTACTAAAAACAAACTTAAAAATGTGAGTCTCAGTTAAGTGATCCTAAGCAACTATGCTTTGTATAGATACCTAGCACGGGACCCAGAAGAAAGCACAAGGCCCCAATCTCAGAAAGGGCAGGAACAATGAGGGCTGGGCAGCAAGAGGACCCAGGCATGAGCAGCTCCACCATCCTTTATCGCTACCATGACTCAGCTCCATGCTGCATCTCCTACCTTGTCTCTACACCAACTGCTTCCTCACAGGTCATGTTTACCCATAACTAACTCAGAGCATGCCACAACCCCCTGTAACCCAGAGCTAACTTTGGTGCCACTGATGTATCCCAATGCAAATTCTTACAAGAGAACCAGATTGGTCCAGCTCATCTTCCCATGCCCACGAGGCCATACACTGCTGGCCTTAGGAAATAGCTGCCCTTGGACCAGACATCCAACTGTGGTCCACCCAGCTGCAGTCAGGAAAAGGCAGGACCCTGTGGTCCACCAAGGGCTACCCTTTCCGGAGAGACAAGGATTAAAAGGGGGAAAGGTTCACTGGAAGGGGCTATGGACTGGCAGACACCAAGCATAGCACTTAGGAAATTTTGTGGGTCAAGTGCTTCCAAAAAAAGCCTTTCTCTTCCTTGGCCTCTGTTAAGCTATGTGGTCCCCATCCTCCTCATCTCTGACTGACCCTCCCCTGATGGACAACCTCCCTTCTTTGCCCTCCAAGAACTCCTACCGTCTAGCATCACCCCTATGCAGTCAGTTTCCAAATTATTTCTCCAAACTTGATGCAAGTCTTCAAATTTCAGTGTACTCAGGTCAAACTCAACCTGTCTAAAACCAAACTCACTAGCTTTCCTCCAGAAGCACGCCCCTCTCTGAGTTCACCTAATATTACTAATGTCTTGGTTCCAGATTTAACACAACAAAAAACAGAAAAAGCAAAATAGATTAGATTTTGAAGATATCACTATGAATGCAGAATGTTTAGCTTAATATGGACAGAGATGGTTACATATAGAAACATTTATAGATATGTCTATATACACAGGGGTCAGTATACATATATATATTTCCTTGCTCTGTCACCTGAGAGGACCTAAAAGAAATGACTCTCCTGTAGCAATGAGCACACCTATCACCCAGATCTTGCTCTCTAACACCATTCTCCAACAAAAGGAACCAGGGCTCCTTGGAGAAATGGCTGAATCTAGGACTGAGACAGGAAATGTACAAGATGAGCCTGGAGCATCCTGTAGTGCCAGAAAGTAAGGAGGTGTTCCAAAAACCCCACAATGACGGGGCTGTGTCAAAGCAGCACAGGAGCCAACTGAAAGAGCTCCCAATGGCCAGAGATGGAGCAATTCGAGGAACAAAATAAAGTAGCACTGGATTATAACCCAAAGTATGAAGTAAATATCCACAAGTCCATACTGATAAAAATGATTGAATAGATTAATAAATGGGGGAGAATAGATAAAAAATCCCATACAGGAAAATTCCAAGTAATGTATGAAAATATTCTGCCCATGGGGAGATGGGAACATAACCCCCACCCCTTAAATGTGGGGTGGGCACAGTGACTTCCTTCCAAAGAGCACAGGATGGAAGTGGGGGGATAACAAGTGGAGACACCTGGCAAACACACCTCAGCCAGGTGATCAAGTCACATCAACAGAGATGAGTCACACTGACAGCATGAACCCTTGACATGATGTGAGAAGAAGGGCATTTTCCCTCTGTGATCTTCCTCCCAAAAACCCAAAACCCCAGTCTAATCATGAAAAAAATATCAGATGAATCCCAACAGAGGGACATTCCACAAAATCCCTGACCAGCACTCCCCAGAACTGTCAAGGTCATCTGAAACAAAGAGAGGCTGAGAGACCATCACAGCCAGGAGGCGCCTGAGGAGACGGGATGACTAAATGTCATGTGCGATCCTGGATGGGGTCCTGGAACAAAAAAAAGATAATAGGTAAAAACTTAGGAAATCGAAAGAGTGTGGACTTCAGTTGATAATAATGTATCGAATATTGACTCATTAGTTGTAACAAACTCATGTAAGATGTTATCCTAACGTAAGATGTTAACAATAGGGGAAACTGGGCACAAAGTATACAGGAATTCTATCTACCTTCTCAATTTTTCTACAAATCTCAAACTGTCCTAAAAAAAAGAGTCCATTCAAAGAAAAAAACCAACCCACCACACAGTTTTTCTTCCTCCTAATTATTCACCAAATCCCACAATTCTCTCTTCATTTCTGAGAATGTCACTACTTCACACTTCACACCCCACCTCTACTCCAAAACTTTCAAAGATTTTGTTGCTTTCCAAATAAATGCCATTTCCTCCTCCTACCATTCAGGTCTTTAAGATTTGGCTCAAAGTGCCTCCCACTGCTCGTACCAGAGGCTTCCTCCTCACTCCAGGCAGACCTTTCCCTCCCCACCTCCACGCTGGTCTCTCAACTCCACTTGCTCAGATCCTGCTCTGTGCTGCAAACCCCTCTTGCCTCCACAGTTCCCTGACACCCACCCACCTCTAACCTCCAGGCGTGTGAACCTCCCAGAGGGTCTGTTCTTCTGCCTATCTCACCTGTGCGCTGGTGAGTCGGGGGAATGGTGGCACACTGTGACGCTTTGAGTGCCCAGCGGAAGGCTTGGCCTTTTCCTTTAGTTACAGAGGTGTGGGGAGGATAGGAGGCAGCATTCTCCAGTGGTTAAGTGGGCACTGTGTAGACTGACGCGCATTTGTAGAATACCTGGCAGTCTAGAGCTCTGCCTTGAATAAGAACAAGAGTTGGGTCTAGTTCAGACTGGCCTCTGCTCTGAAGATGCTGATCTCTGGGAGGGAGGCGGTGGAGACCAGCACCATCTCCCACGGTATTCTAAAAAGGCCTTCCTTTCACTTTAACTGGACGCCGTCTACGCACCTCCCCAGAAGGTCCTTCCCTCTACCTTCCAACCAGCCAAATCCTTCTCGTCTCTGTGTCCAGCTCAGGTCCTACCTCCTCCAGAAGCCTTCCTCAGCCAGACTCCTCTTCCAAAATCCCCCACAGCTACTGGCTATACCGCTCCTTTTCACTGAGTGATAACACGGTCCTGAACCACTAGGTAAACGTTTCAAGATTCGCTCGCTGATCCCCTCAGCTGTCTGCAATCACGTTGATTTTACAATTCTTCCCAGGGTTATGGGCTGGACCATACTCCTTGTGCATCCCCTCAGAGTGGCTGGTACAGCAGAGGCACCTACTCAGTAGTCAATAAACAGTGAGTGAGCAGGTAAATAAATGACAGTGCTCCCGAGAAGTCAGTATAATTGTGGTCTCCCAGGTTCGCCATTAATGCTCACATTCTCCGAGACGCGGGACAGCCCGGGATAATAAGGGCACAGACGCCAGGGCTCAAATCTGGGCTCCACTGCTCGCTAGCTGTGTGACTGGCAAATATCTAAGCTCTCTTGCTTCAGTCTCCTCCGTTGTAAAATGGGTATAACAGCTGTGAACAGGGATGTTCAGGAATTAACAGGATTGTCAAGATGGAAAGCCTGGACCATGCCTGGCACACAGCCAGTACGACTTAAGGCTAACTGAGCCCTGCTCTTACTTTCTCAGAGGCAGGGAAGACGCTAAGAGCCAGCAGCCGGGCTGGCATTGATGCTCAGGTAGATCTTGAGTGTGGTGGGGTTTTCGAGGGTTTATTTCATCATCATGCTTCAGATCTCACAAGGGCAAGGATATCAAAAGTAGATAATTCAAAATAACCCTTAACAACACATACACTATAATCCTGGTTGTATGCATGGAGAAGTGGAAAATACACCAAAATATTAACAGTGGCATAGCAGGGCTTCATATAATTTTTATTTTCATTGTTGTGATTTTCCATATTTCCTAAATATTTTACAATGATGTGCTATTTTTACAATCTGAAGGAAAACAAGTTTTCAAGGAATTCACTTATGCCAATAAAAAATGTTAAAATATTTTTCAAGTAGTAAGACCATTTTCAGTATAAAGTTTTATTTAAAGAACAAAAACTCTTCAGGGAAAATACTCATGCCCACTGACCAAGTCAAAACACGTTTTCAGGAGGAGAGCTGTGTGTACGAAGTCAAAGACTGAGGATCAGTCTTGGAGCCAGGCCCCAAAGCCAGATTACGGGTCTAACCCAGGCCCCATGACCCACTAGCCAGGCCAGCCATGGACCAGAAACAACTCAGTCTCCTCTGGCGCATCACGGTCAGCTACTCAGCAAGATGACAAGCACCAACGTGCCAGGTATTCAGGACATCCACTGTAGCAAAGAAACAGAGACACCTTGTATCTGTGCAATGATTTCGCCTCTGCAGAAACCAAATCTGGACCGAGGCCAGGCCTCTAAACTTGTTCAGAGGAACACAGAAAAAGGAAGTTTTGATTTAACATTTTGACAGTACTTTTATTTTGGTATATCTTTAAACTGCTTATCTGATCAACTTTTAAGGATAAAAGAAGTAGTTATCCAAGAAAACACCAAACTGAACGATACTCACTATCCACAGCTCATCACCAACACCCCCAGGGCAGGGATGAAAGAAGACCAGACACCAGGGGACAGGGAACTTGGGAACCATTTTAAGCAACACGGTCAACATTTCCCACTGAAATATTCCTTAAGGAAAACTTTCTCCAATTCCCAAAGCCAGATCCGAGCTTTTTCCCTTCCCGAATGCCCGCTGCAGCTTGTTCCTCTCTCTCCTACATTCAGCCAGGAGCCTGCAAGTTATTCTGCCACCTCCTGCACCCAACCAATGACCAAGTGCAGTCAATCCTCCTTCCAGGGAGCTCTCAGGGCTGCCACGTCTCACTGGCACCACCAGAGCTCAAGCTGCGGCTAACTCTTCCTCGGCTCCCACCTCCCCACCCTCGGGACAGCCCTGACCACCACCCCTCCCTCTCTCTCACACACACACATAACTACTCACGCAACACATCCACACACACACACCCTCTCTCTCTCCACTCAGCAGCCAGAGGGATCTTTCTAAAATGTAATCCTGATCATGTCACCACCGCGCTTTAAAACCTTTCTTAACTGTCCTTAAGACAAAATCCAAACTCCCAGGGCCTTCTAAAGCTTGTCAGGACCTGCCCTGTTCACCTTTCCATCCTCACGGAGCTCTCTTCGCACATTCTCTGCTCCATCCATTTCTCGACAAATATCTACTGAGCACAGTGCCTCTGTGAGAAGTTGGGGGCGCAGCAGTGAACAACACGAAGTCCCTGTTCCAGTCGGGGAGACAACACAAATGCAGAGCCTGGTGTGAGGGTGGTGGCAGTGCTGAGGCCAATAAAGCTGGTGGAGCTACACAGTGGCTGGAGTGCTGCCCTGGGGAGGAAGGAGGGCTTTCCCCCAAGACCATGCTCTCCCCGCTCCCCACCTCTGCACACCCTACTCTCGGCCGGCCCTCCAAGCCTCATCTTCTTTGCCAGCTAATGTCTATTCTCTTTCAGGTACTGGCTCTGAGGGCTCATCTCCAGGAGGCCATCTCCTCGCTCTGTACGCAGCCACCACCACCCCAACGCCATGCCTCCCGCGTTGAGTCATCCCATCTTCCCCAATAAACTGGTCAACGCCTTAAAAGCAGGAGTCATTCACACTTAGCATGGTGCCCGGCACATAGATGCACTCAACAAATATTAGCTAAATTACTGAACTCTATAAAGCAGTTGTTTGTGACTTAACTACTCTTTCCCCTCCTTGTGCCCCCACTACTTGACCTTATCCATCAGGGACCACCTAAAAGGTGCACCCAGCACAGAGTTTGGTCAAATGCCTCGGGCATGCAGACACCAAAGAAATATCCCAGCAAGCAGAATTCCTTACATCACTACCTTGTTACTCAAGTGCAGACACATAATTACTGCATTGTGCTTTTACTGAACTTTGTACAGGATGTCTTTCTCTAAAGAATATAAATTCCTCAAGGGCCCCGTCCGTGTCTTATGTCTCCTTATATCCCACAAAATCCCAGGCTCAGTGTCATATACGTTAATGGTACTAAATGCTCATAAGAACCATTATTTCCCCATAAAACATTGAGAAACCGTGAAACTTACTTTTAGATAGCATACACTAATAGGGAGATTTGTGCATTTCACTCTAGTAAAGTTTGCCTCAAACAACAATGTAAGTTAAGTATCAACCTCTCAGTAGGTTTACTTCCCCAAGTTCTACGGGTTAGCAATTCAGAAACTCCCCTCCGTGCATTCCAGGCTTGAGAAAATGACTAAAGGAGGACAATGGAGCCAGCTTCTCACTGTTGGGAAGGAAGTGACAAACCCAAAAAGGAGGAAAAAGGAGAATGTGCCCTGTGGCAACCACCAGCACTGAGGAAAGCTCTGTGCATTCATGGTTTTCAATGCACAGCAATAAACAGAGAAATAAATACAGGCAGACACAGACGTCTCCACCCTAGCTCTCCTGCCAAGGGGGCCCACAAACAATGGCACCCCAGCAGCAATAAGCAAACCCAATGCCCAGATTTGGCTTCTAAATTCCATTCTCCACTAAAAGGAACCGGGGATCCTTGGAGAAAAGGCTGAGGCAGGGAAAATACAAGATGAGCCTGGAGCATCAAGTAAAGAAGAGTTCAAAACCTGGCACATCAAAGGGCAAAGGTGGCAACTTGAAGAGTCCCTCTACCAAGAAAGAAAATAAATAATGACAGTAATTGATCAAGGGTAACAATATCAGGACGAAACAACATCATACCGTATTCTGACATGATGCTCTGAATAAAGCACATCACTTCAACAGTATTCCCACCCAAAAGGCAGAACCTGAATCTGTGTGTGAGGAAACACAGACACACCCAACTTGAGGACATTCTACAAAACAACTGCCCTGTATTCTTTAAAAATGTCCAGGTCAGCAAATTCATAGAGACAAAAGTAGACTGGAGGTCACCAGGGGCCGCGGGAGGGGGAGTTGGGTAATGGGTACGGAGTTTCAGGTTGGGAAGATGAAAAAGTTCTGGGGACGGATGGCTGCACAACAATGTGAATGGACTGAATGCCAGTGAACTGTACACTAAAAAATGGTTAAAATGGTACATTTTATATTACATATATTCTACCACAATACAAAACATGTCAAGGTCAAGAAATTCTAAGAAAGGCTAAGAAACTCCTTTAGATTAAAGGAGGCTACACAGCCAAACCAGTAAATGCAATGAGTGATCCTGGATGAGGAGGAGGGCCAGAAATTGCTAATAAAGGAGCACTTTTGGGACAAATCGTAACATTTTAATGTGCACTGTGGATTAATAATAGTAATATATCAATGACAAACGTCCTGATTTTTACAACTGTCTGTGGTTATGTAAGAGAATGTCCTTGTTCTTAGGAGATACACACATTAAGGCATAAAGGGGCACAGTGTCTCCAACTTGCTCTTCAATAGTTCAGGGAAATAAGTACATATTTACGTTTATAAATAAGAGCAATAAAGCAAATGAGACAAGACATAAACAACCGGTGAATCCCGGTAAAGGATACGTGGGAACTCACCATACTATTCTTACAATTTTTCTGTAAGTGTGAAATTATATCAAAACTAAAAAATACAAAACAGTACTAGTCAAGAACAAAAGGCAGATCTGAGACGCATACTGCTGCAGCCTGGTGAAGGTAAAACTCGCTATCAATGCTTGTGTCCTCTTCCACCTCCGAAGGCACGACATTCTCTGCAGTGGCACCTACTGGTCAAGTTTAAGGTTCAAGAACATTAAAGATTAAATTAATGCAGACTAAAGCATTAACTTATCACACCAAATATTTACGGGAATGGCATTTTCTATATATTTAACTTACAAAAAGACAATGGTGTCCAACGTCCGCCTCACTCAAACAAGTATGGTAGATACCCAAAGTACTTGTGTAACGTCTTCTGAATAAAAGGAGGATGAAGTCAGAAACCTGGAGGACATCCTCTATATATAATCCACATGCTATCTTGTTAAAACTCTAGCTTTAGAATTCTACAAGGTGATAATGAGGAGGAAATGTTCTTATCCATTTCAGGACTCTTCCACAGCACGTTGTTCAAAATGGAACACGGCACATTTTTTAAAGCAGGTTAAAAAAAAATCTACGTAGATGGTCCCTTTGTGGCTCCTGAGCCTCACATGACAAATGCCAACAGAAAGTTCTTTCTCTTCCAGTGCAGAGAGACCATTCTAGCCAACACTCATGCTCGGTTCACACTCTCCGCCCACTCTTTAATCCCCACAAGGACCCAGACTCCACTGATTCCACCCTCAATATCAGCAGAGTCCACGCCCTGTTCTCCACCCCTCCTGCAGTCACCTGGTTTCGGCTCTCGTGGTTTCTCACCTGGATTACAACTCCCCTCTCCAGTGGGTGTTCCCACCTCCATTCTCACTGGCTCCAAACCCTCCACTCCACCCATGGTCAAAAAGATCTTTCACAACACAAATCTCTGTATGACGCTCCCCTGCTTAAATCCTTGAGCCGCTCCCCATCACCGTCCACATTGACAGTCATAAGTTGCTGAGAGTTTAACACTGGGTCAGTGTGACTGATTCATATGTTTCATAAATGCAGTTCAATGCAAATGATTTACTTATTTAATATAAATTCAAGGTTTTCCCGATAATCATCCTTCTCACCTGTAAACACACATATATCAGTGTACTATAATTAGGTGTTGACCTGTCTGTCTGTCCTACTAGAGTCCTAGAGAGCACGGCACACTATAAGTGAGCAATAAACCTCTGCTGAACCGAAGTAAAGTTCTGGCTGTAATGGATCAATTTCCTCCACTCACAGGAAACACACTCTAAGTCTGGGGCAACAGGAGGCCCTACTGATGGTTTTATAGCTACACGGAAGGCGGATGCCTTCACAATCACATAGGCTCTTCCCCAGCACAAGCTCAGAGAATGGAAAGAGCGTAACAGATCCCTGTGAGGTCTGTCACCTAATTTCTGCTCAAGTCACTGCTTGATATTTTTCGCCAACCACCTGGCATCCTCAAGCCCTTCTTCCTAATTTAAGTTTGATGCCCACTTTCTTTTAACTACACTAACAAGTTTCAAACTCTTGATAACAGGACCCCTTTACACTCTTAAAGATTAGTGAAAGACTCCCAAAGAGCTTTTTTATGAGTTACATTTATCAATATTTTCCATATTAGAAGTTAAAACAAAAAAAGTAACATATTTTGTTATTAATTCATTCAAAAACTATAAACTCATTACATATTCAAATAAATATTTCTATGAAAAATAACTAAATTTTCAAAAAATTCTCAGACAAGTGACACTTTTTTACAAATCTCTTTAATGTCTGCCTTAATAGAAGACAGATGGCCTCTCATATTCTGCATTCAATCTGTTGTGATGTGTTGTTTGATTGAAGTAGATGAGGAAAACGTGGCCTCACAAAGACAGATAGTTGGACAGGGTAGAAGTATCAGAAAGTCCAATAATTGAGAATCTTCTTTGATGTGATGGCAAAACTCAGTAAATGGTAGTTTCTTAAAGGTTTGCTGCAATCTATCTGAATAGAATATAAAATGGAATATCTCACCTATCTGAAACCATAACAATGAACTTTTTGTACCCTATTATGTTCAAACTCTGAATGGATCTTTTGCCCATGGATGATTTCGTAATATCACGGATTGGTCATTTGGAAATACTGGTTGACTGAATTACACAGATGTTCCAAACGTGGACATGTTTCATTCTGCGTATCAAAAAAAAAAATCAGAGTCATTAATATCACCATTAGCTCATCAGAAAAGTCTGCGACTACTGGGAAGCTGGGAAGCTCACAGTGGCAGATACAGGTTTTCCAAAATTCTAATCTTCACTGAAAGCTCAAATTTTATCACTGGCAACAAATACTGTGAGTTGTTTTCCTTGAAGTGATAGCTCACTTCGTTCATTTTCGACAAAATGTCTGCCAAATACCCAAGCCTCCGAGTGCCCAGAGCTGGCCTGTCAGCCTCCTTTCTGGTCCAGCTTGTGTTCCATGAAAAGCAGCAGCTCACTCAGACTGCAGCCCACACGTGCTCTTCCTAAGACAACCACGCCCGCAGCAGAGGGTCACTGCGCACAGTCATCGGGCAAGCTATTGCAAAGGCGTGTGCTAAAGAGCTAGCGTTTAGCAAAACTAATGATTCTTACTGCCTTATCAAGGGCATTCTCAAGTGAAACTGGAATTTTTTTACTGCAAGTGCAGGCAATGAAGAAAACACTAACTACGAGCACACTTCGGCGGCACCATCTTGATTTGTGTTCAGGCACCAGCAGTTTTACCCACTGTAGCTTTTGCACCATCAGGGCAGATCTCAATACAGTGGAAAGACCAACGATGGCTTCTATTGTTATACAGACAGCACTGACCTCGTGGACCCCTGAAAGTATCGGGGTAACCCCAGAGACCTTGCACACGCTGTGAGAACAGCCAGGCTGCACCACCAGCGCTGTTCTCTGTCTGGTTTTGTAGCCCCGCCACCACCCGAGTCATCTCCCCATACACTGTTTTAGACTCTATGGCTTCTCAATATGCAGTTTTCAGTCAAGACATTGTGATAGGGGCTGGTCCGGTGGCCAAGTGGTTAAGTTCATGTGCTGCGCTTCAGCGGGCCAGGGGTTCACCGGTTCGGATCCTGGGCACAGACATGGCACCACTCATCAAGCCATGCTGAGGCAGCATCCCACATGCCACAACTAGAAGGACCCACAACTAAAAATACACCACTATGTATCAGGGGGCTTTGGGGAGAAAAAGGAAAAATAAATAAATAAATAAATAAAATCTTTAAAAAGAAAAAAAGACACTGTTATACAGTTTTGTTTGTTTTTAACTAGCCTTTGTTTCTCAAGTTCCACTTCCTCTCATTGTTAGTCATGTAACTTATGGCACCATAGGCAAGCCATTTAATTAAAGCCTCAATTTCCTCATTAATCACATGGAAATAAGGATCTCTAACTTATGGTGCTACAGAGGCTTAAGAGACATAATCCAGGTGGGGGCTTTTGTAAACTATTCATTTTTTCATCAGTACATTTTCACTGAATCCCCACTATGTGCCAAGCACTGTCCTCTGTACTGGTATAAACAAAGTCCTTGCTTTGTGATAAAAAACCTTAGTTCTGGAGGTATGAAAATAAAGAAAAATATCAGAGAGATAAAGAGTGATCATGAGTGACAGGGGAGCTGCTTTAGATGGGGTGACCAGGGAAGGTCTCTCTGAGAAAGTGACCGAGTGGCTGAGTGTGAAGGACAAGAAGGAGCCAGGTGTGCAAAGACCATGGGGAAGAGCACTCCAGGCCTTTCCATCCAAGAAGTAGAAAAGGCAGGCAGGGTCAGACCAAGAAGCTCTGTGAGCTGGGGGGAGGAATTTGCATTCTATTCCAAGCACTCGGGAAGCCAGTGCAGAGGCTCAGTAAGGAAGTAACAGAATCTGACGTACATCTTTAAAAGATCCCTCTGGCCACTACGCGCAGAATTAATTGTGGGGTAAGAGTGGATGCAGGGAGACCAGTCAGGAAGCAACTGTAGTTGTCCAGACAAAAGATGGCAGCTGCCTGGACTGGGCTTGCAGCGGTGGAGACAAATGAGGTAAGGTAAAGTTGACAGGTTCTACTGATGAACTGGACAAGGCAATGAGGAGAGGAAGAGGAAAGAATTAAGGATAAATTTCAGATTTATATCTTGAACAACTGAGCAGGTGGTGGTGGCTGTGTGTTGTGATGGAGAAAACGCAGGCAATTAGGTATCTGAGACTGGAGCTCCAGGGGCAGGGCAGAACCAAGACTGGGGATTTCAGAGTCACTGACATGTACCTGGCATTTAAAATCACGAGCCTAGATGAAATCAGCCATCAAGGGGCATACATAGAAAAGAGAAAGGGGTCTGAGATCAAGTTCTGGGGCACTCCACACTCAGCCATCAAACAGCAAAGGAGTCTGAAGAGGAGCAATTAGAGGCCTCAGAGGAAGAACTGGAGTTCTGGGAAGACACAGAAGCAAGTGAGGAAAGAGTTTCATGAAGGAGGGAGTGGTCCACTGTGGAATGCTGCGAGAGGTTGAATAAGATAAGGACAGAGAAGTGACCTTTAGATTTAGCAACAAATGATGGCCGTGTTGGGGGTGATTTCAGAGCGGTGGAAGGGAGCCTAACTGGAGCAGACTTCGAGAGGGTGCAAGGTGAGGAATCCAGAGGGAGCAACGCTGGATTGTAAAGTATTACTATTTACCATTTTTGGGTCCATATATTAGTTTAATGTATCTACTTGGCTTCCTCCATGGCTTATTCAAAGTATAGCTTACAAAGCAAGGCAACTCAGTCTAGAGACTGGTTTCGGAAATGGCTTCATCGTTTTATAGCTACATCTAAACACATGTAGGTATAGCGTGTCTGTAGATGGTTTTCTTTCAAAGAAACAGCTCTCAGACTTCCCTGATTCCATCCCACACATGCAAGGCAAAAGATCCACCTGAGACCAATCATCCCCACATGCCCACTTTCCGGGGGGGGGGGGGGGGGGGGAATGAACTCTGTGATAACTATAAAGTATCGCAATAAAACACAAATGGGGGAGACATATACTCATCTATTTCAGCCATAGGTCTATGAATGATTCAACATTACAAGACAAAAATGCTACTGATGCATATGCACATCATTCCCTACACACAGACGAATTAACTAAGCCGCAGACTAATTTGATAATAACAGTATTAAATTAACAGTAACTTAGCAATTAAAATGCAAAAAGAGTGGCATTTGAAAACCAGGACTGGTTGAAAAACTGTGGGAATCCCAACTGAGAGTGGGCACATGCTGTAGGTCTCTAAGGATGCCAAATGTTGAGCAGCAGAAAACATTTTGGAGTTGTCAGTAAACTTTAGTAAAGATGGCAATTTTAGGAATCCTTAACAATTCCACCAAACAGGACACCAGTAGGGAACCACTAAAATATACACAAAATAAAAGTACATGGAACTACGCATCAATCGCAGGAAGGAGCAGATTGAGTCTGCATTTAAGGCAGTCAACGGCCCCCCAGGAAAAGCGGTCTGTGTAGGTCCTAGTACAGGACAACTGAGCCCACACATGTTGCTTTACAATGATGCTACTCCATCAGATTGCTGGAGGCCACCTCCAGCACAGGGAGACAGTCTGGCCTGGAGGCCAGTCAGAGTGGCTGCCTGAGTTGCCATAACAGAGCAGAAGTCACACATGGGTAACCCGCTGGCCAGAACCAACCCTACAAACAGGGTTTGTTTGGCCTGCAGTGTTGGACTACTTTGTGTTTTGTAATATCTAAATTAGTGCCAATATTTTAAAATTGAAAGACTTCACATTAAAAAAAAAAAAAAGTTTTCTGGCTTCTCAAAGAAAAAGAGAGAGTAAGGGAGCAAGATCTGGCCGACACCCAGCTGCCCCTTTAGCTGCTTCAGCATGTGCTCTTCAGAGCCCCACTGTTCCCACCCTCCAGAAAATCAGACACAAACCAAACATTGGCTTGGAACCTGTGCCATTATTCTTCTTCTATCTGGCCTGGTTCATTCATTCATGCTACCTTCCAACTCTTAGCATCGTTGGAATTTGCAACCTTCGTCCCAGTCAGGTGTACTGAAAAGGTTCCCCCCAGGGTCTAACCAGGGGAAAGAGACTCCAAAGACTGTTAAGATGCCATGCTCTCAAAAACTTAACTAAAACCGTTAGCTGCTGATTTTCTTCTTCATTAAACAATTTGCAAAGGTCATATACAGCAACTTTCACCCTTAGCTCTTTGCTAAGTAGCAATCTCAGTAATTACTCAGACTCATGGAACTTTTGTTTCTCCTAATAATCTATGAAGAGCTTAGTAGGGACTGTTGATCACTCACAAATTAACGTTTTAATTAAAAGGTCAAAAATATATCCATTAATCAGTTTTGAACAGTTTGAGCATGGGTTTAGGATAGCAGAGGGAATCACATTTCAAAAGAAAAATAAAAATGCCCTCCAGATAGAATGAAAAGCAATGATTAGACAACTACTTTAAAATAAATTTCTCTTCATATATGCATAGCAACCACAAAAGCTTTGAACTATACAATTCGTACTAAAAATGTCCATACGACAGACCTTATACAATCTCTTCCAATGATCATCTCTTTTTAAACTATTTTCGGATGAAACAAATTTTCCTAACCTTTTAAAAGTAAGCCAAATCAATAACTGAAGCACTGGTTACTAGTAACTAACTAGAATTACCATAAGGGTAATCTTCTATATGTCCAACAACATACACTAAATAATCTTACATAAACATAGGCCCAGAGCAATCACACTGTACTATAACACCAACCACTCCTCTGATACCACTAAAATGTTAAAAATAAAGGCAGTCTTGAAGGAGAAAATAAATCATAAAAAGACAAATTATAAATGCACAGAGATGAGACAGTCTCCCTCTTTTGGAGACCAGGAAATGGATGGTAGTTGATTAAGGGCAGATTCAACAAAACTGGCTGCTCTCTTTCCCGCTGGCTGTTTGTGAGTCACTGTCCACACTCCCACACCAGGGGGACACCCTAAAACCTGGACTCAAATTCCAACCCATTTTACTCTCACTCCATTACTGTAGCGAGAAATTGGAGAAATTCTGTCTCCAAGTTACAGCAACACACCACCACATAAAAGGAGGAAAGTCTGGATTCAAGACAAATTGTTTAGAAGGCTATGATAAAGTTCATTGTTACTTTAAAATAACTTTGCATTAATTTGTTGCTAGCTGAACATCTGCCAGTAATCTTGTTTCCTAGGGTGCTATATGAGACTTCTGCACTTCACCTAGCCTGGACAAAAAAAGGAAACTAATCACTAAGTAGACTAACCACGTGGGCACAAGTATTACATCCTAAGTTGTCTTTACGTGTTAACAGAAGTCAATACTTGCAATGCTGTATTTTCTAACTTGCTTAACTTTTATTATCTGAATTAGAACTCCGTTTGAATGGAATTAACACTATCCAGTGAATAATTACTAACCAAGACAGTCTTTTCCATTTACAACCAAAAACTGGAGTCTGAAACGGTTTGTGCTTTTTAGTTGACTTGCAACATGTGGCTGGGAAAAAATAATCGCCACTTTCCCAAGGACACTCTCCTGGCTCTGAACTCTCTTCGCCGAAAAAACTACCGAGGTCCAAGGGGCGCAGTTGGAATCCACTTACCCGATCCTTCATCCTCCAGCTCTGAGCTAAGGATTTGGAGCCTTCAATTTTCTCACAGTGCCTCTTTTTCATAAAAGCCAAAGGCAGGTTCCAGTCTGTAAGGTCGGCCTCATCTTCCTCCCGGAGTCCCAGAAGAGGCGACTGCAGCATCTCGGACTCCATCAGGGGGGGAGGGGGTGGGGGAGTCCTTGGCAGCAAGCGCTCGAGAACCTCCAGTCTTAAAAACTAGTGTGTGCTAGAACTGGTGAAATACGAAACAAGAAAACAGGGGAGTAGAAAAAGAAAAGAAAGGAGAGTGTGCGGAGACCCTTACTCAGGGAAAAAGTCTGAGAGCCTTCTCTCTAACTCTGCGCGGGAAGTCGGAGCAGGTGGGAAAAGCCGGTGGGAAATGGGGCAGCCCAAGGAGCTCCGCACGTACGCACGCGCCCCCAGAACCCAAGCCACTGGCTGCTTCTGAGGTTCTACGTCCCCGGAGGGGCTGCGAGCGGAGCTGTCAAAGGCGTGCGAGACTTCAGGCCTCACGATGACCCTGCTCTCGGCCTCCAACGCCTCAGCCGATCCGAGGACAGGCAGGCCGCCCGCTCTTGGTGCCGGTTCGCCGACTGCGCTGAAGTCTCCGCCCGAGGGGAGGGGGTTCACAGCACCTCGGGTCTCCTCTAGCCACTCTCAGCCCTGCGGGTCCCGCACTCGCCGGAGCTGCTGCAACCAGAGCCAGGACTGGCCCATCGTGCTCGCCCGCAGCCGGTTCCTCAGCCCCGGGTCCGCGCGGCCTGGCCGGTCCTGGCCTTCGGCCTCCTGACTCTCTCCTACCCGAGAACGAGTCCTGAAAAACGGGCGACACGGAGCGGCGAAAAACACGGGTAATGTGGGCTTATTTGATTTGGGGAGTTTTGCCCTCTGGTTTGAAGCTACAGTGAAACTCCTCTCATCAGCACATCAAGGAGGACGCCATATTGCCAAGCCCCGGCATGCATCGCGATCTATGGCGTGGCTACCAGGCCAAACTTCCTCAGAGCGTTCTGGCCGCGCTTCCCAGGGTATACAGAAAGAAGTCCCCGCCCCGCCCCGCCCCGCCCCCCCCCCCGCTGCCATGGTTACCATCATCCAGCTTTTCAGAGTTTCTCGCCGTTCCTTCAATAGATCTGTGATATCAAAGTCAATCCTACAAATGAAATTATGTTCATGTAATTAATTTTGAAAAAATCTTTTTATTATTACAAATGGACCTACATGCTTCTGAAATTAAAGGAATCAAGCCTCTTGTTTCTTTGAAAAGGCAGCAAAAGCTTCAGAAAGAATCATTGATAATATTACAAAAAAAGATAGAGTTGGGTTTTTTGCGCGTAGTGTCCTCCACTGTATCAATCAGATTTTCTTTTTGATTTTTTTCAGGGAACAGCAAGTGAAAGATTAATTTCAATTATTACTCTTTCGTGTTTAATCCACCTTATTTTCTCAGCAGTTTATTCTTATTTTGATGTAGCTTCATGTGTAAACAACTAAATGCTACAGATTCTATGCGTGGAGGCATGCCTCCTGCGTTATTTCTCTATTCAGTAAACAGCTTATTTACAATGTGTGAAGAACTGTGTCCAGTGCAGGAAGGAATATAAAACCGAATGCAGCGTCCATTGCCTGCCTTCAATAAAGGTAGTGTCCAGAGAGACATGCCTGTCACCTTTAGATAAAGGCAAGCAGGTGCAAAGAGGCTCCTCTCCCTCTGTGCATTTAGTGTCAGGCACACCTGCATCTGAATCTCGGCTGTAACACTTTCCATCTCGGTGGCCTTGGTCAATCCCTTAACTAGTTCAGTCTCAAATATAAATCTGGGGTAATAATACCCACCTTGAAGGATGAAATTAACCCATGAAGGTGCCTAGTATATAGCGAGCGCAAATACAGTGCTAGCAGTGATGGTTCTGTAGCCAGAGGGAAACTTAGCAACCCTGTGTGCTTTATTAATCTAAAAAGTCAGGTGGGGCTCTAGAAGATACTATTTCTCACTGTGGTTTCCCAGGGCTTTGACACATGGGGTGGTCCATATCAAAATCCTGATGGTGTTTGTGATCCTTTCAACATCCAAGTGAATAGCACAATCCCAGATCTTTCTCACCTAGCACATAGCGAGCGTTTAATAAAAGTTCTCGGATTAAATCATTATCATTCCAAACATTTATTCAGTTATTACATTCCAGTGGGCCCAATTCTCCCACTAAAACTCGGTACAAATTCATCAAAACACATATGGAGGCTAAAACCTTGCTTTTCCCGGCTCTCTGTCGACAAAATATCCCCACAGTCACCAGCAGAGGCTTTGCAACTGCAGGGTCCTGAGAAGACCCTATTCTCACCTGAAGTCAACAGCGTAACTCCTGCTGCTGCCTTGTCCCCCTGCAGCACACAACAGTGGAGGCCAGGAGCCCCGGGGCTGCAGATGACTCTGCTCCAGGCACTCTGCAGGAAGCCGCAGCTGCAGACAAGCAGCTGCATTAAACCCACTCGTTCCTAACTAGCTCTGCGACCTGGGAAAACCCAGTGAATCTGTGTGAGACTCAGTTTCCTCACCTGTAGAGTGTGTGTCACCTTGGGAGATCCACTCACCTCGTCTGATAGTCTAAGTGAAGGGGGTAAAGGAGCCCATGGAACCCAAACCTGGCAGGTCATCAGAATCACCTGGGAAACTATTTAAATATAAAGATGCCCAGGCCCCACCCCACACCTACTGAACCACAGGGAGTGGGAAGATGGGGATTCAGGATCTATATTTTTTAATCAGGTAATCTTGATGACAGCTTAAAGTCAGCCGGATTTGGGAATATTGGACAATAGTCTCTCTAGGGATATTAGACAATATTCTCCTGCAATGATTCCGTTCCATCCACATGGTGAGCCCTAGATAAATATTTGTACCTAATAAATGAATACTATAAAGCAATTATGCAATCTTCCATCTAATAAATCAGAACAAGACTCACCCTCCCCCCCAAACTACAGAACAAAACACACCCTCTAGGGGCTGGCCTGGTGGCATAGTGGTTGAGTTCGCGCACTCAGCTTTAGCGGCCCAGGGTTCTCAGGTTTGGATCCCGGGCACGAATCTACATACTGCTCATCAAGCTTTGCTATGGAGGCGTCCCACATACAAAATAGAGGAAGACTGGCAACCAATGTTAGCTCAGGGTGAATCTTCCTCACCAAAAAAACCCCACAAAAAACAAAACACCATCTTCTCTTTTACAAATGTAACCCCAGAACCAAGAGGCCATTTGGGATCCACATCCTGAGCTGAGGGTCGGGATACACACATTCCAGTCCCCAGCCCACCACCAATTCCTGCCGACATGGGCAAAGCCTCTGCCCTTCTCTGTCTTTGTCTTCACATCTGTGACATGAGGAACTTGAATAAGATGAATCTCTCAGGACACTTTGGGTTCAAAATTCTGTGATTCATGTAAAAACCAGAACGGGGCTGGAAACAGCCTACCTCCCAAGTTGAAGGTTCAAGATTGGGCTTGAATCGTTTCATAGCATCTTGACATTTAAAAGAAGCCTCATTCTAGTGTGTCCTGGATGACTCTAGTCAAGTCCCAGATAGGCATTTGGAAGTGTGGCTCCGGGTTTCCGGAAGGCAGTGAGCATCTATGACTAATGATGGGCTGGAAATTCAAGGGCTGATATTTCTCACCTGGGTGACTTCATTACCACGCCATGTGATCTGCTGGCCACTTGGGCCTGCAGTTCTGATTTCCACTGTCTCCAATTCTTCACGAACAAGGACATCTCCTGCTTTCCACAATACCTCTAAATAAGATAATTCAATCTTGAAAACAAGTTTTATGAATCTCAAAAAATGCACAAAACCTGGTCTGATTTTCAAACTATGAAAATAGGGTGTGTGTGGGGGGGGCGGTTGATGACCCCCGCTGGTGGTGAACACCAGGCTAGAGATGTAGAACCAACCTTTGACCTGCTGGTACAGGGCGAGGTCGGGTGGGGGGGGGGGGGGGTGGAGACTGCTTCCTGAAACGGGAAGGCAGACCAGGTGGCCCCTTCTAGCCCTAAAACTCAGGCTATTTGGCAAAGATACAGCAAAGTGAGCAGAGAAAAAATATAAAAGCCTAAGTAACTTGGACAAATACAACAGGAGTCAGGGGTAAATATAGGAGGAAAAAATGGAGCAGGGAGAGGGTCTGGATCAGTGCCTTGGGGACAGGGCATTTGCCCAGCAAGAACTAAGGAGGCTGGATTTTCACAGCTTCCAACCTCGCCTGTTGGCCCACCCGCAACTGACCCAATCTTCGTTCAAAACACAAGACCATCACAGCCGAGGCATTCCATTTGCAGGCAGGACTGGCTGCGTTCCATCCTCCAATCTTGCAGTTTCTCCGCTAAATCAATCAAGGGCACTGAATGTGTTTTGTCATCAAGAATCAGGAGCGAGACTGGAGGTCAAGCAACTTGAGAAAGCCGGGTGCTTCGCCGAGCTATTGTTTTCCACACAGGGAGACTGGCCAGCTCCGTCCTTTCCAGAGAAATCTGTGCTTAGCTTAAAAGAAACCAAAATAGATATAAAGTACTTTGCTTTTGTCTGAGCATCATTACTTCTGTTTTTAGCAAATTCCAAGCCACCTCCCTCTGCAGGTCAGATGTTTTGTTGACAGCAAAGCGAGAAGAGGAAAGAAAGCGCAATGACGGGGCCTCAGCATCCCCCACGGAAATGCAAGGCTGCAAGAAGCTAGCAAGTCTGTCTCCCTCTCCACCCATTTCATCCGTCTGAAAATATGGGGTTATTTGTGTATGTGATTTCCACCCCTACGGTGTACCTTTCTATTTTGCTTATAATTTTTTTTACACTGAGCATGTATGGTTTTGATAAGCAGAAACGAACAAAAATGTTACTCCATTTTAAAGAGGGGGTGACCCCTGAGTAGCATGGGACTGTGGTAAAAAGCATCTCTTATTCAGGAAACTTCACCCGCTATCCACAGTTCTTTCAGAATTGAGAACTTTGCGTAGCCTCAGCCTTAAAGAGCCAGCTGCAAGGCCGAGCCCAGCAGGAAATGCACAAAAGCAAGAGAACAGAGTGGAGTCTTCGCGGAAACGTGCCGGCACGCACAGCCCTCTCCTCCCCGCTTGGGGGCTGTTTTGTGTAGGGCAGTGAAGAGCCCACTGGGGAGCCCAGGATCTGGAGCAAGGTGGGGAGTGATGGAGCTGAAGCAAACATGCTCCAGGCCCAGTTCCCACTGGCCTGGCTTGCAGCACAGGCTCTCTGAGCGGTCAGTCTGGACGGCCTGGTGCACCCAGCTCCGAGCCTTCACGGGACCAGACACCGCGGTCCACGGCCCGTGGGAATTCTCTATGGAGAAGAGACGCAGGCCAGTCTTTCCTAGGTCACGAGTTCCATTAGAGTGAGGACTCTCCTCCCTCCCCCGGGACCCTAGAGGTACAATCACCAATGCGGTCCACGCCCAGTGCAGACAGAGCATTTAAAAAGAAAGAAAATAAAAATAAAATGAAAGCTGTTACAATCGAGACTATATTGAGAAAATTTGTTATCCAATAAAAAATACGCAAACTGAATTTTGTAATCTTTTATTTTAGTAGTGTTGCCTACAATAAGAGTCTACCTTTATGAAAATACAAATAATATAACCAACTGTCTCGTTTTAAACTCCTCATTTGTTATTTTTTGTAATATTCACATCTCATCAATGATTCTCAGGTTCTCGGTGAACAGGAGGTCCTGGGGGAGCCCCGGCTAACCCAGCTGTTGCCTCTGCCTTTAATAAGGGGGATTAGAGTCTGTGCCTGTAACTAAAATAGTATAATCTGGGGAGTGAGTGTTTGCTGGGAGCCGAGCCCTTTTCATGAGAATTAACTCATTTAATCCCCCTAATAACTCATTTGAGACTCCTGTTTTAGATCCATTTTACTAGGAAGGAAATTGAGACAGAACGATTAAGTAGCTTTCTCAAGATGTCTCTGCTGGCTCGGGGAGAGACCGACCAGCACAGCCTAAGGCAAGGACCCGGGAGCCCGCAAGCAGCTCCTCGTGCCCCCCCAGAAGTCACACAGCCCTAGGTTCCAATCCCTGCTCTGGCGTTTTCGTGTCCTGGGACCTGGGAGAGGTGCTAATTGCACGTGCAGAATAGGGAAAGTGGTAGCTTCTAATTCATAGAGGTGTTGTAAGTATTCAGTGAGCTAATGCCAGGTGCATGTAAGCACTCAGTAAAGGCTATTATTATTAACAGACTTCTATAAGAAATAAATTCCATCTGGGTCAATTAAAAAGGCTTCATGGAAAACACAGCGTGTGTGTCTCAGCCTCAAAAGTGGATTTCCTCTTTTTTGAATAATTCTAATTGTTTTTCAAAGTCTTACATGTGGGGTGGGAGAGAGATATAAGAGCGGGATGTCTCGTTTTTCACATGAGATTTCAGTGGATAAGGCAGTAAACTGATTTTTTAAAAGTGAAGAAAGAGATTGTAAACATGCCATGTAGAAATGCCGAGGTGAATATGAGAAGAAACAGCCAAACACATGGACCAGCTGCTCAGGGCAGGGGCGAGGTGGGGGGGGGGGGTGACATGGGAGGGGGCAAGGGACCACCACCCTCTCTGCTTTACAATCCCATTATTTGACATTTTCAACAGTATCACATAGTACTTTGACAATTTTTCTTAAATTTAAAAGATAAAAAGTAATAAATACTTGCTGGAGGAAATTGGAAAACGTCAAAAAGATAAAAGAATTAAAATGACCCCTCAGCCCACAGTCCAGAGTAACCACTGCTTCCATTTTGTGTATTTCCTTTCTGCCTTTTCTTTCTGGCATTTATATATTTAAAGTTCTATTTGCTTTTTACATTAAAAAAATAGCACTATTCTGAAACATTATTTTGAAAATAAGGAAAAGAACAAAAAAACACTTTTAATTCCATTGCCCAGACATCACTACTATTACTATTTCTTTGAATAGCTTTCAAGTATATATTATAAATATGTATTATAAATAGACATGATTATTTGTATACCTTTTGCAAAAAAAGAATCATTCAATCTTAAACACTATTTAACAAAATATTTCTATTTTTTTGTGTGCGTAAGGAAAATTGTCCCTGAGCTAACATCTGTGCCCATCTTCCTCTATTTTGTATGTGGGACACCGCCACAACATGTCTTGATGAGCAGTGTGTAGGTCCACGCCCAGGACCCAAACCTGCAAACCCCGGGCTGCCAAAGCAGAGCCCTTGAACTCAACCACTGTGCCACTCGGCTGGCCCCCAAAATGTTTCATTTGGTGACTTGTCTTTTCACTAATAGTGGCAGCATTTTCTTGTGTCCTCACTTCCCAGCGTTCTCCAAATCAATACCGTCAGAGGTTGCCTGTATCCCTAGTGCAGAATGCTAGTGAGGGTGCAGCCTGAGCTTCAGACCCTTGATGCCCCTGGTGATTCTGATGTACAGCAAAATTTGGGAACCTCAGCTCTGAAGTCAGTCTGCTGGTTTGAATCCTGGTTCCTCCACTTACTAGCTGTGTAACCTTGGGCAAAGTACTCAATCTGTCTGTGCCTCAGCTTCCTTACCTGTAAAATGGGAACAATAGGCATGTTGTGAGTATTGAGTTACTATGTGTGAAGTGCTTATAGGGGATGGCAGCTGGGCAGCAGTCTGGAATCCCAGGTGCCCCCCAGCACCAGGGAAGTGGGACCCACAGCTTTGAGGCCTGTGTTCTTAACCACACGTTAATCGCACACAGGGAGCTTGTTTCCCGCCTGCCAGACCACGTGGGGGCGGTGACATGGTTTCCTGAAAAGCAAGCTTCATGGAGTCTTGGAGAAATGTGCTATTGCAGTGACTCACCCAGGCTGCGCAGTCTGCACTTAGCTGTGGGTGAGGCTGGGTCCAAAGCTGGAGCAAGCTGCTCAGAGACGGCTCATGGTGGGCTAGGTTAGGTCTCCCCAGGTGACTGTGTCCCCTAGGGCAGTCCCAGTTTCCACCTTCTGTGTTGACATAATTATTAACAGTGCCCTCTTACATTCCCAAAAACGTCCCGGTTTGGATGATAAACTACAGACACCCGCCTTTCACCCACTCTCCTGAGACCTATGCTTTTTGTCTGTTGCATACATCATTGTTCCAGTCAAATGTCTGTTTGTCCTAATGTCCCTTTTCCCAGCTAGAGAGAAGCACCATGAAGACAGTGACTGTGTCTTCTCATTCTGCCCCTGCAGAGAGCACAGAGCCTGATAGAGCAGTGGGCACACAGGCGGTATTTGTGGAATGACTCAGACAAGCAAGACCCCAAAGCGCCCCTGCCAGAAGCAGAAGCACCGCAGGGCACAGCCTGGACAGCTCAGGTTGCTCTGCTCAGGGCGGCTCAGGGCACAGGCACACTGACCTGCATGGTAGGGCCACAGCAGTCACCACCGACCCTTTCCGGGGAGTGAGCAGTGGGGGAGGGGCAGACCTGGGGAACACCTGAGAACCCCACTCCCACCCCAAGAATGGCTGCCCAGAGACTTACAGGGCCAAGACTGCGGGCCATGCTGACCTGAATATGCAAAGTGCACCCCAAGCAGGTAGAACAGGACGTGGGAGCATCCTTGCCCAGGAATCTTTGCTTTTCTCTATCTCTGATTATTTCCTTGTGTTTCTCAAGCTAATTTCAGTGCGGGCAGCCTCCAACCTCAATAGAAGGTCATTGCTTACCCACACAACAGTGCCATACAGGTGTGTGGGGTGACCTCGGGGGCACATATCCTTTTCATCTTGTGGGTCCCACTACCCCAGGGCCCCGGGGTCCTCTACTAGATGTCTGCTCCAGCCAGAGGCAGTGGCGGGAGGGGACCTGAGGTTCCATGTCCTGTGTTTCTTATGGGTTGAGTTGTGTCCCTGAGACACTCTCACAGCACTTCCAAAATGATCATTCCAATGTGCGTACAAACCAGCAGCTCACGCAAGTACAGGCACTATTCCACCTTCCCCAAACCGAGTAGCAGGATTCTGGTTTTCTTCCTTAGTTTTATTATCTTGATTTTTGCAAATTTGATAAGTGAACAATGGTATCTCATTTTTGTTTTGACAGACACTCAGGAAAGACGCAGAAAGTGTGAAAGTGCTCAGGACTCTGTTTATCCGTTAGAACTGAAGGATGGCACAGTCAGGACTGAGGGCTGGGGCAGAGCCCTGGGCCTTGGTGCAGGCGCAGGAACTGGATGCGTTTGCTGGGCAGTGAGCGGCGGTCACAGGACGCAGCCCAAGCAAGGATTTAGGAACGTTTAACTGGCAGTAATAGATGTTGAGTTCATAGTTCTCTTCCTGCAGAAGGCAAATATCAGAAGGCAGAGAGGACAAAAATTTCCATTTATCCATCTGAAGTTAATGTTTCCAGCAAGGAGGCCTGGCTGGCTTTCTGCAGACAGCCCGGCTGCCGCGGTTGGAGAGTCTCGTCTGGTTTGCTTGTCGCCGTGGCAGGTTCCATCTGATGGTTGCAGCGGATGAACATGGCCGCAGACGCTCGGAGTGAGCCATCCACAGAGCAGCTCCGCGAGGCTGCCGGTGCCACCACACGTCAGAACACTCTGTGCTTGGTCCAGAATAATGCCTCCCCCCGTGAATTATTCATACCAGCCACCTTATGATATGTGATCACATTCCAGGCAGAACGTCAGCCAGGGAAAAATTTGTAAATGTAATTTGTATTCTCGATTTTTGTCATAGTTTTGGTCATTATTTTTCCCTCATAACTCTCCATCTTCCTCCCATATTTTCCCTTCTCGAGTTTTTAATCAGAGGGATATGTCAAGAGTGAGTCTGAAAGTCTTCACCTTCCTTGGCAATGTGCTCTCGCTTGTGGCAGCCAACGTTGGCAGAGAGTGCAGCCCCGAATCTCTGAGTTTATGTTTGTGATATGTATTTTTATTACCTTTGAGTGAAAGTGATTGCTCTGGTTATCTCCTTCTTGAACATATGTTTTCCTTTCACTTATTTTGAGTGTGGTTTGAATTTTTATCCATCTTTCAATCCGTACTCCCAAAAGAGGTGGGAGGGGCCTCTGGGATGCACGGGGGGAAGCTGCTTCTCACCTTCAGCACGCTGTCACTTTCACAGCGTCCCCAAAGGGACCATCTCCCTTCTCGTCTCCTGTGGGATGGGTAAAGAATTCCCTCCACCACCCACTCCCAACTGAGCCTGAGAACCCTAGCCGTCGTCGGAGCAGGGTGGGTGACAGAATGAAATTGAAGTGGGAAAAAAAAAGCATGAAACTGTCAAGCTGATTTCCATTGAATGAAAGCTTTCCAATGAGAGATTCGAGGAGGGCTCTAGGTAGACTTAGAGACTCATTTCTGGAACCAGAGGCTGCATCACTGGCCTAAATCGTCCAAGGCTGACGACAGAATCAAGGTTAGAGCTCTGCGTATCTTGGTTCCAAGTCCACTTCTCAGAGCATCTACTGTGACTCCCGCTTCCCTCAGCCTTTCAACACAGACACGACCACCACACAATTTCCCCCAAGCGCTCGGTTAGTTCTCAAAAGAAATGAGATCCAGCGAGAAGGCTGATTCCACGTGAGCCATCTTACCCTCCAAAGAGACGAGAGGACACTACAACCATTCACTTGAGCCTGCCACTCTCCAGTCTGTGAGCCTGTGCAAGAGCATTGTGCACGGCCTGCAGCGGGGCCTCTGGGGTGGGACAGAGCCAGATTCCAGCAAAGCTCTGCCACTCACAAGATCTGAGCTTCTGTTGGGCAAATTACCTAACCTCTCTGAGCCTCAGTTTTCTCATCTGTAGAAGGGGAAAAAGATGAGATTACCCACGGCACCAAGTCGTGAGGATGCAATGAGATGGGGCTTAGAAGGAACTTTGCAAAGTGATTCTTTTAAAGCTTAAATCAGATTAGGGACCACAGAGGGCTCAAAATCCTCCAACAGCCCTGTCTCACTCAGGATCAATCCAGAGTCCTTACCATCACCCCCAAAGCTTTATAGGATCTGACCCTGTTACGTCCCTGACAGCATGTCCTTCACAGTCCCCTGCCAAGCTGCAACCACAATGACCTCTCCACTCCTCCTGGGACACCCCAAGACAAACTCATTCTCTCCTCCAGGCCTTGCATTTGCTGTTCCCACTGCCTGGATCCCCGCATCCTTCGTGTTCTCACTTCCTCCAGGACCCTGCTGACGTCAGCACTCAGAGACGCCTTCCCTGACCATCTGTCCACTTCTGTCCCTTCGTCCTGCTTTCTCCCTCTCTGTTGCCCTCGCCACCACCTGGCACCTTTCACATTTATCGTTTATTTGACCATTGCCTGTAGCCGCTTCTGGAAGGTAAGCCCAGGGAGGGCAGGAATTTTGGTCTGTCTTGCTTGGCTTCCAGCCCTGGTGTCTGTCATGGAGTAGGCTCTCAGTAAGTATCTGCTGGATGAATGACCGACGGCGAATGGATCAGCCAGCACGCTGAAGATGATCCCCACACAATGAAGAAGATTCTGAGCAGGCCAGCCCCAGGGGTCTGGCAGCCAGCACAACGGTGCTACACTCATCCCTTGCATTTCCCTGAGCACCTGCTGTGGGGACCCAGCGGTCAACCAGTCGCACACAGCCTCTGTGCAGAGTGGAGAGGGGTCAGCGGTACACTGCGAGGGGGGCCACAGCACATGTCTGTGGAGGCCCAGGATGGTGCCTCACCAAATTGGGGGTCTGCCTGGGAGGGGAAGGAGAGGGATGCCACCGGAGGGGGAGTGGGCCTGAGTAGGTGGAGAGAGAGGTCTCCTAAGGGCAGGGGGAAGTGATGGAAGGACCCTAAGCAGGGAAGGGAAGCCCCACTGAGCCAACCGGAGTTTCCCAGTCACTTCTGTGGCCCCAGTGTGGCCATTAAAGAGGGCAGCCGGGAGGAAGGGAGACTATCAGGCTTGGCTCCAATAACTAGTGGAGGAGGGACTCCTCCAATTTTGTCTCCCCTGTCCCCAAATCAAAATATTCTTACCGTCCACAGTTAACGGCAACGGTTTGGGAGTCCCTTGAGGTAATCCAGGTAAACTAGGAAGGTGGCCCAAGCCTGGGCGTGGGGGTGGAGGAGTGGGGAGTGGGTGGGGTCTGGAGCTATTTGGGGGCTGAGATGGGGGCCCAGTGGTTGATTGGCTGGGGGTGGGGGAGGACTCAGAGCACACTCCCACATTTCTGGCTCAAGTAGTCTGGGCCCAGGGCACGCAGGCCAGGAGCCTCGCAGCTGCAACACGCTCCCACCCCTGGTCTCTGCTCTGCAGCCACACAGCGAGCTGCTATTTGAAACCAAGGAAGTTGGGAAGAGTTTAATTTGGGAATACAGAGGAGATGATGACGATGGGAGCCTGGTCCTCGCTCCTAGCTGTTTGGAGCAGAGCTAAGTCCAGAAAGCCAGACTGGAGAGGGTACCAGCTAGAGAAGCTGGGACCGCAAGGACTTTGGCGATTCTGGCATGAGCAGGGCCACTTGGGGCCGGATGCCGCAGTGTGGCATGGCCTTGAGGGGTCTTTCTCTGAGAAGGCAACTTGCCTGTGTCCAGGAGGCACACGGGCACAGGCACTGGCTCTCCCTCGAGGGTCCCTGAGAGCAGAGATTGTCCCTTTGAGGGTCTTCAGGGCAGGACATCAGGGAGGGACAGCGATTCTCCAGTGACCACCTGGATTATGTGCTCATGTGAGGCTCCTTGGGGATGTGGGGCTACCCCAGTGTAATCCGGAACGGGGCCTGGAGGTCCTGTGGGTACCAGTGGGTCAGGAGGAGACACTTTGGGCAACTGTTGTTCTGGAAGTGGTAAGATTTGGTGACACGTGTGAAATGGCTGCGTTTACCCCTGCACAGTCATAGCTACTCATACAAGCCAGCGCCATCATGTCACACACAACCACTCACGCCAGGGTTTCTCAGCCTCCGTATACTGACGTTTTGGGCAAATGATTATCTTTTGGTTTTATTTAGCATTTTAGCATTCTTTAAAAATTGTGGTAGATATACATAACAAAACACTATTTTAACCATGTTTAAGTGTGCAGTTCAGTGGCATTAGGTACAGTCACATTGCTGTGCAACCATCACCCCCATCCACCTCCAGAACTCTTCATCTTCCCAAACTGAAGCTCTGTCCCCAGTGTAAACACTAACTCCCCCCACTGCTCCTCCCACAGCCCCTGGCAGCCTCCATCCCGCTTTCCGGCTCTATGAATCTGACTCCCCTAGCTATCTCATGTAAGTGGAATCATGCAGTGTTTGTCCTTCTGGCTGATTTCACTTAGCATAATGGCTTCATGGTTCATCCGTGTCTTGGCGTGTGTCTGACTTTCCTTCCATTTTCAAGCTGAATAGTATTCTGGGTAAATGCTTCTCTGTTGTGGGGCTCTCCTGCCATGCAGAACGTTCAGCAGCATCCTCGGCCTCTACCCACTAGATGTTAAAAGCACTTCCTCCCTCCCAATGGTGACAACCAAAAATGGCTCCAGACTTTGCCAAATGTCGTCTGAGGAGCACTCTCCCCGGCTGAGAGCCACTGCTCTGCGCACACTCATCTCTGAAGATCTGAGTCTCCCCTGCGTGCACCTGAGCACGCAAAGAGCAGCCGCGCCTCCGCAAAGGGGCGAGGCAGCTCAGGAATGTGTCTCCAGCACCCGGCTGCAGCTTAGCTCCCAAATCCCGTCAGAAAGTCCCAGCCACACACGCTTCGTGTCAGGATCGCTTAATAGTGTTAGGGCAGATTTTAACAACAGCCCTTTTTAATAAAAAAAAAAAAGTCTCTCTTCTTATCTCCACATTTAGCATATGGCAAGCCTTGTGCTGGCTGCACTGCCTCCTGCAGACTGAGGGCTGGCCTCTTGTTTTCTACCCTCCGTCTGGGGAGACATAAATCCTACTTAGAGTCAACCTCAGGAGACACGTGAAGCACGGAAGAGTCAAAGATAAGCAGGCCTGCTTTGCCCTTGGATACATAAGCTGGATTTTCTTCAGTAATCCAGGCCCTTCACGGAAACAGCCAAGAGCAAAGAAACTTTACAACACAATCCATAACAACACACACACACCCCCCGAAAAAGAGGGAGTCTGGCGGTAGAGGCAGCTGACAGCCACAACTTGGGCAGGATTTCAGCAGGCTCGCTTCCTCCTCCCAGACCCTGCCAACACAGCTCCGTTTTGATCTGCACAAATTTCGTGTCTTCACTCAAGCCCCATATAGCTCTGCTAATATCCATCAGCCCTCAGACAAAATCTTTTATTTCCTAGTAAGCCTAGAATAAAAAAGATGCATTTGCAGGGGCTTTAGGAATGAAGGAGAGACCCTGGGGCCCCTCAGGATTATCTTGGTGGAGAATGAATTTCATTTGCTCGTGTACACTTCATCAGGCATTGACTGAGAGTCATAGAAATTTGGAATTGGATCAGAGCACCTTATAGAAGAAATAAATAAACCTCCCTTCCAGGGCCAGAATGGAACGAAGAACAGCTGGTCATCCAGCTTTTGTTGGAACATTTCAGAAAGGCTGTAGATTTGGCCCAATTCTTCACCCCTCCCTGTGTCCCCACCCTCTGTCATGTGACTTGCAAACAGCTTCCTTGACCCTTGACTTCAGGCTTCGCCTCGAGACTTGCTCTGGCCAATGAGACGCTAGCGGAGCAGCAAAATCAGGGTCTGGAAGCGTGGCTAGGGGTAGGACCCTCTGCTTGTGCGCCTCTTTCTCCTAATCAAGAAGCACCCCAGGTAGCCCACTGATCTGAGGAGGGCAAGAGACCCAACCTGCATCTGAGGCAGCCGCTCCAGCCGACACACAGATGCGGCAGAACCCGTGCTGCCGTGTTAGGCCGTGAGCGGGGCTGGTTTGTTCCGCGTGGTTCTTGCGTCGATAACTGACCAGTACAGAAAGAGGCTCACTCATGCTTCCTGGGCAGGGCTCTCCGGTCGTCATTGCTTTACGTGGAACAAGCTGACAGGTGCAGACGGTGCCTTTGCTGACACTGTTCATTATTGGACAGGGACTTTCTGTTGTGACGGCTGTGTCTCTCTCCACCAGGGCACGGGTGGGCCTGACCTCTGAAACAATCCAGAACAAGGGCAACCAGTTCTGGATTCAGCTGCCTGTCAGCTGTTTCGTGCTAGCCCCCGAGCCTCCCCTCCGTGTCCTCCCTCCTTGGATCACTGGGGGAGAAACCAGTTACGGGAGAGACTTGGTCGTGGCACTCAGGGTTATATGTCAACCAAGGAATCTCACAGAGAGTGAGAGATGGTTGAGCCAGAGGCAGGTCACATTATGGAGAAGGCAAGGTCCCCCACTGCAGCCTGGAGCTCTGCTCATCCCTCCCTCCATCCCTTTCCCCTTCTTGGCTCCCATCACAAGCAGCCCGTCCTGAACAGATGCTTGTACACACAGGGTCAGAGCAGCGTTGCTCACGATCGCCAAAAGGTGGAAGCAACCCAAGTGTCTGTAGATGCATGATGGATAAACAAAATGTGCTCTCTCCAGACATAGAGTACTATTCAGCCATAAAGAGGAAGGAAATCCCGACACCTGCTACAACGTGGATGAAGCTTGAGGACATTCGGCTTGGTGAAATCAACCTGTCACAGAAAAGTCAAATACTGTAGGATTCCACTTATACGGGGCACCTAGAGTGGTCAAATTCAATGGAAACAGAAAGTAGGATGGTGGTCGCCAGGGGCTGGGGAGGGGGATAGGGAGTTAGTGTTTAATGGGGACAGAGTTTCAGTTTGGGAAGATGAAAATGTTCTGGAGATGGACGGTGGTAATGGTTGCACAACAATGTGAATGTGCTTGATGCCACTGAAGAGTACACCTAAAAACGCTTAAAATGGTAAATTTTACACTATGTATATCCTACCACAATTTTTTAAAAATGACCTGTCTTACCTCCCATCTCCTTGAGGCTCAGCTCCCGCCTGGCTCTCAGACAGCAAAGCCATCTGATGAGGGAAATGCTAGCTGAGGGGTGCGTGGGGAGAGCCCTTGCTGCCGGCTGCCTGCTCCTGTCCTCCTCGGGTTCAGCAGGAGTCTCCAGCATCCTCGTGGCTTTAACCCAAATGAAGTCGTTGCTAATGGGGAGCACCCAGGCACAGGGCCGGTGGTAAGGGAGATACCGGGGCAGAGAGTACCCTGATCTGCTCTGATTCCGCACAGAGGCTGCAGCCCGGCCCGCCGTGGCACATCTGTGCAGGGCATGCTTCTTGCACACTCTCAGCGGAAGGGAGGGCTCTCTGTGGCTGGCGACCAGCCGGAAGGCTGGAGCTGGACCAGGTGGGATTCCTTCAGACGGAGGAAGAAGGTGGGAACAACTGGGGCAAAACCAGATGAGCAAAGACAAGGGAGAAGAGCAGAGAAGGGCGGCTGGAGAGCTGCCTGACTGGGAGGGCAGCAATCCTGGCTCCAAGCCTGCCTCTCTGCCTTTCCACCTTCCCAGGGAGGACGGGAGGCCTCGGCTTAGGGATGACCTGGATGGCCTTTGGACCCGCAGACCTGGGCTCGTGTTCCAGCTCTGCCACTCTCTGACTGTGTGAGCTTGAGCAGGCTAGCCAACCTCTCTGAGCCACAGTGTCCTCATCTGTGAGTGAGCACAGTAACAGGATCTGTGGCTGGCAGGGTCTTGCACAGGGTAATATAATGCAATGCGTATGACAGGCTCGGCCCAGCGCCTGTCACATGGTGAGCACTCAGTTGGTATCAGTCCTTCTGACACGACCCCCAGTGATCCCACTCTTGTGGCTCGGCCTCAGAGAAATTCCTCCCCTGGGGCACGGCCTCTGATGACGGCCTGCAGCAAAGGTAATGGGATGTCCCTCCACAGCTACATTACTGATGTCCCCCCATCACTCCTGCTGCCTCTCTGACGCCCTCCCGCTCGCTTGTGCTGACGACACAAGCTGCCGTGTCGTGAGACGCTCCGTGGAGAGGCCCACGGGGCAAGAAGCCAAGCCAGGGTCGATCCAGCTGCCGCGAGAGACTGACTCGCCAGCAACCCCACTCGTGAGCAAGGAAGCGCGGCCTTCCCAGTGGAGCCTCACGGTGGGGCTGCAGCCTGAGAGGGACCCAGGTCAGAGGAGGCAGCTGCCAAGCCAGGTCCCGAGCCACCGAGACTGTGCGATGACAACTGTGGTTTGAAGCCACTCCTTTTGGGCTGATCTGGTACACAGCGGGAGAGGACCCCCACAGCCAGTTCCTGTCTGCAAGCCGGCTCCTTACAAATGCCCGCTCCTCACTTCTTCCAGCTGTCCACCCAGCCCAGCCCGGCTCTGCAGCCTCCAACACAGCACACACTGAACGCCACACACACCACACACATATATACATGCTCCACACATACGCCACACGCAAACCCCAAACACCACGCATGCACAACACACCACACACCTTATCTAGTATATGTTGGCTGAGATGGAACATTCTAGAATTCAGTGTCTCCAGGAGTGACTACAGGAGGATCTGTGCAGGGTCTAGAGACGGGAGTCCTGGAGGACAGGGACGTGTTGGCGTTTTTCCGGCACTGCCAGGAGAGGCCTTTGACCCCTGTGCTCTTTAAATAGAAGCATCCCCAGGAGAATCTCGCTGGGCTCCCGGCCTGCCGCAAACATCTACTGAGAACTTTCAGTCGCCTGGGTTCCGATTCTGCCCACACCCCGGGGCCAGAACCGGGCCTTCTGGGCTGCTGGCAGGCAGGAGTAGAGCCATCTGCCCGTTGTCTCCGTGGGTACCCAGGAATTGCATGTGTTTGCCACACACATGATTTCAGTCTGCCTGTAATGGGTCTCCAGGGAAAAGACGTGACATCTAAGGTCTTAGGATTAAGTTTGGAAACCTTGAGGGCAAAGCTTTGGGGGCCCAAGGAGCCCTGGGTTTGAGCTTAAGCCAGCTCTGCCCTGACAATCTGGGCTACTTTGGAAGAGTTCCTGCCCATCAGTTAACCTCAGTCCTCACCCCTCAGGGGTCAGCTGTGGGAGACTCAAATAAGGTAATGTGTCTGAAGGACACGTCTTCCCTGGTTTGACCTTAGGAGAGATGAGCTACTACAGGCCAGAGGCCCTGGCTGTGGAGCTGTGAGCCTCCCTCCTATTGGGAAGAAGCACACTGCCATGCAGGTTCATCATTCAGCCTCTTGTGAGTTGGGTTATCATGAGTCAGTTCCTCAGAGCCTGAGCTTGAAGAGGCTGAGGATCCGGATCTGTGAGGTGGAGAGCTATCCCTTGGCTGATCCTCCTCTCAGCTGCCAAGCACGTCAAGGCTCATCCCTCATGCCATCATTCTTGTATTGTCACAGTGTTCTCTCACTATAAAAGAACACCCTCCATTGACTCAGCTGCCCAAGAACTTTTCTCTGAGATTCTGCCAGGCTGCGGAGGTCAGACTAGAACGTAGGCTGTAACTCAGGAGCCCTCATGACACTTAGATCCCTTAATCCATCAAAAGAAGATTTGCTACCTCTTAGTGTCCAGAGAGAGACCAGAAATCCTCTCGCACAGCTGCCCGGAGGCTCGGGCAGCATATTTAATACGACTCGGCACTCAGAACTGGGCCCTGCAGGAATTCACGGGATGTCAGCGCTCTCCCCTGCGCCTCATCCCTTACAGTCGTACCAACACCCCAAACCCAGCCAGAGGAGGTTGTTACCAGTGCCTTTGCCTGCCCTCAGACTGTGCAGGAGGGCAGAAGCTAATCTTTTCTTTTTGTGAGGAGGATCAGCCCTGAGCTAACACCCATTGCCAGTGTTCCCTTTTTTTTGCTTGCAGATTAGTCCCAAGCTAACATCTGTGCCAATCTTCCTCCACTTTATATGTGGGGCACCGCCACAGCATGGCTGACGAGGGGTGTAGGTCCATGTCCGGGATCCGAACCCACGAACCTGGGCTGCTGAAGCTGAGCACGCTGAACTCAACCACTCTGCCCCAGGACGGCCCCAAGAAGCTAATCTCGAAATGTTGAGGAGAATACAAGCCACCACTGTAACCTATGGGATCCAAACAACCTTCCAGATGAGGAGTTCTCCGAAAGTGGGAGCCACCCCTCTCCTCCAGCACTTAGCCCTGGGCCTGGTGATGGACGGGTGGAGGGGTGGAGGGGTGGATGGATGGGTGGGTGGGTGAATGGATGGATGCATGGATGGATGAGTGGTTAGGTGGATGGATGGGTGGATGGGTGGGTGGGTGGTTGGAGGGATGGGTGGGTGGATGGCTGAGTGGATGGATAGGTAGATGAATGGATGGGTGGGTGGGTGGATGGGTGGATAGGTAGATGGATAGGTGGATGGATGGATGGATGGGTGGATGGGTGGGTGGATGGATAGGTAGATGAATGGATGTGTGGGTGGGTGGATGGGTGGATAGGTAGATGGATGGGTGGGTGGGTGGATGGGTGGGTGCTTGAGTGGGTGGATGAATTGGTGGATGAAGAAATGAATCTCTAACCAAGGAGCAGAAGTTCTTGCCCGGTCTCCCACTCAGTAGCCTTGTAAGATGGGGTGAGGATAGTTCTTTTCCTACCCATCCCATAAGGTTGTTGTGAGAATAAAATTAATGACACAAATAAAGTTATTTGGCTACCTCTATAAAATTATACCAATGAGAGGAAGTATTATTCAAAAGAAAATGTTTTCTTCAGCTTAATAAATGCTTCTAGGAGAACTCATTGGTTCAGTTAACGTCTTAACAAATCCTCTTGGAAGACACAGCCCTTTCAAAGTTCTTTCAAGGGGAATTCAGAACAGTGGAGGCTCGGTCGGACAAGCCGTCCCTCCTTAGACAGGGCTGCACGGTGTGTTATATTGTTACACGTGTCTCTCCTGCAGGCTGCGAGCTTGTAGCGGGCAGGCGCTGTGTCTGAGACCGGCAATTCTCCTCGCCAGTAAAAATGAGTAACTAATAGACACTCAGATGCCTATTGCAGGGATTTCAACAAGATAACCAAATCACAGCATTAAGAAAGACTCAGCTTGACACAAAAACAACAACGCAGAAATACCAGCTTGAAATACCGTGTGTGAACCGCGTCCTTGCACAACTCTGAATTCAGAGATGGACGCTCGAGGTGGCTTTTTATCCATTTAAGCCATATTTGAAAGATGGCCGTGGGGCTTGCATGACTGTGAGAGAAACGGGGGGCAGGGAGGGGAGAACGTGAGACTATCTACACAGAGAGACTGATGCAGCCACTGACATGAAATGCTCAACCCACTGCAGCGTCTTATGGTCTCGGTGATTTGGCGTCCAGGCCTGCCCTGTGTCACTTGCTGCTGTGGTCCTGTCTTCTTCCCCTGTCTCCTGGCCTCCCCTCCGCTTTGGATGGGGCAGGAGGTGGTGAGGGCCACGGTCCAGGTCAGCGGGGGGACGGGAGCGTCACACGTGAGCAGGAAGACTGACTTCCCTGTGCAAACTCCCCGTGCCCTCCTCCTCCCCGCCCCCGTGTTGTCCAGACAGACCTCGACTGCCGGTGCTGAAGAGTCAAGCAGTTCCTTCTCCCGGGTGTGCACTGCAGTGCAGGACCATCCTGGACTTGGTCTGGGGCTCTGGACCAAGGCCACCAGGCTAGGCTGGGAAGGAAATGGGTGCGACTGTTGCCAGCGCGCGTGGGCTTGTCCTCACAGCACTCCTGGTGCACAGGCAGGCCGCCTGCTGCAGGGCTCACGGGGGACAGCAATGAGGGAACACAGTGGCAGTTTTTATGCATGACAGCTCCATGAAAAGGGCATAGCATTTACTTTAGCAAATTTGGGACTGAGGATTGGTGAACTGACCAAAGTCGGTAAATATCAAGGGTTAAACAACAGGCCCCCCATTATCAACCCCGATGCCAAGTTGCAGACGTCACGCTTTCTAAAGGACAGGAGCTGGGGGTCAGGAGGGATTTGGCCGCATTAGAATTCCTAATATCACAGTTTCACACTTCGGGATGAAATGAAACAGCTCTATTTTAACCATGTACCATTCCCGGGAGCTAGACCCCAAGTGATCTCTAATTATTACAGAAATCTCCTATTTCTGGGCTGGTTTCCAAGGCCGCTATTGTGGATGTTCATCAGAGGCAGCCACAGCTGGGGGCCCTGGACTGAGCGTCAGAGAAATCAGACACGGGGGAGGTGGGAAGTCACAGGAGGTCCCCCTATGCTCAGGCCCCACCCTGTGCTCTGAAGGACGCAGGCGAGGAGGCATTCCCTGGGCTCAAGACATTTAACCCTCAGCTGAGCTGGAAGCTAGCTGGGATTGGTGGGGGGACTATGGCACTGAGTGAGCAGGGGCCAGGAAACCCAAATGTCCCACAACGTGCATCCAGCACCACTGCGATAGTTAATTTTCTGCATCACCTTGGCTGGGCCACAGTGCCCAGTTGTTTGCTCAAACACCAGTCCAGATGTTGCTGTGAAGAATGTTTTAGATGAGATTAACATTTAATTCTGTAGACATTGAGTAAAGTAGGTGACCCTCCCTAATGTGGGTGGGCCTCATCAAATCAGTTGAAGGCCTTAAGAGAAAAGACTGAGGTCCCCAGAAAAGGAAGAAATTTTGCCTCCCATCTGCCTTTGGGCTCAAGATTGTGACATGAACTCTTGCTGGAATTGCCAGCCTGCCATCCTGCCCTGCAGATTTCAGAGGTGTCAGCCCCACAGTCTCATGAGCCAATGCCTTAAAATACATCACCTCTCTCTCTCTCTCTCTATTATATTCTGTTTATTATTATGTATATTGCATAACATATATATCTATATAATAGATTCTATATTATATATCGAATCTATATATTCTATATATAGAGAATATATTTTCTTTTTATATAGAATTCTATGTAGTAGAATATATATTATATTCTCTCTCTCTCTATATACATTCTGTTTCTCTGGAGAACTCTGACTAATAAAAAAAACCCTGCCTCAAATGCCAGCAGGGCCCCCTACAGAGCCACCCAGTGGCCTGGGCCAGTCCCATGCTGGTCTTCTGCTCCCTGCGTCTAAAATGAAGGGATGGGAAGGAAGGCCACCCTGCACTGAAATCCTGTGATTCGACATTAAAAGTGAACCCCATGAGGCAGCCTGTGGGTAAGCGCCTGATGCGTGGAAGAGACAACTGTTCAGGTTGCAGAATGAGACTCTGAGTCATCTGTCCATCCCCATAAAGCTGGTCCGGGAGCCTGCCCACCTGCCCCCAAATGCCAGCAGCCCCTCTGCAAACGGCTCCAGCCCGTAGCACTTCTCCCAGCCCCGTGGAGGCTCGGGTCTCTAATCTGCAAAACTGGATGGTTCAAGGCAACAGCAGCAACAAGATCTACTTGGTGTGAAGGTCCCAGTGTGGATTTCTGGCCTGTGTTTTCTCGTCCGGTTGTCCTGAGGTTGTGTTTGTTCTCAAACCTCAGGGCACGACCTCACTTAGAAGCGCGGTTGCGGATGGAGCAGGGGATGGCCGGGAGGGAAGGCAGGTGCCGAGGAGCACAAGGTGTCTATGCCTCTTCCCGTGGACGTCTGGCAACGAGGCCGACCATGCGGGACCCGGGTCACAAGCCCCCTTGGGAGAGTTTCACAGACTGGCCTGAGTAGTTAGCAAGCCCGGCTCTCCTGGGTGGCTCCAACCTTGACTGCCGGAGAAAGTTAATGTTTTTAATTAATTAAAGCGTATTGGGGTTTTTTTCATTCTAAGTGCAATACTCTGTTATTCATGCAACGAAAATGGACCCAGCACTGTGCCAGGTGCTGGGGACACCTGGGTGGCACAGTCCCTGATTTTAAGGAATTTACAATCAAGTCATCGCTCATTAGAGAAGATTCAGAATTTAAAAAACAAAAACAAAAAAACGTAGAAGGGGGAAAAAATCACCCATAACTCCACATAGAAACAACCACTCTCCACATTCCGGTGAACTTCTCTCTGATCTTTTTGCTATGCATCAAGTATTATTTTCACTGTGGCTCTGATGTGGACATGCTCATATAATACTTACAATTTGGTACCTGGTTATTTTCACATTATTTAAAATTTAAATTAACAAAAATTAAATTTAAGATTTTAAAATATTTTCATACTATTTAAAAAAAAGTGTTTTCACACTGTTTAAAATTCTCCATGAAGAACTCATTTTTTAGTGGTGCGCAGCATTCCATGACACAGCGATCTCATCAGTCAGTCATTCCCCCATCATTGGAAATTTAAGACTGTTGTCCTTTTTTGGTGGCTGTCATAAATAACAGCATCAGGAACATCTTGATTCTTACGGCTTTTTCAGTATTTCTGTTTCTTTGGGACACATTTCTGGAAATAGAGTTACAAAACATAGGATCTTTTTTTTCTTTATTAAGTAGCTTGAGACAACAAACACTCATCGTGACCTTGTTCCTCCTGGGGGTCAGGAATCTGGCCTCTGCTTAGCTGGGTCCTCTGGCCCAGGGTCTCTCCACAGGCTTCAGGCAGCTGTCATCTGGGCTGTGTTCTCACCTAAAGGCTCAACTGGGCAAGAATTCACCTCCAACCCCCCTCCTGTGACTGCTGACAGGACGAAGTACTTCCTGGGCTCCTGGACTGCAGGTCTTGCTTCTTCGCTAGCTGTTGGCTGAAGGCAGCTCCTTGCTGTATAGACCTCTCCATCAGGTGGCTCACAACACTGCAGCTAGTTCCCTTGGAGCAAGCGAGAAGCCACAGGGGCAAAAGGTGTTGAAACACTGCCCATTGTTCCCCATCAGGGTGGCCCTGCCCGTGCTTAACATGAGTGTGTGACAGTGCTGTGCCCACTACCCACCGCTGGCAATCGTCTGACCAAACAACACGCTCAACTCAGCATTTCCCAGGTTCAGACCCTCTCAGATCCAGAAACTGGGCTTTTGGTGGCCTAGTACCTGGCCCAACTCAAGAGATGTCGTCCCTGTGGTGCCGTCAGCTTAGCCGTGCATCACGGATTTGGTTCTCTGGGCAGCATGCTGCTGTCTCTAAGGAAGGGGATGGCATGGCTGCATGTGCCTCTGTCACGGTGAAAACCAGAACAGTCCAGAGCTCCCTGTAGAGGTGGGGATCGAGGACGTTGCCTAAACTCCATCTGGCCGCTTGTGTCCACTAAGGAGTTCACTGCAGGCCTGACGGCGTTAAATTCCGTTTCTGAGAGCAGCCGAAGTGCAACCAGAGAATGAGCAGGCGGAGCCCTGTGACTGTCACCACGGGTCGTCCAGGTCCTGGGCCGATGGCCCGAGCGCTGTCTGAACCGCCCCGTTCAACTCCCAGGCCCATTGTCCATCCGGAGCCAGAACCATCTCATAAAATCCAGATCGGATCTGGCAGAGTTCCTCTCCTGCTCAAGACCTTCTGGGGACTCCCTGTTGCTTTCAGGATGAAGCACGAGAGTCTTGGCCTGGATTACTAGGCCCTCTGTGACCAGTGCCTGCTTCCCTCTCCTGCCAGGCCTCCCATCCTGCCCTCCTTCACCCTAACTCCACATTCAGTCCCCAAACTTGACCACTAGGTGCTGCCTGGAGTCCTGGCCTTTTGCACCTACTGTTCTTCGGAAGATTCTCCCCCCTCCTCTTCACCTCGCTATCTCCTGCTTCCCTTCCCAGGTCCCACCTTCCCAGGTCTCATCGTCTCTCAGATGTCCCTCTGCATGCCCCCCAGCCTGGCCTGAGTGCCTCGCCTCCTCCTCCTGCAGAGTGGATGCTCCCTGGGGGCAGGGGTCTTGCCTTCCCCTTGAGGGGCCTCAGCGCCTGCCCACAAGGAGGGTGCGCTATGAATCTCTGCTGCGTGAGTGTGAGGAGGAGCTCTTCGGAGTGTGGGCAGAGGAGAACGCAAGCGTGCAAGTCAGCTCCGCGCACTTTCTCCGGTCAGGGTTTGCTGGGGAAGGAAGCAGGACTGAGTGGATGAAGGAAGCTTCTGCATCCTCCGTGGGCTGCTTGTACTGCAGGAGGGCCCTGGAAGGAGAATCGTGAGATCTAGACCTCATCCCTGGCTTCCCAGCGTGTCACATGTCCCTGGGCGTGTCACCTTTCATGCCTTGGTCTGCCCGTCTCTGCACAGGCCATTATGATTCCTGCCCAGCCTGCCCGGAGGGGCCATTGTGGCTGTGTGTGTGTGTGTGTGTGCGCGCGCTTGCGTGTGTGAAGTGCTTTTCAGGCTGTGGAGCTTGTAAGTGCAGGCAGGATCTTGGACAGGTAAGTGTTGAATGCATCTTCGAGGGTCAGCTCAGAGGGATGGAGGTAGACGAGAGCATAGGGTAGCTGTGGCCCAGGGCACAGACCTGGATTCTTGACTAACTGGGTTCTGGCCACTAATTTTCCATGTAACCTTGGACAAGTCACATGGCCCCCAGGGTTTCAGCTTCCACATCTGGAAATGAAGGCATCGAGGCCTGCGGGTGTTGGTGGCCCCCAGTGAGCCATCATGACCCTGGTGTCCAGGGGCTCTTGGCAGCTGCCTGAAGCACAGCCTGCCAGTCGACCCACCCCATGCCTGCCCTCCCCAGCCTAGCTAGTCTCACGGGTGGACAGAGACTCTCCCCTGAGACTGAACAAAACCTCAGTGTGAATGAGAAAACCAAGATACAAGATGACACAGTGACTCCAGAGCAAAACCTAAGAGGCGGGGACAAAAAGAAGGTGACGAGAAGTCCAGGAATGAGAAAAGTTTGCTCCAGAGAGTCTTGGTTCAAGTGTGGAGCCCCTGGCCTGAGTCTTGAGGAGTAGAACGGACAGAGTCCAAACCATAAATAGAGGATAACAGGGATGCGGGGGTCAAGGCAGGCGCTTCTCCCCAAAAGGGGGGAAGGTCAAAGCAATCGAGATGCAGGAGAACAAGGAGGGCCTGTAAGAAAGGCCTGGTCCAGCATGAAACAAACTAAACCACTGGGGCAGAAAAGCCTGGGGGGCCCGACCCAAGCACGGTCCTGTGAGTGGCCGGAAGCTTGGGACCTCGAGAAGGACCAGCCAGGGCCCCCGCCCTGCCCAGGGGTGAACAGACTTCATGTGCACACTCTTCTGAATGGAGAGCGTCACTCTGCAGCCGAAGCACTGAGCCGGTTCCCACCGTGGAAGATTGAAGGGCACAAGCCTGGATGGCACAGAGCTGGAGCGGAGCTGCAGAAGCGGCCCCCAGGATGGGCGGGCGGGCGGGCAGGCGGGTGGGTGGCCCCTGCTCCCCAGGAGCACAGAGAGGCTGTGGACACCGACCACCTGAGACAGGTCCAGGACAGAATTCAAGAGAGAAAGTGCGCAATGGGGGGCTACAAACGGACTTACGGCGGCAGGGGGTGGGAGAGGTGGGGTCGATGAGCTAACGCCTTGTCCAGCACAGCAGGAAGTCGGTAGACCATCTCAAAAGTGGATAAACCAAGAAATGGCATCATGAGAATTTCATTTAGACTCATGGAGGGGACCGCCACGAATGTTAAACATGGAGACAGTTAGAAGTGTTTCCCTTAGGCGTGAGAAAGGAGGAGCAGGAGGCAGGGGGTTTCCTTATAACCCTCCCTGTACTGTTTGACTTCCTGTTTTTTTAAATCTGATTTTTGAAAAAGCACATGCCCGTATTGGCTTGATAAAAGGAAGAAAGAAGAATAAAATGGAAACCTGGCCTTCGTTCCCAGCCTTGTGTGGTTGAGGCCCGCTCAGCAGCTGCTGCATCTATGTGTGATTCACCGTGTGGGGGTCCCCCCAGCGACTCCCCCATCCCTGGGCTGCCCCACAGCCTGAGAAGGCAGACCTGGGCTCAGCCATTTGAAATGGAGAAGCCTGTAGCGGGAGACAGAGCAGAGGGCTGTGGGAACGAAGCAGGTCAACCATGCACAAATCCTTGCTAAGCTCTGAGCTCCATGGAAGGGTCAGGGGATCCTGCGACTGTTGACAGTGACTTGAAAGCCCTCTCCTCATGGTTACCTGTGTTCTCTGGAGACAGGGAACTGACAGGTTGGGTCCAGGCCCCGCCTCCATCCTCCCTCAGTGTACTCCACCACCTAACAGTGATGCTATCTATCTAACGGAGCCTGGATGGACCCAGAAGAATGAGCACAAAGGCTAAGCTAGGACCAGGCGGGGTTCAGATCCCAACTCTGCCCCTCAGGAGCTCCGGCCTTGGCACAATGTTGAGGTTTCCAGTGCATCTTCCCAAAGGGTCCCTTTGGAAGAGGCTGGATCTGTTTCCACTCCCCCCGACAGCATAGAGGAGTGAGCTCAACTTATCCAGCTGTGGGCCCTTGAAGCTTCTCCAGGCTGGTCTGTGGGTGTCCCAGCAGGTGGGGAGGGCACTCCACTGTCCCTGCTGAGCTCTCATGAGAGGGTCCTGCCCCATACGTGCACAGCCGGGGAGGCAGTTGCACGCCACCCCCAGAGAGCAAATGAGGTCTAGTCCCAACTAAAGGTGACACACTTGTGACGGGAGGTAGATGTGCTTAGTTCTGTTTTTAACTATTATTTGTAATTACGGTAAAATACACATAACATAAAATTTACCATCTTAACCATTTTTAAGTGTACAGTTCAGTGGCATTAAGTACAGTCACATTGCTGTGCAACCATCACCCCCATCCACCTCCAGAACTTTTTCATCCTGCACAACTGAGACTCTGACCCATTAAACACTGACTCCCCATCCCTCCCCCAGCCCCTGGCGACCACCATCCTACCGTCTGTCTCTATGAATTTGATGACTCTAGGTCCTTCGTGTGAGTGGGATCACACGGTATTTGCCCTTTTGTGTCTGGCTTCTTTCTCTTAGTGTAATGTCTTCAAGGTCCATCCATGTTGTAGCAAGTGTCAGAATTGCCTTCCTTTTTAAGGGCGAGTAATATTCTATCATGTGGCTATAGCGCGTCTTGTTTATCCATCATCCCTTGATAGACACTGGGCTGTTTCCGCCTTTCGGCTATCATGAATAACGCTGCTGTGAACACGTGCGTACTAATGACTCTTCAATACTAGGCTTGGTTTTGGGGACTTTGGCTGTCCGCATAACAGTCTTTTCTCACAGAATTCCAAGTGGTTGTTTTTAAATCAGAGTCTCTTGAGTTCTCACTGAGCACAGTGAATGCAGTGGAGCCCTTCCCCAGCCCTGGCTCATGCTGAGAAGATCCAACCTAATCTGCTCAGGAGGGGACTTCTATAATTACCGCCACTTCATAGAAGAGGAAACTGAGGCAGAGACCTCGTCCAAGGTCACACAGTGAGTACCCTGCCAGGGAAGTGTTGGACCCTAAGCCTACGTTCTAATCTACTTTGCTCAATGGTTTAGTGTCCCTGTGAAAAACAGAGAGGCAGGCGTAATTGTCATTCTGTAGGAAAACTCAGGCCACAGATGACTGGAGTGGCTCCGAAGGCCACACAGCCATCATCTCTGACCCTGTCCTGTGTCTTAGATGCTGCCGTGCAAGTATTCGAGGACATCCCGACTTCCTTCCCTCCTCCCCTCACCACCTCTTCAGACACAGTGCCCCTCGGCCTTTCTGAGCCCAGCCTCTATCAGCCATCCCACAGCTCAATGGAGGCATCGAGACATCATAAACCCATAAGAGGGCTTATGTCTGAGGAGCCCTGAATGAATCAGACAAGAGAAAGGTTGGTGGCCAGGGGGAGCTAAAAGCCCCTAAAAGTTTAAAGAGATCCTGCCAAATGGGTGATTGGCTCCCACTGAGATTAGTTGTAATCAATTATTAACCAATAGTTTAATATTTTAAGAGTTTGCTCAATCAGAGAGAAATGAAAACATTTCATGATTTTCTTCCCTTATATCTTCCGAGATGAAATATGTGAAACAAGTGTAGGTACAGTGGCATAGATTTTTTTTTAAATCCTTTCTACTGAAATAATTAGATGTCTTTTAAAAAAAATTTTAACTTATTTTGTATTCTCCACAAAGCCTAGCCCAGTGCTGAGTTCTGACTTCCTGTCATCCAAGCACCAGCTTTGTTCAAGAACATCAGGAAATATTATAATGTTCTAAAGTGCCCCTGGCTTACCGACAATAGCCGGGTAGTCTGCCTTCCCAAGGTCTCCAGAAGGGGCATGTGGGAAAGGCCCACATGTGGTCCTTGAACTTGCACTGTCCAGCCTCTGCAGGGCTGGGCCCATCCCACTTCTCCCTGCTCCCCAGTCCCTGCCTTTTCAGTCAATAATTCAGGAACTAGGCAGCAACGGATAGGGGGCAACAGGAGAAGACAAGAACTAAAGCACCTTACTGCCTATGCGATCAACCCTGGAGTAACAGAGACGACTGGCCTCCCATTTTTGTTCTGTGATCAAGTCCTCTTTGGAATCTGATACAATGTGCCTTTTTCCATCCATTCGTCCATGCATCCACCCACTCATCCACCCATCCATCCACTCACACATACCTCTGTCTGTCCATCCATCCATCCATCCATCCGTCCATCCACCCACCCATCCACCTATCCATGGACCCACTGATCCACCCATCCATCCAAGCACACATAGCCCCATCCATCCATCCCTCCATCCACTCACCCTTTCACTCATCCACCCATCCACCCATGTACCCCAGCACCCACCCACCCACTCCATCGATCCATCCATCCATGGATCACGCAACAATATGTGTCAAGCTTTGAGTCAGGTGCTCAAGGAGCTCACTTTCAAGGGGAGACAGGCCTGCAACCCTACATGCCATCCAGGGTGCTGAGCGCTAAACGGAAATGTCCTCGAGGTATGCTGGGCACAAGAGAGAGAGCGGCCCCTCCTCGGGGCAGGTGGGTCTCACAGGGAAGGGCCTCTGCACTCAGTCTAAGGAAATCAGATAGGATGAAGAGTTGCCGTTCCAGGCAGACAGACCAACACTGAGGTGTGGGCCCCGAGACCCGTTTGGTTCATCTCTCCTGACCTCCACACACTCTGCTCCTCCAATACCCGTTTTCCCGCTCTGTCGAGTAAGGACACTCCAACCCTCCCCCTTGGGACCTGCAGAGCAGGGCTCACTTTGAAGTAGTCTGCGTGTTGGGCAGACCCCAGAATTTCCCGCCTGCTGGGGTCCTCCAGGGGAAGCTCACACGGGGAGTAGGCGGTCAAGGCTGGGAGCCGGTTCTGCAGATTATTCAGATTCATTTGCTGAATCTGGATCGTGCCGTGTCCTAATTAGTGCAGACCTTCAAGGTTGTTCTGATTTTGCAAAGTTTTCTGAAGTGGGCCAGCGCTTTAAACTCCAGCAGCTTCCACGTCCCCACCCAGAATTTTCTCTCCCTCCCGGTGGCTGCCCCAAGACACCTGACTTCCGCTCACACTCGTGGTGGAAGTCCTGCACGGCGGGAATGTATAGACCTGCTTTTGGCTTTTCTGAACTCGGAGCCTCACTAACCGAGGGGCGTTTTATAACTGATTTGCATCCATAAAATTCACAGGTGACTAGCACGCCCAAGACCTCCCAAGCTGCTCCCAGCTACGAGCTCTGTCCTCACTCGTGTGTGGGTTGTTTTCATTGAACGTCACCGAAATGGGGGTGGATCGGAGTCAGGAGCCTTGGCCATGGGAACATATGGGCAGAGCCAGGGCCCAGCCTCTCCTCCATTCTCTGGGTTTGATAACAGGGTTTGCTTTAACTCTTCAAGCCAGGGATATGTATATCCTAAAGACAGTATGTAAAATATTTATTAAGAAGAGTATCTATTTTTAACCAGGGCTGATTTCAGTTCTATTATTCATGCAGCCTCAGAGGGCAGGCTTCATGCCTGTCGGCTTGCAGGAGCCGTGAGACAGTGAAGAGGCGAATCTGAAATCAGAGACAGGGGCCTGGGGGAGGGCAGTGGGGAGATCCGGGTGGGCGTTGTGGGGAGCAGCAGCTGGCGCCTTCTGCCTGATTCCAGCTAAACCTCCATGCTCAGGTAACTCTGCATGAGTGGGCGAAAGCTTTGGCCCCATTTTAAACACAAAGTCATCTGTGCCCCCAGCTAGTCTTTTCAAGGCTGCCTCTTACAGGGAGATGGCCCTGAGCCGTGTAGGAATCATTGAACATGGCCCCTTTCAGCTTGCAGAGCCGAGGGTAAACATCCCTTTAGAGATGGGCGCCTGCTTGCCCGGCAGCCCCATGCTGACAAGGTCTGGAAAAACACACTACAACCTGTCAGAACCCAAACAAGAACACGCTCGGCCACCCACTGGGCTGCTGAAGGTGCCGGGAGTGACCCGCTGAGGGACAAGCTTCCCCTGCCCTCTGCTCCCCCTCAGATCCCTGGGTACAAAGCTGCCGAACATCTGGTCCCCGCCACCCTGAAAGGGAAGGAGGTCGCCCACACATGCTGGGCAGTGGAGAAGGACGAGGGCATTGGGGTCATTGGACAGAGCTTGAGTCCCAGGTCCACCTAGACCAGCTCTGGGACCTGAGCTCAGTCCCTTAACCATTCTCAGCCTCAGTGTTCTCATCTGTAAATGGGGAACCCAATAACATGTACCTCCTGGAGATGCTCTGGTTCGCAGAAGATGCCCTCGCCAGGTGCCGGCCCAGCACCAGCTCACAGAGGATGCCCAGTCAGTAACAAACAGTGGATACACGGTAGCTGGGAGCACGTGGCTTTCATGGGGAAGTCCAATCCTTCCATGCAGCAGATAAGAAAGTAATGAGAGAGGGAGGGAGATAGACAGACAGATGGACATTCTCATTTGGTGCCAGGCCTTCTGTTTGACATGTTATTTCATTTAATCCCCACTGAAGTCTACATACTTTGCATTACTGCTCCCACTTTGCAGTTGAGGAGTCAGTCCCCAGAAACCCTTCCGTTCCTCCTCACACTCATCACGGATGTAGGGAGGGGGTCCCTAACGGGGGTCAACGCCCAGCAGGCTGCAGTGCTCCTAAAATGGTGGCCGTTGCCTGCTGCTGAGCTGTCCAGAGGGCAGACCCAGGACCCATCTTGTCTCAGGGTGGGGTGAGGGATGGGGAGCCACCTACACAGAGTGCCCTTTAGAAGCATGCAGCGGGCCAGGCACCCAAACCCCTGCTCCAGGCTCCAGCGCTGAGCTGACCTTGCCCAGCGGAATCAGAGCGGAGGATGCCTGGGGTTTCAAGAACATCAGGGGCGAACGCTCAGGGACAGAGGAAGGCGGGGACCGGGACAACTAGGTCAGAGCCAGAGGGCCCCGTGTAAAACCCAATTACGATGCATGCTGTGAAGGGAGTGTCCGCGGCCCGTGGGGAAGGTCGCCAGGTCAGAACGGCTCCAGCGCACGGTCTGCTCAGCTCACCCTGGCCTGCATCCTGGCTCACGGTGCACAGACTGGACAGGCCACCTGCAGCCACAACGGCGGAGGACAGGCGGGCGAGGAGGGGAAGGAGGATGCAGAGTTATCATTGCTTCCCTGCTGGAGGGGGCGGAGGGAGACACTTGGGGACCTCCTTGGCTGCCTCTGCAGCACCCTGCCCTCTGCCCCTGAGTCCTCTTCCTCCAGTCCTCTGTCTTCTGCCCTCTGCCCCTGCACCCTACTCCTCCCTCCCTCTGCCCCCGACCTCTGCCCTCTGCCCTCTGCCCTCTGCCCCTGCACCCTGCTCCTCCCACCCTCTGCCTCTTGCCTCTTCTGCTCACCCTCCTGGGGAGCTCATAGCTCGGGTGAAGCCACAGATGCCAGGACATCACCCACCTCGGCCTGGCCTCACTCCCAAACTGGGGACCAGTCCCCAGCTGCCTCTGACAGAGTCCCAGGATGGCCCTGCACCCAGGTGAAGTCTTCTCCTTTGCCTGCTCCTCCTCCTCTCTCCAGGACGGACATTTCCCCGTCGGTCCCACCTTCTGCTTCCTCTGAGCTTTGCAGCCCTGAGTGACCCTTCCAGCCCCAAATCCCACTTGCCCCTCCCCTGCTCCCAGGCTCAGCATTCTCTCAGACGCCCAAAGAACATCGCCCTGTCTTTGGGCCACATGGTCACATTTGATAAATATCGGGACAGTCGGAATTGTTTCTCGTGGGCATGTGTTTTGGGTTTTTAAAAAAAGTATTATTAAGCATAAAAGTAATAAAAGAAAATGTGCTGTCACAGTTTTTAAAGGAAAGAAGACAGAAGCCTGGGAGAGGTGGGTGGTAGAAGCCCTCAGCTGTCAAAGACGTAAACCAAGAAGAGAAGTAGCCTGGGGACCCTCCGAGCCCTCTCAGCCTCGAGCCTGCTGAGTCTAATTAATCAAGCTTCGTTCCGGGCCCCTAAGCATCCCCACCCCTCCCCCAGACAGGGGCCAGCACCGGCTGTCTCCGCCACCACGGAGCAGTGAGGCTCCTTCCAGGAGAGCTTTGTCACCAGCCAACGTTCAGTCCCATCTTGACCGAAGGTGAGGTCAGACACCCCCCAAGGTGGGCCCAACACCTCCTCTGCATTGGGGTGGGAGATGGAGAGAACCCGCAGGCAGTGGGCTCCCCACAGGCCATCTGTGGGGACAATCCAGGGCAGGACTGAGCTGACGGCTGCACCTGGGACAGCCCCCAGGGCTGGGGCTGGCAGCTCTGGGCCCGGCTCCTGGGAGTGGAGACCAGCGCTGTCTCCATTCTACGCACAGCAGACCAAGGCTTAGCCAGTTGGTGGGACCCACCCAAGGGCACAGATGGTACACCACGCAGACCAGGACTTGCCTCAAGGTTGGCCTGGCTCCAAAGCCTACACCTGCAACCTCCAGGGTGTGCTACCCCTCCCCCAAGCCCCAGCTCTGGGTTCCAAGCTGTGTGCCCCACGTGCACGCTCCATGTCCAGCTGCGGGAGGAGGGAAGCTGTGAAGAGCAGCAGTCAGAGATGTCACCCTCTGGCCCGCCTCACCACAGTTCCTGTGCTCCATCCTGGGGGCACGCAGCCGACGCTCACCCCCACCCCACTGGCAGCCCAGAGAACAGGAGGTACCTGACCCAGAAACGGAAGGCGCAAGAGCTTTCTCTCCCGTCCCCCAGAGCTTGCTGGCGAGGGCTGCCATGCAGCGTGCCAGGGTGCTCGGGTGGACGCGCCGTGCGAAACTTCCTAATGGCCAAGTGATTGCCTTTATTTATGTCCCTCTGTGGAGAGGCACAAGGCTTCCCAGCAGCAAAACACTTTAACAACAATGAAGAGAAGCCAGGATCCCAACCAGAGGAATCCCGGAGGGCACAGACGCCGAGAGCCCGTAGCTAGTGTGCAGCTCTGTAGACAACGGCATCCAAGAGTGTGGGCTGGGGGGTACAGCCAGGCTCCCTCGTGGAGGGGAGGGTGGAAGTGGAAGGTGGGGCTGAGGGCTGAGCAGATGACAAGGAGAAGACCCAGCTTGACTCTGCGGGTCACAGCCGCTGCATACCACGGTTGACCTTGATGGACGGTACTATTACAGTGAATTGAGACTCTGTTATGCCTAGACACTGTGCCGGAGCTTTAAACATTTCCTTTCCTGTCGTCTTCCTAGCAATTCCATGGGACTGTTATCGTGATATTTTAGATGTGCTTATTGAGATGTGCCTTCAGAGAGATTAATTTGTGCAAGGACCCACAGCTGGTATGGGTGCAGCCAGGATTCAAACCCAGGCTTGGGGGTGGGGTCAGGGAGTGCAAAGCTGTGTGCTTGGCTGTTAAGCCATGTGGCCTTAAGAAGGGGAAGCTTCCTGTAGGGCTCTCCCCAACACACACGCATGCGTGCATGTTCACACACACAACCACACAGCCACATCGCCTCTTTCTCTATGACCTTATTTTGTTTCTGAAACCCAGCCCCCTCTACCCCTCTCTGTTGCCAGGCCCGCATCCCAGTGATACGTGGGTTGATAGAAGCTTCAATAGCCTCCTCCACCAGGCTAGGCTGTTGGTTGCAAAGAGCAAAAACTGACTGGGGTCAGTTTAAGGAAAAAAGGAAGCTGTTGGAAGGTTATTGGTTACCTCGAAGAAGAAATAGAAGTCAGGAGAACCAAGCTTGTGCAGGACCCTGGAAGCTGGGCACAACTGACCCCCAGACCACTGTATCACTCGGGACAGGTGGGGCCGAGGCAGCCACCAGGTTGTGCTGCAGGAACAAGCAGCCCCAAGATACCAGTTGTGTCAGACAACAGGTTTTCCTTCATGTTCCCCGCCAAGACACGTCCACCGCAAGTCAGCAGGAGGCCTCTCTTCAGCCTGGTCGCTCAGGGACCCAGTCATGGTGCCAGAGGGGAAAGAGAGAGTGACCCAGAGGGTCTGAAATGCTCTGGCCTGAAGTGACCACAGGAGGCCTCCAACCACAGGGGACAGACTGCGATGCTGCCCCAGGTGGGAGATAGAAATGCTTGGCCAACACGCTGATGACAATTACCGATGCCACTTGTCTGCATCTGGGTTACCTGGGAAGCGGGGAGCCTTCGGGTATGATGAACAACTTAAAGAGGCCTTCAGCAGGTCCTCTGGCCTCTCCAGGCCCACTGCGCTGTGGGACAGGACCAGCCCTGGGAAGGGCAGAGCCTGCATCTCGCCGAGGCCAGGCGGCTCTGCTGACCCCCGAGAGCTGCGCAGGCCCCAGGGACAGAGAGCACAGCTGCAGAAGCCCTCTCCTGCTGGTTCCCCTCATCAAGACACAGAGAGCCACCTGGGCCTCCCACAGTGGGGATGGGCCCTCCCAAGGCCTGACAGAAGCCGAGGGGGCCACCAAAGGCAAAGGGCACCTGACTCGCGCCTCAGGTGACAGGCCCTGTTGCAGAGGGGACCGGAGCCTGTAGCCCCGTGTGCCCTACTGCTGTCTTATGGCTTTGCTGAATTTGCTCCTGGTCTGTCTCTCCCCTCAGGAGACATCGCCTGGCTCATTCACAGCTGTGTTCCCAGCACCTGGGACGTGATCACACTCAATCAAGGCTGGTTGATAACTGGCCACTGGCCATCCTGGCCCAGTACTCATGATGGCAATGATGTTCCTCACTTCTTCCAGAGAGCCTTCTAGAAGGCCTGGGAATAGGCTCTTGGGAATGGGGTGGGAGGAGCATGGCTTGGGTTGGAGGGTGCTGCTCTCCCACCAAGGAGGCTGGGACCCTTGGCAAACCCTTGAGCTCCTTTGTGTAGCATCAGTTTCTGCATTTGTAACAGGAGGACCACATGATCCAGCAACCCCACCTCAGAGTATAAACCCCAAAAGAAGGGAAAGCAGGATCTAGAGGAGATATCTGCACACCCACCTTCACAACAGCGTTATCCACAATCGCCAAAAGGCAGAAAGCAATGCAAGTGTCCGTGTCAGGCGAGTGGACACACACAATGTGGTCCATCCACACAATGGAATATTATTCAACCATAAAAAGGGAATCCTGATCACCTTACACCTGTTAGAATGGCAAAAATAACCAAAACAAAAAGTGACAAATGTTGGAGAGGTTGTGGAGAAAAAGGTACCCTCATACCCTGCTGGTGGGAATGCAAACTGGTGCAGCCACTATGGAAAACAGTATGGAGATTCCTCAAAAAATTAAAAATAGAAATACCATATGACCCAGCCATCCCACTACTGGGTATCTATCCTAAGAACCTGAAATCAGCAATTCCAAGAGTCCCATGCACCCCTATGTTCATCGCAGCATTATTTACAATAGTCAAGTCATGGAACCAACCTAAGTGCCCAGCAACTGATGATTAGATAAAGAAGATATGGTATATATACAAAGGAATACTACTCAGCCATAAAAAGGATAAAATCGTCCCATTCACAACAACATGGATGGACGTTGAGGGTATTATGTTAAGTGAAATAAGCCAGACAGAGAAAGACGAACTCTGTATGACTCCACTCATAGGTGGAAGTTAACATTTAGACAAAGAGAACTGATTGGTGGTTACCAGGGGAAAGGGGGGTGGGGGGAGGGCACAAAGGGTGAAGTGGTGTACCTACAACATGACTAACATCAATGTACAATGGAAATTTCACAAGGTTGTAAACTATCATAATCTTAATAAAAAGTTAAAAAAAAAAAAAAGGGGGGGAATCCTGAAACCTGCTACAACAGGGATGGACCTTGAGGACGTTACGCTCAGTGAAATCAGCCAGACGCAAAAGGGCAAATGCTGTGTGGTTCCACTTATGTGAGGTCCATAGAGTGGTCACATCCATAGCGGCAGAAAGCAGAAGGGTGGTCTCCACGGCTGGGGGAGGAGGAGGTGGAGTTAGTGTTTAATGGGGACAGAGTTTCAGTCTGAGAAGGCGGAAAGACTTCCGGAGCTGGATGGTGGTGATGGCTGCACAGCCATGTGAATATACTTAGCCCTTGAACTGTGCTTAAAATGGTTAAAATGGTTAATTTTATGTTATGTATATTTTACCACAAATACAAATCTTTTAAATTTAAATTAAATGGGGGGGGGCTGTTGTGCAAGGGCCCAGCCTGGAGTGCTGCTCAGAGACCCACTTTCCCTTCTTCTCCCTGACTTGGCATGAGGGGGCCCCTAACCCAGGACCACCGTGGCTCACACTGTTCTCTCTTGTATTACTACTGGTGTGTGAGCACTTGAGGGAGGGAGGGAGAGACAACAGTCACGATCACCGTTTACTAAGTGCTTCCACAGATGGCACCTTCCTGCGGGTCTAACTTAACCCTCAACACAGCCCAGAGAAATAAAGACACCTGTCTGAGGACACACAGCGTCTAAGTGGAGGATCCAGCTCTGGTCCAGGTGTGATGCTGAAGCTGAGCCTCTCACAGCCAGGCTCCCCCGACCACGTTCACGCTGCCCAGGAGTGTCTAGGGGATGCTTCAAGCCAGCACCAGGGAGTGTCTGGGGACAGGCAAAGAAACTAGCCTCACCCACGGGCCCAAGTCCTGTCTGTTTCCGGGGCTGCAGCCAGCCAAGCTGTCTCCGTTATAAGCATGCGCTTTCTGAAATGCATGCTGGGCCTGCCAGAAAAGAACTGTCTGCCCTTCTTCTCTGCTGGCTGGCGATGCCCAGCCACACTTTTCTGTCTGGATGGACCCCCTGGCCCTGGCACGTCCTCCTTCCCTGGATGGCCCCCAGCTGCCCAGCTGTGAGTCCACGGGTCTTGTCATACCATCATCCAAGCTCACAGATTCTCTGAAAACCACAATTTTGCCTTGCTCAATTTCCTTAATGGCCTTAATGGCCCCGCCTGGTCCAGGGCTGGCTCTCCCCTCTTCTTTGGGAGCCTGTGAGTCTCAGATCTTTAGACCTCAGCTCTCGCCTCTGTGGCGCCCACAGCTCGCCTGGGGAAACGGACCCTCCCGGGGTCTTTGAGGCAAGTCTCTCTCCAGAGAGGGGCTGTGTGTGGCCGGGTACCCTGCGTGGGCATTCGGGACACTGAGGACTCGCTGTGTGCCCACCGCGAGTGGACACGGACACGTGTGCTGATGTGAGCGGTGTCCGAGTCCGTGTCCTGGACTTGTGGCAGTGACCTGTGTGCACGGGCAGGTGAAAGCCCGGGCGGGGGAGGGGAGGGCACCCACCCAGGTGGGTGGTGCACCCGCGTGAACTGCCAATGCTACAGCAGCAAATCAGTCAGCTGGAGCAGCTGTCCTCTCTCCAGCTGGCCCCAGGAGGCTGGACTTCATCACCCTGGAACAATGTCAGAAGGCAGCCAGGGAGGCACAAACCCTGCCTCCCGAGACAATCGGTGGCCTGGCCATGGCCTGCGGGCACTGAAGACCCCGGGGGCAGAGCCAGCCGCAGGCCACATCATGAAGCTGTCCAGGGCCCGGGCCCCCTCTGTGATTCCTCCCGGCCCCCTTCATTTCTCCCCCTGCCCCCACTAGAACTGAAGTCCCAAGTAGCTCAGTCTGGAAACAACATGCTCCCATTTGAGAAGAAAGCCCAGGGAGGGGTCTGTGAGCTGCAGCCATGGTGGCGTCTCATAAGCCATCCCAGGAGGGAGTGAAGTCTAGATGAAGAAATAGGACTAACAGTGGACTTTCACGTGCCAGTGATTCCCAACAGGGGTCTCATGGACTGCCAGCCTGTCACAGGGGGCACCTGTCCCACGGCCCCATGGGGGTGACGGTGACACAGGCTGAATTGGGAAGCCCTTGGTTCACTGTCTTGGGGGTCATCACACTGACTTTATGGGGTGGTGAGGTGACCCATGTTCAGAGAGGGTGAGGAACCTGCATGAGGCCACACAGCCAGGAGTGCAGGCTGGGTTTGCAGCTCTGGTTTTAACTGCCATGGGTGGTGGTTTTAGAGGGGCACAGGGGATGGGGGCTCTGATGAAAGCCCCCACCGCCACCCCAACCCTCCTCCACTGTCTGGGTTCCCGGGAGCTCCCCTCTCCCCGTGGTTGACAGAATGGGAAAACAGCACAAGCTTCGGAGAAACATTTTCTATGAATGGTCCAATCACCCTCCCTCCAGCATCAGGAGCAGCGGCCTGGCGGCGGCAGGCAGCCAGCTGGCCAATCAGAGAGGGGCCGCTGCTCCTGCCCTGGGAAGGCCCCCTCCCTCCCCCGGGGCCTGGGATTCCCCCTCCCCCAGATCTGCTCACCCCTCAGCTCCAAGCCTGTCGCTCCCTTTGCATCCTCCATCATCCTTTTAAAGGGAACACTGCAGATTTAAACCACAAATTAAATTTTTAATGAAACCGCATAACAGTAGTGCCCGACACGATGCAATATTGATGAGATCACAGTGTCCGGCCGGCGGGAGCTCGCCCCAGAAAGCTTTTTAGGATGTTATGCAATATGGAACCAAATTAATTATTTGCAATGAAGGCATCTGTGTCTCTGTAGTGCTGCTGGGGCCCAGTGAGTGTAAAACGGGCCCTTTTCATTATTGCCAGCTAGAAACGGCAGTCACGGGAGGAAGCCGTGACTTCACAGACCCAAATACTACCAGTACGAGCCACGATAAAAGGACAGAGAGCAAAGAGAGGGAATGTGTGTGCGTGTGAGACAGAGACAGAGGATGGATAGGCCTCGCCAGGGAGCACTTGGGCCTACAAGCCAGATGCTGCAGCAAAATGCAGCAAATTTCTTAGAGGCAGGCTCCCAAGCTCTGCCACCCGCTCTCCGTGGTGTCCCCTCACATAAAGGGGCGGCAAGCAGGGCTGGGCACCTCCTGTTGGGGGTCTGCAATGATGCTCCCTGCCTGGGGATGACAGCCATTTACTGAGCCGGGGCCAGTCCACGCGTTGGCAGTTGTGAGGTGTCCTGAAACTGGCCATCAGAAGGTGGACTTCCCAGTGGCCAGGTCTCTGTCCTGTGAGCCCCCGATGCCCCCCAACCCCGCCCCCCAGCCAGCTACCAAGGGGCTTTCCACAGGCACAAACAGCACTGCTCTCCCTCCCCTCTGGTGCTTAATGGGCAGCAGTTACGAGACAGCTGGCTGAGCTGGGAAAAGGCCCCAAAAGACAAGGGTTGGGGTTGTCCCCAGACTAACCCAGGGAGAGGAAAGAGGGGCAGCAGGTCTGTGTCAGAGGCCCATGCAGGGGACACAGGTCTGCCGAGTCTGGGAGAAATCACCCAGAGCAGCCGGTCAGCCGTGTCACTCACAAGAGTGGACGCTGATTCCACGTATGGTATAATTTTGGGTGTTCTCTGCGCCTCCACCCTTGTTCCCAGCCATCCTCCCACCTGGTCACCAGGACAGCCCCCTCACTGGTCCCCACGCCTCCTCTGGTGCCAGCACTGGCTCCATTCTCCACTGAGTGGCCAGCAGAGCCTTGCTAAAACAGTCGCCTGCTCCAAACCCTTCTGTGGCTCGCCCGCCCCCAGCGCAGTCTGCTCCCTTTAGTGCCAACCCCCATGGCCCCCCTGCTCCCCCAGCTCTGCTGCAGCCGCCCTGACTCCTTGCTGCCGCAGGGCCTCACTCACGCTGCCTCTCCTCACCTGGACCCCCTTTTTGCCTGGACAGCTCCCACTCCTGCTTCAGAGCTCAGCCTAAGCGTCACTTCCTTGGGAAGGCCCTCCCTGACCCCCAGCCTGGGTCAGGCCCTGCCGTGGGCTCCCCAGACATCCTGAGTTAGCTGGGTTCCCCCGAGAGCGGAGCCTGAGGCTGGGAGGTGGTTTATCTGGAAGCAGTCCAGGAGGGAAAGGGACCTCAAGGTGAATAACAGAGCTGACCACTGCCATGGGCACCTGGTGCGCAAGCCTGCAGGACCTCCCAAGGAGTCTTGTGAGCCGTCCCAGGACCACGCACCTCGGGGAGGACAGAGGTTCTTGTCCATCAATTCTTTACACCTTTGGTCCAGGAGGGCCTCATAAGCATCAACACCCCCACTTCTTGGGTGAGTACATGAGTGTGCAGAGCAAATTCCTGCTGGTGAGGTCCTGCTGGTGAAGTCCCAGGGCCGTAAGGAAGTGAAGGGCCACCTGGCTGTCCCTGTGGGGAGCTGCCCACAGCCTGTGCAGACCTGACACAGAGCAGTGGCCTCAGTAAAATGTGAGGCCCAGAGGTGACGATACACCCCCCGCCACAGTGCCTCACACTTGCGAGAATCCCTTATTGAGGTCAATTTCCCCCTGCTGGAGGTCGGGGACGGGTTCTCCTCTCTGCACACCCCATGTGCCCAGGACCATCCTGGCCCAGGGCACACTGAGTAAACAGCTGGGCGGGAACGAATAAACTGACCCCACTGGAGATGGAGCTAGGGGTGACCAGGAGGGGTCATGGAGCGCAATGTACGCTTCATGTGGCCTGCAGGGTCCTTCCTGGGAGGTCAGCTGGGGTGATGAGCTCCTCAGGCTCCTCTCAGAGGCGCTGGGATGGTCACAGCTAAGGCTGAGCTGTGACTGGCTCAGGGGACCCTGCCTGAGTGACTGTCACACAGCCAATGGAGCTGGTCCTGAGGTTGGGTGGGATGGAAGGGCAAGGGCTGGCTCTGACCAGTTTTTCTGTGCTTTCCTGCTACAGCCCTGCCTCTCAGAACACTGGGCTGTCCCTGTGCAGAGCAGAAAATGAAAGTCTTCCCAGAAAAGGAGCTTTGTGACCCCAAGCCATCTCCGTAGGAGGGCTTCATTCCCTCATTCTTTTGTTTTCTCCCCAGTCACATGAACAGTTTAAGATTTCCTCACTGTCTCTCTCTCTCACACACACACACAATGGGTGTTTGAGGAGGTCTCCTTTCCCACGAGCGCCCCCTTCATCCCCACGACATCCCCACCCCCCGCGGGATCTGAGAGGTTCAGACTCAACCTGGTGCAAAAAGGAGGTGGATGGGCAGTCCCAGCCCTGCTTCCTGCACGACAGTCGGCTCCCCTCCTGGCTCAGAGACCACCCCCTACACCGGCCTGGCCCAGCCCTGCCAACAGTACAAGAACATCACCATAATAACAACCACTGCCACTGATCACATGCTCGCTGCGTGCCAGGCCTCCACTGGTGCCTCCCTGTGCCATCTGACGTCATCCTCGCGTCTCACCCAGAGTCCGGCAGCCGGTGTATGGTGGGGCCGATGCTGTGACCCCAGAGATCGTGCTGAACCACCTCCCCTCCCAACATGCCTCCCCCCGAAACACAGGGTTCGTCTGTCTGACACAGTTATTCGGGGTGGGGGTGGCCCAGAAAGCCGTGGGGCTGTGTGTGAGCCACCGTGAAATCCTGCCCTGGTAAACCGTAGGTGACTCAATCAACACACACTCTTCAGGCCCAGCCACGCCCCATCTTAGAGAGATCATAATATAACTACAGTTGTAGATGCCAACATTTCAAGAGACGCGCATGAAATTGAAACTTAAAACCAAGAAAGTTTTAAATATTGACTTTTTAAAAAAATGAATGGAGAAGCTCTTGTGTCTATACTGTCTGGGAGAGTTCCTGGCTGCCCCCAGTAGGTACCGGAAGAATGTTCGCCAAGTGAATGAATGAATGAACGAACAAGATGGAAACTGAGATGGCCAAACCTCACATTACTGGAATTAGTTGTGCTGCGTAGGCCAAGGCACTAAAACGTAATGAGGCTCGACTGTCTCATCTCCAAAACGGGTGAAATAAAACAGGAGGGTACCACCTCTTTGCAGGTTCCTTACGTGATCAGACAAGGTGATGTGTGTGAAAACACCTGTCAGACTCAGTGGACGAAGGAGCTGATTCGCACTGTGTCCCCTGGTGCAAGGGAAGCCCCCCAGGGGGCCACAGGGACCTCCTGGCGCCTGGCAGCCTGCAGCCTCTGTCCACCGAGGCTTCTCTGTGGCAGCCGGTCCCCAGGGCGGGAGGCTCCAGAGGCGTGCTCCCTGCCCGAAGGAACCCACGCCCCTCGCCTCCCCGGTCTGAGCGATGGCATTCAGGCGCAGACCTTGTAATAACTGGAATCCCTTGCCAACACACACCATTTTTATTCTGAAACACTTTTATGCCTCAACTCATTTTATGTTTCATATGCCCTCTCCTGGCGTTTGGCAGATGGCGAGATTGATGTGCAAGGACGCAGCAGGCTGGCAGCGCCGGCACCCACCGCACCAGCCAGATGCCGTGAGCTTGAGGAGTGAACAAAATGAGTGCAAACTGGGGTTCTCGGGGTGGGGCTCCAAGGCCACTCCAGACCTGGCTTCTGTGTTTACTGTCTTGGTTGTTGGGAGGGCGGGCAAGAAGAGAGTGATAGAAAGCACTTTGAAGTCTGGAGAGCGCCATGCAAATGGTTGAGAGTACTAGTACCCGTCGTCGGTGTTGTTCAATGAAGAGATCAGAAATCTGAACAGAACAGTCCTTTGATTTTTGGGGTCCCTGGGCATTCTCCCCTACCGTCTCCTATCCCCGCCTTCTCCCTGGGTGGTCTCCCTACTGACCAGCTGTAACCACCGTCCTGAAGACTCCATCAGCCCCCGCCTCCCTCCAGACCTCAGACCCCTTCAGCTGGGTTGAGCCCAGGACCAGGCTCATGGGTGCTGTTGGGAGTCTTCTAAGAGCTGGGCTCGGGGACCTGCCCCTCATTGTTTTCATCTCCCCCTGTCAGATGAGCACTTCAAACGAGACTTGTCCCAAGGTGAACTCGTAGTCTCTCCCTCCCTCCGCACCTTCCATACCACCCCCACTCCAAGCTGGGCGAGTCAGGAGCCTTCCCAGCTTCCTCTCTCCGCTTCCCGCCTCACGCCCGAGTCCTCACCAAGGGCTGACAATCTAATCCCCTCCAATGTTCTCAAATCCGTCTTTCTCTCCCCTGCTCCTGCCATAACCTTCATCCCGTCCCTCATCACTTCCAGCAGAGCCTCTCCGCCCGTCCTCCTCTGGGACCGTGTTCCCCTCGAGGAAGTGTTCCCGGGAAGAACCTCCTACACGCAGGACGGCAGCCCTGCCTCCTTGCCGACGGGGCCAGGACGAAATCTTGGCTTCTAGCCTGGTGCGCAAGCCCTCCACCATGCCTCCTTCTCACTCTTCACTCCCCCCACACCTCTTCCTGCCTCCTGCTTTGCACCTTACTGTTCAAAGGTGAAAGATGTCCCCTCCCTCCAGGCACGCCCCTCATCACCCCGGCATTGCTCAAGCAGGCCCCCTCCCTCCCCATTCACTCTTCAAGACCCCTCTCTGGTATCACCTTCTCAGGAGACCTGCCTGACTGCTGAACCCCACCCCCCACCTGCCCTGACTTGGGGCGTCTCCTGTTCCTGGGGCGCTCACGTGCCCCCCAAAGGTGCATTGACACCCGTCTAGCCTGCTACACTGATTGCTCTCCAAGATGGAGAACAGTGTTATATTCATCCCTGGCCCCGGCCCCCAGTCTGGCCTCAGCAGATGCTCTGGAAATATTTGCTGAACTGAGAGCAAACTTTATGAATATTTACACTATACTAAATGCCCACAATTCCACCCGGAGCCAGAAAGCCCTGCTTGGAGAAAAGCAGGACAAGCCTTCTTAAGAAGGGCTCACGTTCGTGTCTACAAACTCATTTATTGGGGTCGGCAAATCATCAGTTGAAGAGCACCTGTTCCCCACCCGGGACCCCAGTGCTGGGCTCAGTCCAGAGGAGGGCAGGCAGGACTGGGAGGGAGACCCCCCCAGGGCTCTGTGCCCAGCCAGACTGGGCCAGGAGCTGCCCCGGCTGGTTCAGAGGAGGGAAGGACTCAGGCCAGAAGGGCTCAGGCTCGCTGTGGGGCCCCCTGGCTGGGAGCAGAGAGTCTGGAGGCCCAGGGGAGCCTAGCTGTCCAAGGCGAATGGCCACTGCCCCTGCCCGGCCCACCCTACACGGCCGCTGCACGTTTAGTTGTACCTGCACAGAGGACGCGAGTTTGTAAATGCCATGCTGCAGCGGGCTTCTCCAAGGGCGGCAGGTGAGACGCTCCTCAGCCTGGGGCCCACGGGTCTGCCGGATCTGCCTCCACGACTGGGCATAGGCAGGACGGGCCACCGGCCCTCCTTGGGCCTCCCCTCTGCCACCCAGTCCCGGCCATCCGAGAGCTCTCTCCCATGTGTGGTGGGGGCTCCTGTGCTGGGCAGAGGGAAAGCTAATGAGGAGCAGGAAGGCCAGAACTTGCCCCTCAGCTCTGCCTTCACTGGATGAATGTGTGACCGTGGGCTTCTCTGGGCGTCCCTCGGTTGGTTTCCTCATCTGTGGAGCGAGGACGGTAGCCAGGCTGTGCCTCAAAGGAGGCAAGTGAATGAGCGTGGACAGAGGGCTCTGCAAAGGGACAATGCCTTGTCTGTAAGGTAGGGCTATTACTGCAGGGGTGGCCGAGAAGAGGGCAGAGGGGACAGCTCGGGTGGGATCCGCCCCTGTCACACCAGCGTGGGTGAGCGGGACCTGTCAGGAGAGCCACTCCAGGCAGAGGGGGCTGAGGCCCCGTGGGGCTTGCTGCTGCCAGTGCTCCCCACACCCATCCCCTTGGGTCCAGGGTCATCTCACATGGGGGCACGGCTTGGCTCTGTTCTGAGGGCTCGGCTGCCAGATGTCCCTGTTGCTTCTCACCTGGTGGGGCCAGAAGCCCGTCTCCTCAGCTCCAGGGACAAGCTGTGTGTGCTCCCCTCCCCACACCTTCCGTGAGGTGTGTAACCACATGTAGGAAAGTGCACAAATCACACCCGGACAGCCTGATGGACTGTCGCCCCCACGAAAGCAGCACCCAGATGGAGAAACAGCTTGACCAGCGCTGAGGGGTTGCTGAAAACTGAAACAACACCAAACATGACTTAGACGTGGCAGGAAGTGTGCCCACATTCTGAACTGCCAGCCACCTACCTCACTGCAAAGTGACCTACCAGGCTCGGTGAGATGCCGCTCACCCGTGGGGCCCACAGTGTACCCTCCAGAGCCACATGGCCTTGACCGAGGTGCCCACCGTGTTCCAGAGCCAGATCTGGGAGGACTCATGCCTTCTCTTCCCAGGCAGGGGTCCCACAGCTTGCCCATCTTGCCCATCTGCTTCCCGACCTCCCCCTGCAGGGGTAGCTATTTCAAAAGGCAGGGTGGATGCTTTCTGGATGGCCTCAGAGTCAAGCAGTGGGTGGGCCCTGTGCTCCCGTCTAGTGTCCTCTCAGGTCCTCCCAGATCCTCCCAGTATCTTTTCAGATCCTCCCAGTTCTTCCCAAATTCACCCAGATCCACCCAGTTCCTCTCAGTTTCTCCCAGATCCTCCCAGGTCCTCCCAGATCCTTTCTGATCCTCCCAGTGCCCTTCTAGATCTTCCCAGATCCTCTCAGTTTCTCCCAGTGTCCTCCCAGATCCTCTCAGATCCTCCAAGGTCTTCCCAGATCCTCTTGGGTCCTCTCAGATCCTCCCACTGCCTCCCTGTGCCCACCCCAAGGGGAGCTGTTTCCTGCTTAGGTGAAGGTTCTAGACCAGCTGTGGCCTTGGCCCTGGAAGAGGACAGGCCCAGGAGACGCCACAGGATGAGTGAGGGTCCTGCGCACAGCACCGGGCTGGAGCACATTCCCTGGGTGGGCTTCTACTGTCACTGGGTAAAGACCCTCAACTGCCACTGACATCCTCAAAATACTGCCCAACCCACCTGTTTAGCCTTTATGCCACTCACCTTTACCACGCTGGCCACAACCTGGGTGGTTGGGCCACACTTCCCCACCCCACCCATCCTCTTTGCCTTCCCTACACTGAGGGCCCCCCCTACCCCGAGTCTGACCTCTCAAGGCCTCTCCATCCTTTTCCACCAGTGGTGTGCCCAGCTAGCTCGCACCAGCTGTTTGCTACATTTTCAGGAATTTGCAAGCTGATTGTTCAACACAGCCACCATTAAAATTTCAATTATACAAACTTACAATTAAATAAATTATATTAACAAAGGTAATGCATACTCAGAACTCATCACCTCCTGACTACTTTTATTACTTTTTACTATTATCTACACATTTGAAGTTATCTACATCTGTTGCATCCATAAGGCGGGAATACCTCCAGGTGCAAGTGTTTTCAACCCTTCCTCCCCACCCCGTCCCAGTTCTGGGGCATGGGACCCAGGCCAGGCCAGGAGAAACCGGTGGCCATATATGACGGCGCCTCTTCATCCCCCAACCTTCTGGCGAGGTAGCTAGGCATCTTGCGGTTCCTCCCCTGAGGGTTTGGGGCAGGGCAGCGCTTCAGTCGTTTCCCCAGCCCGCCCACTCCCAGATACCTCCCCAACAGTGGGGAGGGAGAGGAAGCCCAAACACGACCAGGACTGAATGTCCACCTGCTCAGGGACCTGAGTCCAGGTAAAAGGATTTAAAGAAGACAGAAGGATGCAGGAGTCTAGCCCTCCGCCTGTCTGGGCAGAGACCCCGCTTGTCTGGACGAGGGTCCCGTGTGGCGCCTTCTGGCAGACGGAGCGCTCCGCAGAGGTCGCCTGCTGGACCAAAGGGTCCCAGCCTCTTGACTGCCGTCTGCTCCCCTCGGGGCTCCACAGTCGGATCCCGCCGCCCCAGGGCCCCTCCTCCCCTTCTGACACCGTCGATTCCATCCTCTGTGGAGGGGTGGCCTGCTTCTCAGTGCCCAAGAGCCGTGGTGCCAAGCCGCTGAGGTCTCCTCCCCTGGCGGTAAAAGCCCGGGTCCCCGCCTTGCGCGCGGGCAGACCCTCGCCGCTCCTGGGGCACAGGACGCAAGGCGGGGCCAAAGATCCCTGTTCGGTCCACCAGCCTGCGGGGGCCCAGCGGGTCTCCTCTCTCGCACCCACGCGCTCTCTTTGGCGCACCCTCCCTCTCCGCCCCGGATAGCTTCGCCTCCAGAACCCCGCGGGGAATCGCCTCCGACTAGACGCAGCCCTGGGGCGGGAGGGGACCCCCACTGGGTCTCGGGTTGGGAGTTGAAGGCAGAAGCCGTCGCGCCCCTCGAGCAGGTGATTTCTCCGGAGTCGCGTTCTGGCCTGGGGCGCTCGGAGCGCAAGACTGCGTGGGACGCTCGTGGCTAGCCCCCTCCCGCGGTGTGGGGCGGGCCTCGGTGCTCCGTGGTGGGCACGCGAGGCCGTCGGGAGCGGGAACCCCACACACACCCCCGGCCGCGGCGCGCGGAGCCCAGGACAATCGCGTGCGGGCCGCGGGGTCCCTCTGGCGCCGGGAAGCGGCGGCCAAAGCACGCGCGGGACGCGGAGGGGCAGCGCCGGCTCGCAGCCTCGGGCTCGGAGAGCGTCCAAGGCTGAGCCGCCCAACGAAAGCAGGCGGCGGGGAGCCCTCGGGCAGAGGGCGGGAGGAGGCCGCGGAGAGGAAAGGGGAGATCATGAGTTCTCAAAAAGGTCTCAACAGAGCTGGCTTCTGCCCCCTCCCGCGCGGTGGGAGCCCAGGCCCCGCCCCCAGGAGCTGCCTATGGGTCCCTCCGGGCTGGGGGCTGCCGGCCGGCCATCGCAGCGCCCAGTCGGAGGCTGCGGAATGAAGGGCTCGGGGTGTGGGTCCGGGGTGTCAGCGGGGCTGCCCTCACCGCGACTCTAGGACACGCGAGCCGGGTCACCGCGAGCCGGACCTCGGGAGTCTTGGCGCCTGTTTCCTCCCCCGTACAGCGGAGCTTGGAATGGGAGACTCCCGAAGCGCCTTTGGCTCTGACGGGCCCGGGCAGGGCAGCGGCTCTGGCTCTGCTCTCGTGTCCCCAAACCGGGCGCCGGAACCCGGACGCGGATCGGGGAGCAGAGCCCCGTGGCGCCGCTGCCCAGAAAACAGGTGTGAATGTGTGTGGGGGTGACCAGAGTAAAGGGCCATCGTGTGGATCTCCGCAGGTGCGACGTGCCCCCCGTCCCAAGGTCCAGGACGCCTCCTCATCTGCCACGCTGCACATGGGGTACAGAAAGCCCAACATGCACACGCGGACACACACACACGCACACACAGACATGGACACCCACGAATGCACCCAGACACGCACCCGGACACACACAGGCGTGCCCTAAGGCCTCAGAGATGGGAAGGCACTCAGGGAGCGCGGAAGGGTCCGCCCGCGGGGCCCGCCTCTCCAGGGGCTTCAAGGAGCATCCAGCCCGGGCGGCGCCATCTGCCCGGAATCCGGCGGCCCTCTTGGCAGGAAAGGCTCGATCCGCTGGGGTCGCCTCCGAGAAGTGCCCGCTCGCCCCGCCTTCACGGGGTGGGGGCTGTCATTCCCTGGGGATGTTGCCGGGTCCCCAAAGCCCCGGAGCTGGGGTGGGGTAGGGGGGCGCAGGAGAGCCAGGAACGAGGTCATGGGGAAGTCCCCAGAGCTAGGGTGTATAGCGGCTTTTCAACTCCGCACGGACATCTCAGAGACGTCGAGAGGCCCCGCGACCCCCTCTCCGGACTTAGCAGCGCCATGAGGCTCTGTGCCCCCGGCACGCGGGGGTCGACGATTGGGGTCCTTGGAGACCCGGCTGGGCCTCCAACGCCCCCGGCCCGGGCCCCGAGGGTGTTCAGTGCAGCCAAGCGAGTTGAGCTGAATTCCGTCTCTCGGGCCTGTCGTGGCCTCCCACCCGCCCAGACGGAGACCCAAAGGCGATTTGGGGACATCATGCAGGTGGCCCATCCTCGAGCCTGAGGCCGCGACCTGGCCTCCTACCCCGGGAGGGGGCAGGCCGGTGGGGGGATTAGGCGGAAGACGGAGGCTCTGCCAGGGGTGGGGGGAGGGAACAGAAGGAGGCTGCCCCACCGCGCGCCCATGCTCCCCCAGCCGCGCCGCGGGCCCGGGCCGCAGACAATTAAAGCGGGATTCCTCCCCCGCTGACGTCGGCAGCGCCGAGGCCCCTCCCGCGGTGGCATAAAAGGCGCGGGCTCCGCAGCGCAGGCGGCAGTGGGGGCCGGACAGCGCGGCGGTGAGGACTGCGCGGCCGAGCAGCGCGGCGCCCAGAGTGCGGGCCGCCCGCCGAGCCCCAGCCGAGCCCCGGCCAAGCCGAGCCCCAGCCGAGCCGAGCCGGGCCCGGAGCGCCCGGTCCCAGCGCCCGCAGCCATGCCGGCCGGCCGCGCCGCGCGCACCTGTGCGCTGCTCGCCCTCTGCCTCCTGGGCGGCGGGGCCCAGGATTTCGGGCCGACGCGCTTCATCTGCACCTCGGTACCCGTGGACGCCGACATGTGCGCCGCGTCCGTGGCCGCCGGCGGCGCCGAGGAGCTCCGGAGCAACGTGCTGCAGCTCCGCGAGACCGTGCTGCAGCAGAAGGAGACCATCCTGAGCCAGAAGGAGACCATCCGCGAGCTGACCACCAAGCTGGGCCGCTGCGAGAGCCAGAGCACGCTGGACGCGGGCGCCGGCGAGGCCCGGACGGGCGGCGGCCGCAAGCAGCCCGGCTCCGGCAAGAACACCATGGGCGACCTGTCCCGGACGCCGGCCGCCGAGACGCTCAGCCAACTCGGGCAAACTTTGCAGTCGCTCAAAACCCGCCTGGAGAACCTCGAGGTCCGCGCGCGCCGCGGTTCCCCTTCGGGCTCTCGCGTCCCTCTGCCCTCCCCCATTACTGACCCGGCCCGACACCCCTCACCCCCGCCTCGACCGGGCACTCCTGCCCCGCTGGGGCCGCCCCGAGCCTGGGGGGCCCCACGGACGGCCGCTCGCCCGAGCTCCCCGCCAGGCCGCCCCCGCAGTCGCCCTGAGGGGACCGCGCCGCGGGCCTCCTCCCGGCACGGTCCCAGCTCTGCGCGTAACGCTGTGGTTTCCCCCCCCGCCCTTGCACCCCCGCAGCAGTACAGCCGGCTCAATTCCTCCAGCCAGACCAACAGCCTCAAGGATCTGCTGCAGAGCAAGATCGATGACCTGGAGAGGCAGGTGCTGTCTCGGGTGAACACTCTGGAGGAAGGCAAGGGGGGCCCCAAGAACGACACCGAGGAGAGGGTCAAGATCGAGAGCGCCCTGACCTCCCTACACCAGCGGATCAGCGAGCTGGAGAAAGGTAAGGGGCATGGAGGGGAGCATGCTGCCTCCACCCTCTCCGCCACTGGGACTCTGCCTGGGGTCCTGGCTTCCTGCATAGTTCAGCACTGGCCCTGAACGGCTGCAGCTCCTCCACTCCTCTGGCCCCTTCTGCCCCCCCCACCCCCGAATCTGGCCCCAGGTTCTGGGCTTCTAGTCAATGTTCCTGGCTGGGCTGGGCCGTCCTGGGCTCCGGACATCTCAGAGTAAGGGAAGAAGAGGAGGAAGGGATCACCTGGTGTCCTTCGCCCCTGCCCCCAGACACACTCACACTCACAGGATTTTTCCATGTCTGATTTGTTTAATCTTCAGTAACTTTGCACAGTAGCTGTGGCTGGCCCAAGCCCTCCCTGGCTGAAATAGCCTGCCTCTGGCCAGTCCCCATGCCCAGTAGAGAGCAGGGTTCAGGCCTGGGCTGGGTCCTACTGGTCCTTGGTAGATTTGGGCTCCTAGCAGGTTTCATCCCAGCTCCTTGGCGCCCCTGGCATCCTCTAGGGACCTCTGGGTTCTCCCCACCCCAACCTGAGCCCCCTGCTCGTGGTTTTCTCTTGCCGGAGCATCTCGTGAGCCCTGTGGTTCCCAGGTTGCCAACTCCTGCGGGCCCCAATCGTGCTGTGGGGTGCACAGATGAGCTCGAGTGGCTCAGCCTGGAAGTCGCAGAAACCAAACAAGGTTGTAAGGCTGGGGGGGGAGCACCCGGGCTCAGAGCAGGGCCACGTGACCCTTCTCCGACCGCAAAATGTGCCGGATGGATTTAAACAGTGCCATCTTAAGGCGTGTTATGTAACTGAAAAACAGATCAGGGGAAGGAGGGACGGGGGAGGGAAGGAGGGGAGATTGGGGAAATGAAAAACACCCCCTAGAGAGGCCAGGGGCTGGATCTGCTCCAGGAGCCGGGAACTGAGAGCCTGAGGCTGAGGGGGCCAGCCCTGCTCTATTCCTGACACATGACTTAGAGGAAGGGGGAGGTTACTGGCCCAGCAGGATGCCTTCTAGAAATAATTCTTGGCCTGAGGGGCTGGTTTAGTGCTGGGCTGGCTGGCAGGCCCCAGTGCACATGGAGGAAGTGCAGCCACCGGCTGGTGGGTGTGTGTGTTCCCCGCTCCCAGCCTGGTGCCCGTTCCCTCTGCTGGGTTGGAATGTTTTCCTGGAGTCAGTCGCACCATGCCCAGGGCCACAGCCACAGTGTCTGTGTGGGTCGGGAGGGGGCAGGTGAGCGTTCCCTGGCGACATTGCTGGCAGGCAATGAATGGGTGCTGCGTCTATGGGGAGGCTGTTGGGCCAGGACCCTGATTTTTCAGGAAACACCCAGGAAGCTTGCCCTGAGAATGAGTGGCACAGTCCTCAAAGCAGTCACCTTGGGGGGCCTCTGGCTTGGGGCATGCTTCCTGCCTCCCTGCTGTCCTGCCCTCTTTGCAGGGCTCCAGACAGATTTTCCAGAAGAGCCTCAGAGGGACGACTTTCCCTCCTGTGGGGGGATAGGATTCTAGAAATAGCCAGAGTCCTCAGGGCTAGTTGGCTGGGTCAGATGAGTGACCAGGGGCTGCAGCATGTCCTGGCACCGAGGGAAGTGTGACGGGCGCCAGGGGCCTGGTTGTCTTGGGTGAAGAGCCTAGAGAAGAGAGTGGTTCTGAGCACTGTCAGCAGCCAGCATCCTGGAATCAGGTTGGGCCCCCAAAGGGGCTGCTCTCAGGCGAGCTAGCCTCCTTCTGAGTGGGGAGGAGATCGCCTTCCTGGGCGGCCACACCTTCAAGGGACAATTTACAGGATGTGCACTGACCCGTTCCCTACCCACCCACGGCAGAGCCCAGGTGCAGATGCTTACAGCCCACTGCGTCCCTCCCACTCCCATCCCAGCCTCCCCGGGGGCAGCGCCATGTGGGAGCCAGACCAGGGATGCGAGGACCTTGGGTCAGCTTTTTCTGTCCTGGCTCTGTGCCCTGGGACAAGGTACTTGGCCTGGCTGAGCGTCCCTCTCAGCATCTATGGATTGGAGATGGACTCTGCTCTGTCTGTGTGACAGAGCTTGGTGGGGGCTGAATGGGCTTCAGACAGGGGCAAGGGCTTCACAGAGGTGCAGATGTCAGGGCTGTGTCCTGTCCTCCCCAGGTCAGAAAGACAACCGCCCTGGAGACAAGTTCCAGCTCACGTTCCCGTTACGGACCAACTACATGTATGCCAAGGTGAAGAAGAGCCTGCCGGAGATGTATGCCTTCACCGTGTGCATGTGGCTCAAGTCCAGCGCTGCGCCGGGGGTGGGCACGCCCTTCTCCTACGCTGTGCCCGGCCAGGCCAACGAACTGGTCCTCATCGAGTGGGGCAACAACCCCATGGAGATCCTCATCAACGACAAGGTAGAGCCCCCACCCATCTGGGCTTGCAGGACGGCAGGGTGAGGCCCCCTGGGGCCCCAGTCCATGTAGGCTGCTGGGGCAGGTCTGCGGTGGCATGGGACACATGCTGCTGTGGCCCCCAGGAAGAGCACCTGCCAGGCAGGACTAAGGGACGTGGAGGGTGAAGACCAGGAGAAATGGGGAGGGGCATCCATCCCACACAGGGGCCTCCCGGGGTGGGGGACAGAGAAGGGCGGTCTCATCTGGGGCCAATCCATCCGGCAGATCAAACCCGAACCCCTCCTCCCCCAACTGGCCTGGGAACTGGCTTTGCTCCTCCATATTTGGAGGACCACAGAGGCCCTGGGATGGTAAAGGTGCCCCTAGAGATTCTTCATGAGTCCAGATCTATCCTGCTTGACCCCCTATCCCTGGGACGAGGCCAGATCCAAGTGACCCTTTGGGGAAGGACAGCCTTTTCCCTCCAGGGAACCCTTCTCCACTTGGCCCTCCGTCAGCCGTGGATTAGCTGCCAGCTTTCAGACTCCCTCGTCTCTATGCCAGCGTTGGTAGTAAATGTCTAAAACTTGGGCTGGGAATCCAGTTCCAAGCCCTTGCTCTTGATGACTTGCCCAGAAAATGTTGTGCCTTTCTGGGTTTCATTTTGCCCAGGGTAAAAGGGTGTGAGGGTTCTTTTGTCTGCTGCACCATCCACCGTCCCTGGAGTGTGAGACGGTGGGTGAAAGCCCAGGTCCGAGGCTGGTCTGAGCTTTAAAAGGCATGGTGCCATCTTCCCGGGTGTCTCTCAGATTCTCTGCAAAGACCAGGCCGTTGTAGACCCAGAGGATCTGGCAATGAGAGATGGGGTGTTGGAGGAGAGAGACGAGGCCAGAAGGCAGCAGAGAAGTGCAACCCTAGGGATGGCTCCCTCCATCCCAGAGCCTGTTTTGTTGAGCAGCAAAGAGGGAGGAGGGCGAGTAGGAGGGAGGAGATGGTGCATTCAGATCGATCTTAGGGGCCTCCTTGACAAAGCGTCACATTTCCTGTGTGACCCACCAATGGATGGGGCAACAGATGATAAAGTCCTGAGGGGCAGGGCTGTGAGAATTCAATAATGGCTCTTGATATTTATTTTGAATGTGGTGATAGGAAGAATAGCAGCTGAGCAATTAACTAGTGGTGATCATCCATCCTGAGCTGTGCCCTTGTACCCATCCTGTCCTGCGTATCATTCTCCTTCCCAGGTGGCCAAGCTGCCCTTTGTCATCAATGATGGGAAGTGGCACCACATCTGTATCACCTGGACCACCCGGGATGGGGTCTGGGAAGCCTACCAGGATGGCACCCAAGGTGGCAATGGCGAGAACCTGGCACCCTATCACCCCATCAAGCCACAAGGCGTGCTGGTGCTGGGCCAGGAGCAGGTACTGGCCATGGGGGAGGCAAGCGGGGAGGCCGGCTGTGGGGGAAGGAGCTCCAGAACCAGAGACCAGGCAGGAGGAAGGAGAGTTGGGGGATTGGGAGGGAGGGGGAGCGAGGAGGGAGTGGAGAGGGAGGTGGTCTCCCCTGATGAGCGACTGAGGGAAACAAGTTATGCAGCAGTTTGGGTGAAGTCCCTGCTCTGAGTGGGCCTATTCAGGAAATGCTGGCAGGAGGGGGCTTTGGTCTCAGTGCTTTGGATCCTGACAGCAACACTTTGTTTGGCATGGGAAGGCCAATTCGGCCTTTAGTGATGCATAATTTACTTCCTGGAAGTGGTTTGTTTCCCATTGGGCACCTGGGAGGGAGATGCAGGCAGGAGAGTCCCAGGCCTTCTGTTCCCATTGGGTGGCTGTTGCTGGCAGAGAGTGACATCTGAGTTCCTTGACTAGAAGTAGGGAAAGCGGGAGAGGCTCCCCCAAAGCCATGCTCCCATGGTTGTCTATGGCCCCAGCTGACCCCTCCCTCACTGGCCAAGGGACTGGCTGCAGGAGAGGCAGAGTCCAGAGGCCTCCAGGAGAAGCTCTATGTCCAGGGCAGAGGTGGCTAACATCATCCTTTTTCCTGGGTCCTTCATGGGGGGAACTGATGCATAGGTGAAGACCCAGAGACAAGGGACAAAATGGTTCCTAGAGGTGGATATGAGAGCCCCTGATGGAGGAGACACAGACACTTGCTCCCTGGGGATGCCCCCCACCATGACCTCCTCCACCCTCATCCTCTGCTTTTCTCTGAAGGACACTCTGGGTGGTGGATTTGATGCCACTCAAGCATTCGTGGGTGAGCTCGCCCATTTCAACATCTGGGACCGCAAGCTGACACCTGGGGAGGTCTACAACCTGGCCACCTGCAGCACCAAGGCCCTTTCTGGCAACGTCATCGCCTGGTCTGAGTCCCACATTGAGATCTACGGCGGAGCCACCAAGTGGACATTCGAAGCCTGTCGCCAGATCAACTGAGGCTCCAGGCCTGGCTGAGCCTCCCGGCCGTCAGCCCCCGGCCCCCGCCCACCTCCCCCTGCTTGTGCGGTGATGATCGTCGTCTCTTCTCTCCCTTTCCCCAGGAATGACTCAAGGCCGTCGCCCTCGCACACGTGCACACGCATACGCACACAGCCTGGTTTTGTCCTCATGCACAGAAGCAGGCCCGGCTCCCATCTGTCCCTGAGGAGGTCCCACTTCTCACTAGGAGCCCCATGCTGCTTCTCAGGCATGGCCCGTCACCGCTAATGCAGGCGGCTGCAACATTTTGAACAATGCAGAAGTAGGTGAGAGGACTTGTGTGTGTGTGTGTGTGTGTGTGTGTGTGTGTCTCTGAGTGTGTGTCTCGGGGGAGGCCTTTTCTTTTAGGATGAGGTATTTCATTTCCTTCTTTCTTTGTGGCTTTGGGAAATCTCACGACTGGTCGAATATCTGTATCTGCCAACTTTGTTAGCTGCCTGTGTGCCTTGGGGCTGGTGCAACTTCTTCAGCAACGCATTTGTCTTTGTTTGCAAACCTTTTCCAGAGTGACATGTCTCTGCTACGGTCATGCGTCTCTTAATGACGGCGATATGTGCTGAGATGCGCCGTTAGGCAATATCGTCGTCGTGTGAACATCATAGTGTGCACTTACACAAACCTAGATGGTATAGCCTATGACACACCTAGGCTCTATGGTACTAATCTTATGGGACCATCATTGTATATGCTGTTTGTCGTTGACTGAAACGTCATTATGTGGCGCATGACTGTGTTGATAAAATAAATGCTTTTTAGCAGTTTGTTCAAGGCTGGGCAAGCCTCTCCACAGAGAATTTCTATTTTGTAATAGAAGTGAATTCTCTCTGACCAGTCGAAGGCAGACAGTGTCCTGGGATGGCACCATGTGCTCAGAGGGGGCAGAGGAGGTAGGGCTGGCCTCAGGACAGGGCAATTCCCCCATCCCCTGCCTGTGCCCAGCCAGTGGCATCTGAGGGCAGCACTGGACCCCAGAGGCTGGCCTGAATGCCCAGCTTGGCTGGCTCTGGCCCAGGATCTCGTCTCTGCCCCTCAGCCTCCCACCTCCTCGCACCTCTCCTCCCTTTCAGTCTCTGACTGGTCCTGCCACCACACCAGTGCCCCTGTGAAAGGAGCATCACACTCACAGCCCAGGAAGCCCAGACCCCAGGTCCCTCTCCTTTTGCCTCTGGCAGTGGGAGACCAGAGGCTTCAGTGGGTCAGCTCAAGAGAGGAGATTTTAGACAAGGAAGCCCATACTCTGATTAAGACCTATCCACACAGGGCCAGTGAGACTTGCACCTGACCAGTTGATGGGAAGGTCCGTGCTAATTCTGACAGCCATATTCTCCCACACACCTGGGCCAGGTGAGTTGGCTCAGCAAGTCCTCCCAGGGGCCAGGGCCTTTGGAGACCCCTCATGTGGAGCTGGGCATGGCCAGGCCGGGCCTGAAAGCCACTCCCCCATCTGACAGGGCTCCTGTCCTGCAGCAGCCCCAGCCTGTCACCAGCTGGTGACACTGAGACCTGACCAGTGTCCTGAAGCTTTGACGTTTTTTTTCTTCATGTAAAGTAACCATGTACATTCCCTTCTAGTCCTTCTGAGGCGGGGAGAAAAGTGTGTGTGTGTGTGTGTGTACGTGTGTGTATCTGTGTGTGCATGTGTGTTGAGTGAGAGAGAGGAGGAGTGCTGAGACGGATCATACCCAGAGGAGGGGGATCTCCCTCTTTGTCGCACCATCTGGGGGTCGAAAGCCCTGAGGGCACCCTGGGCTTTGTCACCAGGAGTCTAATTAGCAAAAGGCTGACGAGTCTTTCTAGAAATTCTACTGCACTGCCTGACTCATCTACAGCTGCAGACATTTCTTCAGGAGAAGCAGGTGCTTCCATCTTCTGTTCCTTCCAGGGGCACCTGTCTCCTTAAACGCAGGTCCATGTTGTATTGGAAACCTAGTGCATCTGTGTGTGTCTGTGTTGGTGTCTGTGTCGGTGTCCATGTGGGTGTCTGCACGGTACCCAGTCGCCGTTCTGCAATGCCTCCCTCTCGTTCAGAGGGTGTGGTCCAGGCGCCGCGCTGTGTGTTGTGGTTCAACAGTGGCTTTTTCTGAGACCATTGTGCTTTGTCAGAGCCCGTCGGGTTGTGGCATCTTTGGATCTGCAGGAATCTTCTCTGTTTGCATGTTCCTTGGGGTGGCGTGTCCCTTGCTCCCTCAGTTCGATGTGTGCTCCCCTGCCTGCATGGACTTCTCTGGTTCTGTGTTGTGTGCCAAGTGCCACTCATTGTTCTGTGACTATGTAGCCACTGAAAATGGCTGGGAAAACAAGTGTCGGGAGGAGGTCAAGAGAGAGAGATCAATTTCCCTCTCCCCCTCCCCACTCCCTAAACACACCAAGAAGTATTTTTAACGTGTAGGTTGAGAACAAGCCTAAACAACACCCATGATTGGGAGAGAGCGAGAGCTTGGAGTCACCCCTCCACACCAGATCGGCCCCACCCCTCACTTCAGCCATCTTGGAGCTGTTGCGTAGGCAAGGCCCACAGCGTGCTAGGTGCTCTCCTGTCAGCACCTTCCACCAGCCCCTGCCGACCTACCGGACCCCAGACCACCTTCTGCCCAGCGCGGGCGCGGTGGGAGCTGTCCGTTCAGGACCACAAGCCATCCTCTGCCCTGACTAGAGATGGGCAGAGCATATCCCAGATGCTTATGCCTGTGTCCCTTCCGCCTCCCGACCCATTCACCTTCCTCACTCCCTCCCCTGATGCACCCATGTGCCAGGGGCAGAAGCTGACATTTAGCTCCCCCTCTGCCCCTAACTGGAGCCTGTGCCAAGCCCCTCGACTCCCTCACTGTGTTAACACTTGGCACTTTGCTGGCCCCGAGAAAGGTAGATGACACAGCCACAAATCGAATCCACATAGTTTCCATCTTCTCCTTAATCTGATTGATGTTCCCTCTTGCACTGAATAATACATGCCTATCTCAGGTAAGCCATTTTATAAAATAAGAAGATAAAAAAGCGCTGTCTCGACAGTGTTTGCTTTGCCGAGCTGGTGTCCCACAGCTCCCTGGGCGTCTTGAGGTGGGAGAGCTGCCGACAGAGGCTCTCCGGGCCCTCGGGGGCTTAGATCCCACTTGAATTGTAAGCCTTCTTGCTTTTGATAACACAGTATTATTTCTCTTACTGTAGAAGAAAAAGTTTATTACCAAACAAGAGTATTTTTATGAAAGAAAAGGACAAACCTATAAATTAACTCAACCTATATCTCCCTTGAAAATACTTTCAGGCTCCGCCAAAACATAGGACTCAAAGCTTGTATTTTGGAAGAAAGAGATACATTTTGTATGCTTTCTTTTCCTTTTGTAGATTCCCAGTTTGTTTTCTAAGACTGCAAAGATCACTTTGTCACCAGCCCTGGGACCTGAGACCAAGGGGGTGTCTTGTGGGCAGTGAAGGGGAGGGGAGAGGCTGGCATGAGGTTCCCAGTCATTCCAATGAGCTCCAAAGAGGGGCCACCTGTTCTCAAAGGCGTATTGGGGACCAGGATGTAAGCTTGGTCATTGGCGGTGGACCTTTTGTCTCGGAGCTGACTTGTTAAGTGGAATGCGTTGAGGACTTGATTATCAGTTCCAACTCTGGTAGAAGAAACTAGGGTTACGTATTATTAACATTAAGAGAATAGAATCCTTTGTAATCTTATGGCAACCAAAATGTGGCTTGAAGCAGCCATGGTTTCATCTCTTAAAACACAATGTATAAATTTATTCAACGAATGACAGGAAATGTATTGCTTCCCTGCACAGGGGACTGAAGTGCAATTTGCTGAAGGGGAACAAGTCATTGAGGAGAAACAAAGCCCAATACTTCAAGTCCCAATTTTGTCTTATTTGCCAAAAGAAAAGAAAAGAGAAAAACAACAACCACAAACCAACCCCCCTATGGTTGATATTGTTATAATGTATATACTGTATAATATGAAAGAAAATCGACGTATCTTACTTTTTCATTATTTGCTAACCAAAGCTGTACATTTTTCATATGATCTGCAGCCTTTTGGGTATCAAATGGGTCAAAACCATGGGACCTGCCACCTCCCATCAGCAATTCTGGAAATGCACTATTTCTACTGGTATTCTTGCTTTCTTTTTTTTTAATTTTCATTTTCTTGCTGAAACAACATGAATTGTTGAGTTTATTTTTACACAGTAAAGAGTGAAGAAAGACTAGTCTCCTTCCAATGTCTCTTCTTTTCTCAAGCTTGCACCTGCCATCTCCACCTGCTGGCCCATCCTGGGGGACCTCCCAGGGGACCCTCACCTGCAGGGAGATGCGTGCCTTGCATTTGCATTGCACTGTGCCTCAACCATCCCGCAGCCCTCCGATGACACTGGGAGTGACATTGGGACATCAGGGGCGGGGACCTTTCCAATTCACATGATGCAGCTGACACAGAGGCAAAGAGAGGCAAAGTGATTTCCCAACTCAGCAAGGCTCTGCCGAGCTTGGGGTGCAGAGTAGCTCCCCGTTCCTCACCTCGTCTGCAGCCCCGCTCCCTCCTGGGTGAGTAAACTGCCCCACAGCATAGCTGGGCACAAATTCCAGGCAGCCTGGGCTTGTTCTTCCCAAAATTCCTGCTCTATTCTCCTTTGCCACATCCCCGCTGACCAGTCCTTGGCAAAGCCTGGTTACCTCCCCTCCTCTGGGCCCCAGGCCCCTTCCCTGCACCCAAGTATGAGAGCATCCCCTGATTCAACTAACCAGGGAAATAGGTGGCATGGGAAGCCTGGGTGCTGGAAAGAACTTACTCCCCAGGTCCCTCGCGGACCAAGCTAGACTGGATGGACATAGAGCTTGTGAGCTGCTCCCTTCCAAGGGATGAAATGACCAGGAGCCAAAATAGCCCACCTGGTTGGTTGATCTCCCCTCCCCCAACACACACACACACTCACATGCACACACAATGGGTTAGCAAAAGGGACCAGTCCCTCTGGCTTCTGCTGCCACTGCAGTGTGTCTGCACTCTTGGCCTTGACCACAGACCTCCTGCACGATGCAATGGTGCTCCCTGTCCAGGACTCAGGAGCTGGGGTGTCAGTGAGCCACCCATTGCCTGGGGTGGTACAGAGGGAGGCAGTGAGGCCCCAAAGCAAGGCAGGCAATTCTCCCTGTTTCTTCTGCAGGAGAGGCCTCAGTGGGGAGAGAGAAGCCCCTACCTGGTTGGAGGCCCTTGACCTGTTCTCTCTACAGTTGCCTTTAGTGGGCGATGTCCTACGAGCTGCGTGGTCATGGCTGGGCCCAGGGCTGTGCCCAATTCCAGCAGCTCCAGCCAACACGCCACCTCTTTGCCTCCCACTCAAAAAGTATATAGTTATACCTGTAATGACATCACTCCTGCATTTCTAATTTCTACGGAAGAGTTCATTCAAAAACTTGGGTATTTTAACTATCATTGAAAACAAATTGCTTTCCACACTTCTCACACCTGATCCTGGCACATCAATGAATGCCTTCAGGGGGCCGTGGAGCTGAGAACAGCAGCTCAGAAGGAAGCTGCCAGGTCATGCAGCTGAGCTGGCTCATGTGGGAGTCTGGGCAGAGGGACACAGGCTCAGGATTTCAAAGCTGGAGAGTATCTTGGAAGTCATAGAATCCAACAGCCCATTGGATGCACGAAACTGTTTTCAGCTTGCACACTTCTGGTGATGGGGAACTCACTACTCCATCGAGACAGTCTGTCCCACTTTCAGACAGATATATCAGGGAGTTTTCTTTCACATTCTTACCTTTTATATTATGCTCAATTCCATATATTGAGCTGCTGCTTCCACTCATCTGTCTACGCACACGAAGACAGCCACCATGTCCCCTGAGTCTTCACCACCTCTGCCCCTTGGCCATCAAACCACACTGTGCAAGGGGCGGCCTGTCTGACTGTGGCTTTTTCTGGCTCTGTCCTTGAGGAGGCAGAGATGCTACGTCCGAGACCTGTAGGACGTCCAGGCTGGGAGAGCCTTGAGGGTCATCTAGTCCAAATCCTCCACTTCTCAGATGAGGGCCTCAAGGCCCAGAGAGGCTGTGTGGCTTCTTCAAAGTCACACAGCTTGTCTCTGCCAGGGCCTAGGGCCTGTATCGGAACCCAGGATTCCTGACTCCCAGCGCTGTGCTCTCACTCGGCCTGGCTAACCAACCGTGTCCTCAGCTTTGGACGCTGCCCCTCACACCCCCACAGGCCGTCCCATGGACCATTCCTTCCCGAGGCACCAAAAACCCAAGAGGAGCTGGGAGACATTGCGTGGGTTGGGGATGGGCTCTGCCTGAGGTTGGGCCGTGGGACATCCCAGCTGCAGCCCTGGACTCCGATGACCCCCAGGGATCCGGTCAGCGTCAGGCATCTCGGAAGGCCTCAGAGGCCAGTGCTCAGCTCCTGGCATTCTGAGAGCTACTTCCCCCTGCCTCCCACCGCCACCCTGGACCCAGGGGCTCAGCCTTCATGTTTCTCCTGCACCACCCAGCAGACCCACTCGAGGGCTTGTCCAACTCCCCCCCACACACCCCAAATGCCCCCAAGGGGCAGCAGAGGAGGAGAGACCAACCCCTGGAAGGTCTGGGGAGGAGGTTTGAAGTCGCCCACTGCAAGTACAAGATCCCTTTGAAGTACTGCATTTGGTCTTACACTGTGATGCAAATCTGCATTCTCCTCCACATCAGCTCTCCCCTCTGTCCCCACCCGGGGCTTTGCTGCTCTGGGAAGCTGGGGCTTGTGTATGGCATTGCGCTCAGCCATGGGCCCCAAGGGTGGGAGCGGTGCTGGCGAAGGAGTCCCGGCTTGCTCTATCTGCTGTGCCTGCTCCCTACAGGCACCCGGGGTGTGGGCGCGTGCCCAGAAGCCCCCTCTCTGTGGATCTCTGAGGAGCACACAAGCTCCTTGGGCTCTGAGGACTTCCCTGCTCACTGGAACCAGAAAACACACAGAAGAGGAGAACACGGCGGCTGTGGGGAAGTGACAGAGGTTCTAGAACTCTTTGGAAGCCTGGCGGTTCTGAGCTCAGGGTAGGCCTCTTCCCAGGAACCAGAAGCCTGTTGGAAGGTGCTGGAAGGCTCCCTGCTTCCTGCCTGGTGCTCAAAGTGCTTGGCGCAGGCAGCACGGGGCCCTCTGTGGGGTGGAGTCAGCCGCACTGCCACCTCGACCCCCACAGAACAGCCCCTTGGTCTCCGCACAAGAAGTCGATTCCCCAGGGCCAGCCCCTGGTGCCCACCTGGGCTCGGGCCCACCGTCGGGCTCAGCTGGTGCCCCAGGCCCCCTGGAGTTCTCCAAGCTCCACCTCTGGAGGGCCTGGCGATGCTGCCACCCTCGGGGGCCATGTGACACTTGCACTAGGCATCGCTCTGTGCTTAACGTGCTAATAGACTCTCTCACTTCATCCCAGCGGCCACCTGATGACCAATTTAGCAGAAGAGGAGCTGGCAGAGAACGCGTGAGCCGCTGAGCCCCTGAGTGGCAGAGCCGGCGTTCGGTGCCTACACTAGCCGTCGGGTTCAGAGTTTATCCGCAGAGGTGAGCCGCTGGCCAACTGCCACCGCACTAAGGACCCGGTCCCAATCAGAGCTCTCGATTCTCTGCCCAGACCTGCTCTTCCCCTGCCCTTTGCTGCTCCGTCATCCTTGACCCTTCAGGTTTTCATACACCCTTGTGCAAAGCACAAGTAAGTCCCTCTGCCCCCCTCGCTTGCCCAGATGCCCTCCTCATGGGGACAGAACGTCCCTCCTCTCCTGAGGTTTGTTCGTAGAAATTGTTTCTAACAGTCTGATCCTTAAAAAAACGGAAAATCACTTCATCTCCCCGTTTCTCCAAAAAGAACACTTGCATTTCCTGAAACTCACGTGGTCACTCAAGGAAGTGTATAGTGGTCTCCTCAGGCCTCGGTGTCCCCCTGGCACAGAAAGACAGTGTAGGACAAGATGGTCTCTGCAGTCCCTCTGGGTTCTCCTGGGCGCCTAAGGACCGGCCTCCCCAGTCCATGGGTACCAGTGGGGTCCCTCTGCACAGGACACCTGCCCCCCCCAGCCCCAAGCCCCCTGCTCAAACACAGCCCTGGCCCCACCCCTCACGTGCACCCTACCCCACCGTCAGTATGGCAGCCATGGGATATGCCCACAGCAGACTTTTCCACAATGTTGACTGTCCTCTGGGGTCCCCGTTGCCCTTCCTCAAAAGGCCCCTTCAGGCCAGACTTTGGCCCTCTTGACCACACATGAGTTTGTATTTCTGATCATCGGTGGTGGGCCTTGGTCAAGTTTTCTCCCTAGAAATTTCTTAGCCACCATTTAAGTCAGAGTGCACATAGGTACCGGGGGCGGGGCCCACACCTCGCAGGTCTGGAGCGCCGGGCCTCCTGCCACGATGCATGCACGCACGCATCCCTGAAGTCCAGGATGATCTGGACTTCAGTGTCTCCCATTGGGAAGGGTGCAGGGCACAGGGGCAGAGAAGGGTGTTGAGGAAATGAAAAGACATGACCAGGCCCTTAGGAACACATTCATTCATTCAATCATTCATTCATCGAGGACATATTTCTGAGCACCTCCCATTAGCAAACACCTGGGCCAGGTGCCCAGTTGGTGGTCTGCCTGGCAGAGGAGGGGCCCGTCTTTGGAGGGTTCCTGGCCAGCCGCAGGGCGTAGAAGCAAGACAAACGTAGAAGCAAGACAAACGGCGGGAAAGGTGGGGGAGGGTGGGGGAGGGTTGGGGAGGGCAGGAGGGCGGGACTGAGTTTGCGAGCTTCTGTGCCTGCAAGACATTGCCAAGGAAGCCGTCTGTCCCCCGTTAGATTCTATGCTTCTCAATTCAGGCCAAGGTGGGGGGCCATCTGCTAAAGTGGGCACAGAGAAAACATTTTTGCTGTGCAGAAAATTGGCTTCCGAGGGGAGGCTGTGCACTCAGCACAGAATCAGCTTGCAGAGGAGCTGCCGCAGGCGCTGGGCAGGGCTGGGCACAGGGAGGGAGGCGCCGGCTGGGCTGGGGGGGGCCCCGTGGGCTGGAGAGACCCTCCTGTGCTCCCAGCCCACCCTTCCTAGGCTCCAGGCCAGACCTCCCAGTGTCTCCGGTGCATCGAGCCCCTTCCTAAAACTTAGGGGCCTTTGCATGGGGGCTGCAGGGGGGCCACTGCCCCCGCCTTTTAACAGCTTTATTGAGACGTAATTCCCCATATTATACAATTCACCCATTTAAAGTGTACAATTCAATGGCTTTTGGTATATTATATAACTAATTTTTAAAAATTGTGGTAAATATATATAACACAAAATTTACCATTTTAACCGTTTTTAAGTGTACAATTCAGTAGCGTTAATCACGTTCACAATATTATGCAACCATAGCCACTCTCTATTTCCAAAACTGTTCCGTCAACCCGAAGAGAAACTGTCTCCATTAGACACTAACTCCCTGTTCCCCTCCCCCAGCCCCTGGTAATCTCGAAGCTACTTTCTGGCCCTGGGAATTTGCCTAATCTAGGAGCCTCATATAAGTGGAATCAGACAATATGTGACCTTTTGTGGCTGGCATCTTTCACCGAGCATGATGTTTGCAAGCTTCATCCATGTTGCAGCACGTGTCAGAACGTCCTTCCTTTTCGTGGCCGAATAGTATTCCACTGTGAGGACAGACTGCGTGTTGTTTACCCATTCATCTGTTGATGGACACTGGAGTTGTTTCCACTTTGGGTGATTGTGAAGAGTGCTGCTAAGAACATGGGCGTACAAGCATCTATTTCAGTCCCTGCTTTCAATGATTTGGGTATATACCTAGGAGTGGAATCATATGGTAATTCTATGTTTAGCTTTCTGAGAAACTGCCAAACTGTTTTCTCTAGTGGCTGCACCATTTTACATTCCTACCAGCAATGTACTAGGGTTCCAATTTCTCCACCAACAGTTGTTATTTCTGGTTGTTGTTGGGTTTTTTTCCGATAGCAACCACCCTAATGGGGGTGAGGTGGTAGCTCATTGTGGTTTTGATTTGCATTCCCTGCAATGATTGGTGACAGTGTGTGAAATCACACAATATTAGTGATAGAGTGATTTTCATGTGCTTGTTGGCCACTTACGTATCTTCTTTTGAGAAATATCTATTCAAATCCTTTGCCTGTTTCTAAATCAGGTAGCTGGGTTTTTTTGTTGTTGAGTTGCAGTTCTTTATATATTCTGGATATTAATCCCTTATCAGATGTATGACTTGTGGATACTTTCTCCCATTCTGTGGGCTCTCTTTTCAGTTTCTCTGTAGTACCTTTTGATGCACAAAAGTTTTTAATTTTGATGAAGTCCAACTTATCTATTTTTTCTTTTATTGCCTGTGCTTTTGGTGTCATATCCAAGAAATAATTTACATGACTAAATCCTACTCACCCTGGCTGTCCCCCGCCCCCCGGTGTAAATTTGTCCTCCTTGTTATTCTGTCTCGTTGCAGCCGTGTTCCCTTCGCGGTGTGGGCCTCATGCGGTCGGTCTGCACAGCTCCCAGGCGGGCAGAGGCCGTGTCCGGTTCCCTCCTCATAGAAGCCCCTTCTGGCGTGAACATTCTTGGCTTCAGGCTTTGCTCTTCAGAATTTTGGTTCTCCAAGAATCACAGAATGTTAGCACAGATGTAGAAAGAAGAAAAAAACAGAAATGTTCTTTGAAATAAGCACTGACTGCTTTCCTGTGCCGGGGACAGCGTATCTCACAGGCCGGCTTGACTCAGTTTAGGAAATTGCCCCAGTGGCTTTGGTTGGTCTGAAAGGTGAGCCTGCTCCGTGCCCAGCCTCTCCCTGCCTCCAGGGGTCCCAGCAGGAAGGAACAGGTGAAGGGAAGAGAGGACTGAACTGCTTGCACAAAAAGAGAAAGGGACTCTGGTTTTCACAAACGTCCTGGGAGGAAAGAGGTGAGACTCCACGGAACAGAATAGCAGGGAGAGGAAAGATATGATGGGATCAGGAAGCGCAAAGAGAGACATCCAGGGCCAGAGTGGGGGTGCCCAGCTGCCAAGAAATCCCCTGTGCTGTCATCTGTGATGTGCCGTCCGTCACTCTAAACATCATGCACGTCTGCTGCCCAGAAGGGCCCACGTGAATGACTCTTTGCACAAATGATGGAGTTGCGTGGTGCCCAGCATGGACCACCCACTGAGTACGCAGCAGAAGAGGAAATGTGAAGGGAGATGACCAGGAGAAACGGGGGATCCTCATGGGACACTGGCTTCTCCACCCTATATGGACTCATGTCCACCCAGAACCTGTGAATTCGACCTAATTTGGAAATAGGGTCTTTGCAGATGTGATCAAGTTAAGATTCAGTCATACTGGAGTAGAGTGGCCCCTAATCCAATGGCTGGTATTCTTATAAGAAGAGGGAGATTTCGTCAAAGACACAGAGACACAGGGAGAAGAAGGCCGTGTGGAGATGGAGCCGAGGCTGGAGCGATGCGTCTACAAGCCAAGGAAGGCAAGCATCACTGGCAGGCCCCAGAAGCTGGGAGGGAGGCTGGAACACGTGGTCCCTGGAGCCTCCAGAAGGAACCACCTCTGCTGATACCTTGATCTCAGGCTCCTGGCCTCCGAACTGCGAGAGAATAAATCTCTATTGTTTTAAGCTCCGCTCCAGTTTGTGGTGTCTTATTTTGGCAGCCCAAGAAACTGATAAAGGGGCTAAAGCCCTTCTGTTTTAATAGCAAAGGAAAGGCATTCCAGGTGGTTGGGCCGGCTGGCCATGCAGCCCCTTTCTCCAGCTGCGGGTTGGGTCCAGCCTCAAGAAGGAGCCAGACCCACTTCAGGCAGAGTGGACAGTAGGCTCTAAGTTCCAGCTTCTCTGCTCTTAGGGCTCAGGGATCAGGAGGCTGCTGGCCCTGTAGGGTCTGGCAGTGGAAAAAGGAGGCTGAGAAGCTGTCCGGTCAAAGCCACCAGTGCACCTCACGTGTCCGCCTGCAGCCAGCTTCGGCCTCTAGGTGCCATAGCAGAGACAGTGGCTCGGAGTGGGGTCACTGACATGGAGAAACTCCCAAGAGGTTTGGGAGGACAAGAACTACACCCGCAAACCATCCCCTGGCCCCTAGCATTGCAATGCACTGGTGTGTGCCCCCGACTCTCCCTGTTGTGGAATTTGGTGGGGGCAGTGGGGGAGGCGCAAGAGAGGGACAGGGGCAGAGGGACTCAGGATTCCAGTAGATGGAAAGGAAGAGGGTGGTGAGAGCCATGAAGGATAAAGGCAGGGAAAAAGCCAGGGCTCGGCCGCCTGTGTCCCCAGGAAGAGGGACGGCCACTTTGAAGGGCCTAAAGGGGCACCCTGCTTGGCCACAAAGGAGATCGATGTGGCAGGAGCAGCATGAGGCAGGAGAGCAGGAGCAGGTGAGGTGTGGGGCAGCAGGAGGTCAGGCCACACAGAGTCCTGTGGGACGAAGAAAAGCAGCTGGCCTTGGGGTTGCTAGTGGCTGGCCCACCGACAATTTCATGGCTAAACAAAGTCACTGATATCAGACAAGGCCACTCTGTGACGGAGATGAATCAAGACAAAAACAAGAGCCTCTGTGATGATGTCTGAACGCAGACAATGGGAACACTGTCCAGACCTCAAGAATGACCGCACGTCCCCCTTTCCTCGCTGATTTGAGTGAGTTTACCAATTCCAGCCTCAGCTTTACTTGGTTTCCCTATCTTCTAGATAGAAATGATGAGGATGCCCGAGAGTGGGATTGCCCCTGCTTTGGACGGCCTGCGGTCCAGCGTGCTTCCTTGACCCT